>NC_091103.1:12952500-13282500 GCF_024713975.1 Paralichthys olivaceus | reverse complement strand
TTCAACGATCTTACAACACAAGTCTTACTTTTCACCACCTCTACGTCCTCCAGAGGAAGTTTCCACAGGAACTTGTATTTACTGGAAGTGTCGATCATACTTGCAGCAGAGTACCTGTGAAGGACAGAGACGCAGATAGAAGGAGATGGAGAGAAACGTGTGAGGGAGAAAAGGGGAAAATATTATGGTGTACTTTGTCAAACATTGTAAAAAAAAATGTCTGTATATCCTCGTGTCCAACACCAGGGGGCACAGTATTGTTTAGAAACCCTGTTAAGATGCAAGCTGAAACCCCCACAGAGTGTGTGTATGTGTGTGTGTGTGTGTGTGTGTGTGTGTGTGTGTGTGTGTGTGTGTGTGTGTGTGCATGTGTTACACACAGGCTCATGGAGCTGCGTCTTAACGAGCCAGACTTCCTCTTGAGGGTGGTGCAGATGATCAGATCACTGAAGAGGAAGAGAGAACGGTCCTTCTTCCCACCCACTGTCTTCTACAGAAAGAGAAAAGACAGAAGAAGAGCTCAGGATATTTATCACATCAGCCGTTATTGATTAAAAAGATAAAGACAATATTATTAATTTTACTACATGACTTGTTGGAAGTGTAGGACATATGAAAGAGGTTAGTTTCTAATCCTCTTAACTCAAATCATTTCTTATATTTTGACCTATTTTCCAAGCGATTACACAACTGTATGTTAATTTACTGCAAACTTTTTCAAGGTCAGAAAGTATCTCTTACCGCCTCCATGACCATTTCCTGTCTCAGGAACTTCCTCTGGGGGTTGAGAATCTAACGCAAACAGAGAGAGAAAAGCAATTACAGTACCATAAAGAGCCAAAACGAGTCGTAGGGTTGTACATAAATCATAACGACAGACAAACATTGCAGTAACAGTTTGCTTGTTCTTCATTGTTCCTTTAGTGTGACCGACAGAACAATGCAGAATTAAATGAGATGAGAGCTGGAATAAATAGTTTAATAGTCAATCAGGAAGCCAGATGAAAACCAATCAGCAACTATTTTAATTCATACATTTTAAGCTCATTTTTCAGACAAAAACTGCCTATATTCTATATTTCTAAGTGTAAGACAGATTTTTGTCATCGAAAATTCAAATAGTATTTAGTTACTGCTCTGAAGTTGCCTATACAATAACTATAAACTATCTAATAAATATCTTACATGTTCAACTCCCTCTATGTGCGCCTCGATCTCCTGAATGACCCGGGTCTCCCTCTCTGCCTCTTCGGCCGAGCGACGTCCCTTATTGATCTTCTCGGCCAGTCGCTTGATGTCCCTCTGGGCGTCCAGTAGAAACTGGTGGTCTGGGTGGTCCTCTGAAGTGTGTTTGAGCAGGTCCTGCATGAAAAGCAATATAAATATACATTATGTAAAACTAATGTCACACTAAACACAGAATAAGGCTACATATAGCATGTAGAAAGTAGATTATAGTTAAAGTTATTATTAAATTATTATTAAAGTTATATATTGAGACACGCCACCTTAACCAGCAGCTCGTATCGAGGAATCCTTTGCACCGGCTTGATCATCAGATCCCCCAGAGCCTGTTTCTCCTTGTTCTCACGCATGTTTTGCTGTTGGGATGAAGGAAGAAGGAGAATGAGACATGAAGCGTGGACAGATCTGAGAGAGAACAACTGAGATTTAATGAACAAGTATTGCACTTTGCTGCTCCACCTCCAGATGGCGCAGTGGTTCCACAGTGAAAACCCCTGTCTGGCATGAAGCTCAGTGCGGTTGTAAACTGAGAGCAGGATGAGGACATGACAGGTTTCTGTGGTGCCTGATTACATTTTTGCATCAGAGCTCAGTTTTTCCCCCCTACATTTATTTCTGGTGGCAGACCACAGTATCAATGTGTACTACAGCGGTCTACCAGATTTAACTGGACATACTGCTAACATATCCACAGGTTTTTAGTTAAATTATCTGGTTGAATGGGTTTGAAGAAATGGTTTGTGGCACATTTCATGGACAATTATTTGTCTGTCCTTTCAGATCAGGACAAAAAAGCCATTCACTAAAATTCAGCAGAGAAGTGTGTTTCTTGGATTAAATCTGATGTAATGTGATCGAGTATTAGAAGACAAACCAGGTTTCAGGTCTTTTGTCAAAACATTTTGACTTTAATGGCAAATATAAAGTGGGTGTTTTCATTTTAATTAATTATTATTTTTCACAAAATGTAATTTCTCAATTCATATGCCACAACTTTAGAGCTAGAGGATAATATAGTTTTTCTGCTTCTAAGACAAATTCTCACGGGAACACAAACAGGGAGAAGCATACAGGAAGCACACACACATATTAACAAATACACAAACACTGACAAGTTCTCAAAGCACTTCAGTTTTCATTTATTCTTTGAAATTGTCTTTTTTCTTCATTACCATGGTAACATTCAGGCTCTAAAAAAAAGGTCAAAGAGTATTTCCTCCAAACAAGGACACATTTTTCAACTCAGACAAAACCAGACATCCTGCGTCTCCATCCAACACTCACCTCCAGAAACTTGTGAAACGCTGGCTTAGCCTCCTTGGCAATCCTCACTGCATCTTTGGCATTGAGAAAGTTGTCTATGTACGCTGAATACATATTAGCTAGAGTCTCTTTGGAGAACTGGAGAGAAGAGGGAAAAAAAACAAGAGTTAAGTTGAGTTGTTTAAAATTGCATCTGATTACAGCTGAAGTTAAAATATCCAAAAATTGGTATAAACTGGTGCTGTTACGTGCTGTTGCTAACATCTCAATCCTGATGGTATGAAATAAATGAATTAGTATTAAAGATGGAATTAAAGACACATGACAATGATTAATTATCTGTCAGCGAGGTCCAAATTTATTAGTAAAATAAGTACACACAATGAATAATCAGATTGTTCTATATGATTAAGCAACCAACAAAAACAACGAAATAATAGTTGTCTTACAAATAACATAAGTGTTGCTACATTAATATTTTGGTACCCTTGAATCTAATATGAGCTCACATGTACGTGTCACTGAGACGTGATTGGAGAGATTAACAAAGAAACCGTGGTGCAAGTGGTTTTCAATTTGTTTTGTCTGGCACTAGAGAGTCCTTACATCTATCTGTCTTTTTCCATCCTCTGTCTCTCATCACAATCATAAACACACAGATGAATCACCCTGACATGGTTTATTTTCACAAATAATGGCAGAGCTTAAAAGAAGAGCAGCGACAGGAACAGAGAGAGAAAGAAAGTGTGTTAACAGACATGTTGCACAGTGTGGTGTCTGATGTGACCTCACAGAATAACCCACTTTCATGATATAATCTGAGCCTCTTCTATTTGTCACAGACTCTCTCCTCTTTCCAATCACTTATCTTCCAGTGTCCTCTCAGTCTCCTCCCCTCTTCTCAATCTTTCAGTCACAGTAAAGAGGACAGAGACAAGACGTCAGAGGACAGTAACGACACTAAAAAGCTGACACTTGATATTCTTTAGCAGGAGACATCTTATTCCCTGCTCTTTTAACTTTTATAAAGAGAAGGTGTCAAACCTTTTTAGCTTAAAGGAAACTAAATGATGTAGATAACGTAAAGATGATGTACAATGCTCAAATTTAGGTTCATCATTTTAAATTACATGCATCACAGAACATCACATACAAAAATGGAAATATTAGGAAGTTGTCAATAATCAAATCAAAATTTGTTGATTTGAATAATTAGCCGAAGTGACATACATGAAATCAGGTCAGCGACGTGCTTTAGTTTGATGGATGTTAGCTAATCTTAGTTCAGGACATTAAAACCCCACTGGTTTTAATGTTGGTCAGTATATATGTGTTTATATGCGTGTCTCTGAGTATGCATGTGTTTTTGGCAGAGAGGGAGTCAGTCAGTCATGAATGTTTGTCTCAGCACAGACAGAACAGACACAGCGGAGACCACTATGACTGTGGTGAGGTGCAGAGTGAGTGCTATGACAAGCTTCCACACACTGTGTTATGAACTATGGTTATGAACACTGTACATTTCCTATGAACTGCCGCACCACCTGTGTTTATCCACCGCTCACATCAAAAGGTAGGAGACCTGAACAAAACAAGTGCCCCGTGTGAGGCTCGAACTCACGACCTTCAGATTATGAGACTGACGCGCTGCCTACTGCGCCAACGAGGCCTGACACCGCTCTGGTGTCTGCAGCTTTAAGAGCAGCGGCAGGAGCGAGGTGGGGGAGGGGTCTGGGGCTGAGCAGTGACAGGAGCAGCTTCCACAGAAACGACTCACACAGTTTTAGTTCCTCCAGTTCTCCTGTCTCTCATACTGTGACACAGTCGAAGTTATTATGAATCTGTACATTTGTCTCTGCCTGCTTCATTTTCTCCTTGTTCAGTTTGAGGAGCAACAGAAAAGTAAGACCAACACAAAACCAGTGACAGCGCTGCATTGAAACTGGAGGAAAATGGCATTTGTCTCTCTTCTATAACATGTCTCTGTCTATTTGTCCGGTTTAGTCTGTGTAAAACCAACAGCCTGGATGGAAACTCTCCTCTCTTTCATTCTCAAGCACCAGAACAGGACATTTAGCTCAGCACTGATGCTGCAGACGTGTGTTTCTTAGTCTGGGTTGAGAGCCACCCTCTGGGTCATGGGAAATTTCAAATGGGTCGCAGAGAGGTCAGCGGGAAAACAAAAATATTAAAACTTCTGTTGCCAACTAGAGAGTCTCTAGATAAAAAAGCTTCCCTTCAATTGACCCTGGCAGTAATGCTTTTTCTTATTCAGGCTCTGGTACTTTAATGCAGCACCATTGTACAGAATAAAAGTTGAAGACATTCTGTGTATAGAAGCTAATACATGTGCTCTATTCATTCCTACAGTTTCTATGTTTTTCATATATATCATCTTTTTTCTGTATTTTGCATCAACCTAGCAGCAATGTAAATGTATAGAGGTATGACAAGTAACATGGATTCCAGAGTAGCACTCAAACCTGGGTTGTTGCATCTGCCAATGACAAGGATCAGTTCAACATAAACAAATAATAAATAGTTATTTATAGAATCCATTACATTGAATAGGCGATATAAGAGTTCAAAGCAAGATATTTACCAAGAAGACCCATTTACAGTTTAAAATAAGATACAGAGACGCTGCTTCTAAATGACCTCAAATTTGGAGATTTCTCTGCTTTACTTCTGTTTACCAGTTGACATAAACCCAATTCACTGTCATCTCTACTCACTGATTGGATGAGGAGGTGTCCAACGGTTTGTCTGTCATGCCATTGGCTGACGCAGCCGGCAACCTGCTCCAGAAAGTGTTCGTGGTGTTCCAGGATCTCTGGGATCTGGTAAAACATCTCGTCCACCAGCTGAGGGTCCACTATGGAGCCGCCGTCCGGATGTTTGAGAGGACGCATGTAGCCCTGAGTGGACAAAACCACCAGTTAATAAGTGACCATTTAAAAATTATCGAAATATATCCTTTCACATTACTACATTCATTTATTTTACACATATAATAAAAAATGTAATTTGATGATAATAGATCATATTTATTCTTTATGTCAGACCAGGTAACTAGTTCTAAGTCAGACAATAACATTTAAGATTTTTAATATTTCATAATACAGTTATACAGAAACCTTCCACAAAAGTCCCTCAAAGAAATGAAATGAAAGAAATTCATTTTCATCATTGGTCAGTGCAGCTGTGGAGCGGAACCACATCTGACACCCTTCTTTGGGGATTTGCACTTACACTGCAGTCACCGTGGTAACACTTATTTTCCCTATGTCGCCATGGGAACACAGGCCGGGATTATTCATTGTTGTGTCCACGCACAGAAACACATGTATACACCGACGCTCAACAAAGTGGGATGTTCACAAAAAACACATATTTTAGAAAAATGCACTCACATTTAAACATCAACACACACGATGTTCACCCACACACACAACTAGTGACTGGTTATTCAACATTGTTGGGTGATCACCGGTAGGGAAGATAAGAAGTGTGTGTGTGTGTGTGTGTGTGTGTGTGTGTGTGTGTGTGTGTGTGTGTGTGTGTGTGTGTGTGTGTGTGTGTGTGTGTGTGTGTGTGTGTGTGTGTGACACAGTGAGAGAGAGGGATGTGGTTAAGATTTGGGTTAAAGGTTAATTAGCCGTTGAAATGCACATAGATGTTGGATATAGAAGAGTGTGTGCGTGTGTGTGTGTGTGTGTGTGTTTGTGTGTCAAGCAGATAATGCTGATGACAGTGAGATGTGGTGGGGTTAGCTGATTAGCTTGACGGGATGAATAACAATAAGTGGATTACATAACACCATTGTTACCTACATTTGTTATACATGTCCTTCGCATTGTGTGAATCCACAATGGTGTGTTGGTTTTTGTGCATGTTTGTTTTGTGTGTACATGTGTGTATTCATATTGCGCTCAGAGCTCAATAATAAAGCGATGTAATAAGCAGAAGTATTTGTATTGTGTCACCTGAATGAGAGTGCGTAGAGATTCCACATATGACTGCTCCGTGTCCAAGAGGGTCATCATCACATGTTTCCTCATGTCCTGTGAAGACAGATGAAGAAGACATGCGTCAATCATCAGCGTTTAGACTTAATACTCAGTTTACACTATGGTTAGTTATGACCGTAAAACAACATCTTACTATAGACATAAAATATGGTGAAGACACACTTTGAGTTTTAAATTGTTCTGTAAAACAAATATTGGCTGACCACAGTGCACATATCATAAATAACTGAAACATGTTAATGATTCTATATATGGATCCACAATCTGATGATGAAATTGATCTAAGTCCAACTGTTAAAACAAACTGTCAAATAAAAAATATTCAATAAAAAAGTTTCAGAAAACCTTTGTGTCTTACAGGGCCAGAGCCGAACAGCCCACTTGTTAGGGTTGTTGTAAAAAGAGCAGGCTACACCAATACATCCCGCCCTCTCACATTTGCCCCCTCGGCAAAGCTGCAAACCCAAAACACATGAATGCACATGGACTGACAGCTGCTAGAAGCCAACTTTTCCGTGATTAATAAAGAATGCTGCAGATGATGATAGTGGAATCACTTGTTGTATCATATAACTAATGAATGAGCCTGGGCAGTGGCCTCTTCCAAATCCATTAGAAATGATTCTTCACCAGTGAAGCTGCTGCTGCAGGAGGGAGGGTCTAAACCTGCCTGCTCATTGTGATTACTAAAAATATATATATAAAAACTATGCAAACATGTAACCAGAGGAATTGTAAAAATGCAGTGGAGTAGAAAGTGAATACATCCCACCACTGTAAATATCTGTTGTTGTGAAATGCATGAGTCTCAAGGTTAGGTCAGAGTAAAAAAAACTAGAAGCAAAAACTTTTTATATCTTTTCTTCAACTGAAAGAAATTTCCAGGAACTCTGCTTCCAGTTTTAGTACCAGAGTTATAATCCCTGCTCCTAAAGCAGGGCTTTCTGACGGCCCATGGGACATCAGGGATGGGTCTGCTGTGCTAAATAATGCTGAGTTATCAAACACATTCCGCAAAACTGCAACAACATTCATAAGCAAATCACTCCGACTGCAATTAATCGCTGGTTATGGCAACAGTCAAAAAAAGAAAGTGTTATTTTGAGAAAAAAGGTGAAACTTCCTTTGTACTTTGGAGATGGGCCTCTTGCCTTTGTAGCATTTTTAATATTCACTTCCTATCTCTGTATATTTTCTAAGGATGTTTATGTATATTTTTTCCAACACTGAAACACAAAGAACATTATGACTGTTGCCGTCGTCTTTTTATAGATCAGACATCATAACTTTAACTTTATTTATCTCAACTTAGTTCTAGACTTTAGGGCCCTGCAGGTTCCTGCAACAGTTTTACTGAAATTAGATTTTAAATGTCAGTGTGCGTCATGGTCAGGGAGGCAAACAGAGATAAAACTGCTCAGATGCTACAATAGTTGCATATTCATAGCCAGCACATACACACACACACACACACACACACACACACACACACACACACACACACACACACACACACACACACACACACACACACAGGGGCCGGTTAGAGGTCACAGAGGCCAGGAAGTTCTGCAAGGCAAAGCATTACTCAGCAGTCCACCCTAACAATGACTCATGATCTATGGATGCAAAGTGAAGGAGAGTGGACGTGAATCCAACTCATTACTGCCAAGACAGAAATTGACATGATGAAAGAGGCACAGACAAAGAACAAGAAAGGAATAAAAATGAAACATAGAGGACTTGGTTCAACAACAAAGACAAATTCATTCATGTAAAATCTAATTCTTTTACATTAAAAATAAAAGCTATAACAAACATTTCCATAAGGCTTTTCCCTCCAAAAAATCATCCCCTGGACAGAAAGTGGTGAAGAATTATCTGTGACAGACACCCACAGTGGGAGAATGACAAGCTAGACTATAAGGATCATGGAACAAGTCAGATGAATTATGTCTGGGGTCTCAGGGGAGAGCCAAAAATATCCTGGTACCAAACATGACTAAATATCAGATGGAGCCACGGGCAAAACCCTGTGGCGTTGCATATATAACCATAATGTCTCTCTCAAACACACACACACACACACACACACACACACACACACTTACATTTAGGACTCGAAAACACACATTGTTTTTTTTCCCTCTCTCTTCTCTTCCCCTGCTCCCCTCTGCCAGCACCACTGTGTCCTATAAATAACCATAACAATAACTTCCCAGAAAGGCCATGTTTAGTGTTTGGCATCCGAAAGGATCCCAGGGGCACTGTGGGGTACCGCTGGAGGAGAGAGAGGGCGACCGAGAGAGCATGGAAGTGATTGGCAGCGTAAAGAAGTGAAAGAGGGTGCACAAAAAAGCAGGTTACAGTTTGGTTGTTGTTTTAATAGCAAAGGTTAGTTTTAAGTTGCCGCTTCATATGTCAGAATATCAGCTGTTGAGCGAGTGAGTGGATTCAAGTGTATCCTGACAAACAAACACAATGGAGTAGAGGGAATACAGTGATGGTGAAAGAGGGAAACACAATAACACAGTAATCATCCATTTATACTCCAAAATTACCCTCAAAGTTAAGACATTACTCAAACAGGAGTCTGTTCAAAATACTCTGTGGTTAAGTCTCCTGGTACTGTGAGCAGAAGTACTGCTGAAGTGTCTCTGAGCAAGGCACTAAATCACAACCACAGTCTCCTTTGTTTAAGTAGCTGAAGATAAGTTTCACTGAGCTAATTAGATATATTACATTTCAATTATGGACCTTCTTCAGGTTTTTTTGCATCTGTTGCTCATTGATATCTGAATATTATTTATTTATTTTTCCTTTTATCCCACTTTATAAATGCTTGAATTAATTATTGATATAGTTGTTTCAGGTGTTTAAAATGTAATTCCAACACACACACACACACACACACACACACACACACACACACACCTCCTGAGAGTTGTTCAGCTGATAATGATGCTGATCCTATGACCTGATAACAAAATAGGGAGGAGTGTGTGTTTGTGTGTGTGACAATGAGATTAAACACACACACACACACACAGACAGACACACACACACACACACACAGACACACACACACACCAGACCATAGCGAAATAATGCAAGGAATGCCAGTTGCATTTTGCTGGTGGAGTTGCCATAGCAACCGCAGCTGAGAGGCTGAATGGTCACAGGACAGACTGGTCTCAAACAGCAGAGCCGACAGTCCTGCAGAGACGCTCTCAGACCAGTGTGTCCAACTGTGGTAAAATGATGACACACGATGAGTCATTGGATACTAGTTTTTCTCCCATGTACTTAATTCTGTGAGTGTGTGTGTGTAAATACATATATATCTATATATATATAGGAATGCAGCCCTCGTATTGTGGTAAAATTATTACCACAATTATTCTATTATAAACATTTTCCAATGATGTTTTCCAATGATAAAGTGATATGGTAAAATAGAGGCCTCCCACAGCCATGAAATTGAAACATATTCAGACCTAGTCTCTAAGTTTGCCATGTTCACATTCTATGATAATAATTTTGTTGTTGATATATTTTGCCGCCATTATCTATGTCCAGAAGAACAAGAAGGATGCGACCTCTTTTGTTCCTGCTAAGGTTCCTCCAGGTTCCCTCTTCAAAGTTATCTTTAAGTATCTGATTCAAGGGTTCTAGGAACAATGGTGTTTGTTATGATATAAATAAAATTGACTTGACTTCAACTTGACTATAGGCTGCTATGCAAGGAGATCAGATCCATCTTATCAACTGACAGAAGTGCAGTGTCTGTGCAGACATGGGCCAATAACAGAAATGTTAAGACTCCAGTCACTGTATGTATGCAGAGGGTACAGAAGATGGATGAGGTACAGAAGTCATAGCCCTAACCCTAACCCACTAACCCCCTGATTTCACATTTGAATTTGAAACACCTGAAAATCCAGGTAACCAACACTAGCTAAAGTGTTGCGTTGCCGGGAAGACGACGACGTCTTGGAGAGAGGCGCACAATGCTGCTCCAGAACTAAAAGAGATTCAGCTTCAGTTCGTCTGAGCAGCATTTGATCAAATTTATCACTAAGAGTTAAGTAGCAGAGCCAGTGGATATAGGACCAGGACAGTGGAAGTAGATACAGTTGTTGTCACACATTGCATCACTGCAATCTCGTATGAGTTATGTCTCACAGAAGCTGGAAACAAAGTAAGTCAATGTCTGTTACTGTCAAAGCCTCACAGGTACACATTTTCTAAATTCACTGCATTTAACGTGTTCAAAGCAGCAATAAACACTGGTCCAGCTCTACTCCGCTTTAATTTAAAAAAAATCTCTGGTAATGTTCCTCATTTGTTCAAGTCTGTTTGGTTCCCTGATGTATAAAAGATGAAATTACTGAAATTAAGTGTTAAGGATATTTTGTGTTTGTGTTGCTTATAATCACCAGCCTCCATAATTTATGACCTCCATGTGATGCACTCCTACTCCTGTTATGGTATTGCTTGCTTGTTTTAATGTGGTCTCAGCTCATGGATTTCTTTCTTAGTACATTATTCATGTTGATGCTTAAAGATTTTTGAATGACACATACTTTAAAGGAGACATATTATGTTCATATTCAGGTTGGTAATTTTAATTTGTGTTATTAATTGAAAAGGTTTGAATACTCTAATGTTCGGAAAACACATAACGTTCCTCATACTGTCCATTGCTGCAGCCTCTGTCTGAAACGCTTGTTTGGTTTTTTTTACACTTGGATTTTTATGTGCCAGTAGGAAATGTCATTCTCTGCTCTCGCTCTACTTGGCTTGTTAGGGGGCATGTCAGACTAGCAGCCAGGCGTATTATGCAAATATGGCCATTGTGATATCACAACATCACATTGATGCAGAAGTGTCGGTCAGGGAGAGGAGCTCCCTTTACACACACACACACACACACACAAAACTAACACTCATAGGAAAAAGAAAAACTGAAAGAGCATTGTAAGTCTCCTTTAACTGAAAAAAGAAAAGGAAACAGTATTTTTGTCACATTTCCTAAATTAAATTTCCTTCATAAATCTACGTCACACATTCTTCAGAGCTGAAATCTTGAGATCAGAACTTTGAATTATTTGTAATCAGATATCTTTGATCTTTTTAACAAGTTCAGTCTTCTGAAAGTTGTGGTCTCAACAGCACGTCTATGTTTGGGTAATTTAATCAGCATGAGTTAAGATGTGTTTAAAGACAAGTCTGTGCATCAAAGTCACACAGTTTGTGTTTATATGTTGAGTGCCATGGTATCTGCATTGTTGTTCTCTTCTCTCACAATCACGTTTCACTTAAGTTCAAATCGGGCTTGTTGCCTGTGGTGCAGTGATAAATATGACGGGAAGGACGGCCCATACGATTCAGCCCTCACACTGTAGGGGACCTGAGACGAAACCTTCTCATGCGTGTGAGCACAAGTGTGTTAATATGTACGAGTGCCTGTGAGTAGTACAGCATGTTCCCATGTGTCCCTCCGTGCACTCTGGTGTCTTGATAATGGTGTGGACACAGGGGGTCCATAAAGTTAGTTATTCCTCACAACTGCAGCCAAACATTACAGCATAACCGTAAAGACAACATACACCAGAGTCAGAGTCACAGAACGTCTGACAGCGTCCACAAGTCAAACAGACCTTCTGTGTTTGACTTGTTGTCTCATATACCAAAGGTCGTAATGTTTATCCACTACGTTGGCTATGTGCTGTATCTCTTTGTTAGCACTGTTATGAGCGTATGTTGTCCTGCTCACTCTCATATTATACTGCTACTACTGTGGTTACCACAACATTCGACTGCTCCACATTCTAGACCGCTCAAAAGGAAAAGCTCTCTTTTGTAACGGTTTTCTGAATTATTTATTGTCCAGGTTATAACAAAATAACAGTTTTTGTTGAGTTGTTGTTAGTTCTTATAGTGGGACTTTTCAGAGTTTGGGTAGCGCTGAAAGACAGACATGTAATGCAAGGTGTTCAATTGTAGAATTTTTGTCCCCTTTTTTATCCATCCATTACTTCCTTTTTTTATCTTCCTCTGGCCAAAGAATTTAGTATAATTGTCGTGTTTTGCCAACAAAGGACAGAAGTTCCAATCACAGCTGCCTTCAATTTTGATCCGTCATGTAAGGTCTTTCTCTCTGTGACCTTAACCAACCACAAAAAGACTTGCACGTGATATTATGAGGAGCAGCTGTTAAGATGGCTGCTCCAGCATCGCACGTTTGGAAAAACACTACTTCTCAGAAACAGTTAAATTGTTTGTCTTTAAGTTGTCAAAATGTCGCAAACACTGTCACGAAGTTTGATCTATAATTTTGACTTACACCAAGGATTGTGTAGCTGGTCTTAATGTTCACAACAAAGTTCTATTGGGTCATTGTTCAACATCCATCCATTTTCATGGACTTAACCTGTGGTTAGGTCTTGGTAGCAGGGAACTCAGCTGGAACATCCTCCACATCTCCCTCTTCCAAACTTCTCTTTCCACTTCCTCCTGGGGATCCTGAGGTGTTTCCAGGGTCTACCCTGGGGTGTCCTACCAGTTACACACCCGGAAAACCGCAGGAGGCATCCGAACCACCTCAACTGGCAACTTTTGGCACAAAGGAGCAGAGGCTCTGTTCAAGAAGCCAACCAACGGAGAAAAAAAATTTCTGCAGATTGTATCCACAATCTCACCATTTCAGTTACTACCCAAAGCTGGTGAGCACAGGTGAGGGTCAGAGCTTAGATCAACTGGTAAATCAAGAGCTTTGCCCTGAGGCCCAGCTCCCTCTTCACCAAATGGTCCAGAACAATTATAACTGCTGACAACACAATAATCGTTTGTGAATAAGACCCCAAGGTATTTAAACTCATTCACCTGGGGCAGCAACTTGCCCCCACCCACAGAGAGACATCAACATTTGGCTACTAACTGCCACATTTAACTGGACACTCTCCGCACCGTAGTTAGGTCTTGAAATTCTCACCATATTTCCCACCACATTTAGAGAAATATTCTCTTTCTAGCTGATAGATTTAAAGATCTGATCTCTGTATGGTGAATGTTAAGTCAAAGTTATTTCATCAGCGACAGAAACACAACCCTATCCACTCATCCCTGTCGTCACACCTTTCCGCCCCTGCGGCTTTCACCTCTCCTCCCCATCACCATGACTGTATCCCCTGGCAACAGCCTTGCAAAAGCAGCAAAGAGCAGCCTCTCAGCCCAAAGAGAAAGCATCCTCACCGTCTATCTAATTCCTAAGATTGACTGTCACATCCTGTTCATGTTTGGAGGCTGCAGCTCTGGATCTCGTCCTTTTCTTCCTCTTTAGCTTCAGCTTTTCAGCTGTTTTATGTAATTCTGTCTCTCAGATAAAAACACGCGTGTATGAGTGTCCGTGTTGTCCCTATCTGTCATTTACAAGGCACAGACTGCTCTGACCGACTTTATACTGATCAATACTTTTCTCTCTCTTGCAGACTGGCACGCACTCTTTATTGATCCTCCTCCCATCTCCTCCATCATAATCACCTCTTACACTCATTTCCTCCCCATTCACACCATCACAATACGATAATCACTGTTAACATGAATGATTACTCCTCTCCCGCTGCAGTATTCACTGTAGAAATACTGCATAGAAGCCCAGAGAATAGCAGCATTTTGTCCTTATATTCTTCAATAATCAAATACAATTACAATTTAAACACTAATGTATTTATGAAATCATATTGATGTAATCATATTTATGTAATCATATCGGGGGGAGTGATTAAGTCGGAGGCTAAATGCCAAACACTAACCTGTACTGAACGTTTAAGCGAGAGTTGTCTGACTGAATTACGATTACTACCAAATCTGACAATTTATGGAGCATACGTTTATTTGAGTAATCTGGTAATAATGACAGTGATAACTGTTTTCTCTCCTACATACAATTAGTTAGACCTATAGTAAGAGAGGCTCTAGCTAAGCTTTAGCTTACTGCATAACACTGTTATAGCAATTTCATTAATGTTAATAGCAGCTCATAATGTAGTTGCAAGCAGATACAAGGTCTTTTGCAAATTTAAACCAGTCAATAATCTCAAATCAGGTTCAGCCACTGGGATGCTGGTATACAAATATGTAATAATGTGTTTTTCACCAACAGACATTTGTGCTTCTGCATGAGACAACATTTACTGTAGCTTGGCTCTGACTAAGATTTACTATGTAATAGATCCTCCCACACACATGAATCCTTGTGGTGTTGGATTAACAGGCCGAGGTGATAAGATTAGCGGAACTGCAGAGGTTGTGTTATGTCTACAGTATGTGTGAGTCTGTGTGTGACTGCATACATGTGCAGAAGACATGTTTGTTGATTCTGCTCCCTCTCAAGCACACGTACTGTAACCCGAGCATGAAGTACAGAAACATTTTGCTTAGAAAAAAAATCTAGAAACATGAAGAGAGCGAGAGAGAGAGAGAAAGAGAGAGAGAGCACAGTCATTGTGCAGATTCACCAAAAAAGTACAGATGGACAGAGAGCGTTGTGAGTCTAATTGACAGTAGGTGACGGAGACAATCATGTGATTCACTCAGCTCTAATTATATTATAGACAGGCCTGAGGGAGAGAGACAGAGAGAGGAGAATCGGAAGAAAGATATATCATCTAACAAGAAATGAGATTGAACAATCAAAGAAACAAACAGAAACAAGTTAAAGAGAAAAAACAGAGAAGTCAGAGAAGAGTGAGAGGGAGAGCGAGAGGAAAAATATTTAATCGGAGGAAGAGGCTTGATGGAGTGAAACCTAAACTGGACACACTGCAAAGGTGAAGGACACACACATATGCACACAAACACACACTCTTATCTCAACTGAAAAAATAAAATAAACATAAACTCTAGTCTACCTCTCCGTTGGGGCTTCCAGCACAAAGTCCATTCCGATTCAAATTCCTGCTGGAGTTGCCATTGTTGTTTCTGAACTGCTCCACAGCATCTTTACCCATCACTCCTCCTACACCACCAGCATCCCTCTCTCCTCCACCACCTCCTCCTTCATCTCCCGTGTTCTCCCCATTCTCGTTCATTTCCTCCAGGGCGATGCTGAACTGGGCTAAGGTTCGAACCATCTGCAGCATGTGGAGTGGACCATGTGCCCGGACGTAGGCTAAGTTTGGCAAATGAAACAAGAGGCTGAAAAGGTTTTTTTCTTTATCAGTTTGTTTACTCACACAAACTTGGTCTTCATGTCAGCAGAATGAAAAATGAAAAAACAGGCAGATGTGAGCGTGGAAGGAATCATCACCTTTCCCTCTAAATCACAACATTAGATAAACATGCTTCCTCCAGTTGTTTCCTCTTCTGGCAACAAGAAGCTCTTGAATAATTCAGTCCATTAGAAAACAACCTCTCTGCAAATTGTGTCCTCTTTTCAAATTCATCCCTGCGTCTTCAGCGTGCATCAGTTCTGGAGCAGGTAGGGTAAGCTGCCTGTGATGCAGCACACACACAAACGCTGCATGTGCTTCGGCATGTATGCACGGGTGTCTGATCAGTTTCTACTGCATGATGTAAGCAAGGTCTGAGCGCATGTCGAGGTGTGTGTGGACCAGGGGAGAGACAGAAAATGTGTGTGCGTGTGTCATGGCCCTCCCCCTGGGTGTGCATAATGAGAGACAGCAGGCAGAGCAGACGCTCACAGCGCTCAGCTCCACTCAGGCAGACTCAACCAATCCCGCCATAAATAATCGATCGAGGCATGTGGGGGATGAAAGGGGCGGTGATAGAACTCCAGAGACGTCCATCCATCCATCCATCCATCCATCCATCCATGTCCTTAGTCTATCAAATGATCCCTCTGTCATGATAACAAGTGCAAAACATCTAATGACAACAGTCTCAAGTTCCCATCAAGTCCCATTTCATGTCCACAGCTCTTCCTACCACTACTGATGAACACAGATCCGACCAGGAAACCCCACTGTGTCTGTTCTCCAATCACACCAACACACTGAGCAGAGGACCATGACCAGTAGCCCACAGATAACCACGACAACAGCGAGCAAGGATGTGATGTTTAACAAACATACCTGCGTCTAACACATCAGCCTGGACTGCAGGACTCACTCACGGCTATAGGGATGAAACAGTTACCGGTTTCACGATTAACACAGTAAAATTAGCAGTATTGCCATGTGAAATTCAAATTACCATTATAACGCAGTTCATTATCACAGCTTAAAGGTCATGGTAAAAACTGTTCAGCATTAAATACAGTGAGCAACAGTGTCCCACACACAGCCACGCTGGTGCAGCATCCAACATGGGATTGTTTGGTGCATGTGTGAGGTTTACTTTGTGCTTGTTTGCTTCGCTTGAGAGTTTGGGTTAAAGTGAGCGGAACGATCTGGATTCATGATCCTACATCATGGATTATAACTAAATACATGCAACAGTCAGTTTGTGTGAAGATGAGCAGACTCGCGCACACACACACACACACACTCCTTATGATGCTCCGTGGTGCTTTAACTTCATTGTTGCAGAAGAAGCGACGCCCCATTTATCCAGGAACATAAATGTGAATTCAGCAGGTTTTTATAAAGATCAGTTCTATTACCACAGTTTGTAGTAATTTCAGTAATTGTGGAACATAATTAATATTTGGTTCAATATTGAATCAGCGAAAGAACGAAAGAAGATGTTAGTGAGAAATGTTTCACCTTTTTTAAAAACTGAGAAAACAGAGAGGTGGTAAAATTGATTTAAATTTTTTTAAGAGATTGAAAATACCTACTATAAAAAACTCTAAGCAACATAGTAGTGGGAGACCATGTTGATCTAATATCCTGATTTTTCTTCCCCTGGCAGGCTGCTAGCCAAGATTTGACTCCTGGCTTTATGTGTGAAGTAATGGTTTTCATGCCTTCACTTATGTTTGATCAAAGTTCGGATGTTATATATTTCTTATAAGAAAAACATCTTAACGGCAGATTTCCAAGTTCCTGTTCACAGCTACATTACGCCATAAAGTCAATGATCTAAAACACACAGAGCAGCCAGTACAGGCCTTTAAGAATTCATAAATTATGTGAAGCGCTGCAGCCAATTAACACGCAGCAAGCAAACATGCACACACACGTGGAGAAACACGAAACAGTCAGAGAATGATGGTGAAAATGTCAATATAAAATTTTGTGCATGTGTGTGTGACAGTGGGCACTGCCTGGGCAGTTCAGAGAGAGGTCCAAAATGCAGTTTTTATGAAGAAGTTGCAGAAGTAGAAGAGGTCATGACAGGAGGGTTTGAGCTGAACTGCTTAAGAGCATAGTGAGAGAAGCAACAGTAGTCTATAAAAAATACCCTGCACCATTAAATACTAACATACATTAAAGACTTCAAGTGATGTGATATTGACACACCTAATACAGAGCACTTCTAGATATGTACAATTTTAGAGTTTTGACTAAAACAACGACAAACATTAAGAATACGGTGTAATAGCATAAACGGATTCACTGCAGTCGGTTTTGTAAAACTTTGAACTTCAGGGTGAAGTTAAGCTCGGGGCAGTCGGCAGCGAGTGGTTAAACCCAGGCGGACTTAGGCTCTTTCTCTCCAGCAGAGATCAGATGGTGACAAGAGAGAAAGGTCACTAAAGGACATTTAAAGGTCGAGCTCGTGGCAGGAAATTGGCCTTTAATCCTCGCTGCCATAGAAACAATAAGACGGTTTTGAAGGTCTGGTGACAGAGATCAGAGGAGACAATCTCTACAGCATGTTTGGAGTTTGAGCACAGACACTTTTAATATGTACACATGGGTCTGTGGGCCATACATCTGTTTTCTTTTCTGTTTCAAAAACTGCTTTTAGAATCTGAATCGAATCAGAATGGGCTTTATTGGCCAAGGAATTTGACTCTGGCTTTATATTGCTCTCAGTGTGCTTACACAGAAATAGACATGCAGCTATAAGGACGAGGACAACCAAACTGAAGAAATAAGAAAATCGATGGTACCAACATATGTAAATAATAGTGGTGCATGGTCTGGACTGTACGGTACAATAGCACATGAAAAGTAGGTAGGAGAATAAGTATTGGAAACATAACTAACAACAAAAAAAGTATACACCATGAGAGTATGTACACAGGTCAAGTAATTCTGTATATTGTAAACTGTACAAGTTGTGCAAAGAAGCAATTTAATAAGTAATAAATACTGTATAAATATGCTTTATCACCAAATAAATAATGCTGTAACACGCATAACTTTCCTTTGAGGTCTGACAGTTTAAAGTAAAAAAAGTTTACATATTTTGTTTACATTTTGTCTGCCAAAAAACCCCTCGTTTCTTACGAGCAGGGCTCTGCAGTTTTAGATCATGTGCTTAAATAGAACATATTGTGTATTTGTTGTATTTTCAGCTGCAGAGAAACACACTTTTTTCCTCTAGTGGGTCACAGCAGAATGTGGGATTAACTCAAAATGAACAACAGCACTCACGATCATTGTAGTGAAGGAACATGTCGAGCAAGTGCAACATTGTGATGTTATGTTTTCAGACAACAATGGAGCTCGATTAACGATTAACTACACTGACATTTAATAAGACTGACTCACTACAGGCTCTGTTCTTTTAATGTGGTTTTCCTGAAGCTAAAACCAACACAGAATATCACCAGACTTTATCCTTTGAGCTACATGAGAGCCCAGAAGTCATCATCAGTCATCAACTGAACAGTTCCAACAGCATCCATAGCATCTTGTTTCCTAGCAACTCCAAAATGCTCACATCCTCAGCATTTCCTGTTTGGTTTTGGACTAATGCAGCTGCGAGATAGCGAAGAAGAAAAAAGCAATTATGTGTGTGTCTGTATGTGTGTGTATGAGCATATGCAGCAGCAGCCTGGTGATGAAGTGTTCTCCCTGGATGAGTAAGTAGCTCACAGCCCCTAGCATATAAACCAGTTCCACCCAAAACCAGCTACAGGAGCAGCTGAAGATCCCCTCCTCCTTCACTGTGGATTATCGGTGCATTGGGATAATTTTCAGATTGTAGAGGAGGAAATAAGAAGTGAATCAAACACAACAAGGAATCACAACCTCCCTATTTTAGTCTAAACATTCACCAGATAATTAACCTGTGGCCTGATAACTACCTTCCATCATCTAAAAACCTCTCGTGAGTCTGACGGTTGTGGACTCCTGCATCGACACAGTCAACAGCGTTTATAAATAACCACACTGGACCATGCCAGACGTGCAGATGGTGCAGATCACACATGAGCTGAATTTCCAGCCGTGGTTGAACTTCCTACTTCCTCCCCGCCCTGCACAGAAATGTGTGTGTGGTTTAATTCTTGCTCAGCAGCCGCCCCTCCTGCCTGTGTCAGTGTTTGTTGCTGCTAAATGACAGCTGATGTGACATCTGTATCATACACACCGAGCCAATATTGCCCTGTAAAGACTGAGTCAGTGTGAAGGTGGTCGGTACATAAATATGTAGGACTGATGACACCTGTCAACACCCGCTGGTCCACAGGTGTGTGTGTTTGTGTGTGTGAGTGAGAGAGAGAGAGAGAGAGAGGGAAAGAGAAAGGGCGAGTAACATGAGGAGAGATGGACGCATGACTGCCCAAACAGATCAAAACAGATTTTACACCACACACCTGTGCATGTATTCAGCTACCATCTGAGCCTGTGTGTGTTTGTGTGGTCCAGGTATTAGTCATGTTTTCAAGCTAGGTTTAGGTTTATGGTTCAGGTTAGAGGGCTAAGGTTAGGTCATGTTTAACATTAGACAAGTGGTAGCTATGTTTAAGGTTAGTGTGAAAACTCTAGAAAATAAATGTAAGTCAATGTAATGTCATCTGAAGTCACAAACACACGACTATGTGTGTGTGTGTGTGTGTGTGTGTGTGTGTGTCCATCTGGTGTTATCAAAACAACCTCACACAATTATAGATATGCTCTCACACATCACACTTAAAGAACGAATAAAGGAACATAAACATATTGTCCATGAACAAGCCCCACATGTCTTATGTGTGTGCACATGTGTGTGTGTGTGCGTGCTTCAGGTGTGGGCTCCTCCTGTCAGTATTGAGTAGCAGGAAAATGACAGACGATCCCAAGAAAAAGATGATTCCCCCAGCGTGGGAGGTCATGATGAAGCCCAGTCTCTTATATACGTTCCATTTCATCGATTTATCTCCATTAATATTTTCTTTATCTTTCTGTCTCCAGGGACTTTTTACCATGTCTCACCTTCTCTAGATGACTAAAAGTCAAAGCTAAAAAAAGGGGAAATATATCTAAATGTTAGTTTAGCATGCGTTATCCTGTATGTATAGATTAACATTAGCCACAAGGGGGCAGAAGTCATAATGAAAACATAATGATAAGAATGTGTTTTCTTTTTCTTCCTGCCACAAGATAATGATAAAAACAGTAGCTTTGGTTTCATGCTATTCCCTCTGTTTGTCTTCAGGTCAGAAAGAAAGCAGTGTAAACAACACCTGCTATCAAACTGTGTGTGTGTGTGTGTGTGTGTGTGTGTGTGTGTGTGTGTGTGTGTGTGTGTGTGTGTGAGTATGAGAGAGCGAGAACACACAGGTAACCAGATCTACTTACTCTCCAAATACGCCCATATGGGATGGTGTGGATCTGTGTGTGTGTGTGTGTGCACATGTGCTTGTGTGAGAGAGAGATACGTGTGCTGTGAAAAGATCCTTTGTCCCCAAGAGGTGAGACTGAGGCAAGGACACGATCGGGACTTGGGCTAAAATACACGTGCAGAAACACACACAAAAACACACACACACACATAGAGGGCTTCCAAGAAGAATATTATTCCATGCACACACACACACACACACACACACACACACACACACACACACACACACACACACACACACACACACACACACACACACACACACACGTTTTCTAATGTTATGTAGATCAAAAGATTAATTGAATGAAAGGTGTGGAATATAAAGAATACTGAAGACTTTAAAAGTCAAGTACTTTGAATGTAATTGATTAACGTATTTCATATACATTACAGGAGCATGTAATTCAACAAAGTTCACTGTGCTTTGTGTCTTCACATGAAGTTTAATACCAGATCCAAACAGCATCACAGTGACACACCAGGAGGAGCCTTGGATTCACTCTCCGTCCATGTTCTCCGTTTCCAGCCAGTAATCTGTCATCCCATCCACTTCCTGTCCAGCAACCCATCCCACAATGCAATGGGCTCCCAGAGATAGCCATCAGCCACATGGAGACTAGTCTTAACCCCAACACCACTCCGGAAATACCTTCTCTGTGTCTCTGCCTCTCCCACCCATCTGTCCTTTATGCTGCCCTGCCACCATCTCTTTTCCTCCCTCTCTCTGCTCATTTTCTAGAAAACCTCTCATGTCTCTCACACTCAGAAAATCTGGAAAATAAACTCCACATCACACCTGAGATTTTACGGAGTTATAGGAAAGTAACAAAGGGAACCTGAAGAGACATTCCCATGAAAGATGCATACAGTTCAGACTGAGAGTGGGAAAGAAGGGATGAGTTTAAAAGACGACAGGGATGGAGAAAGAGTGATAGTAATATCAAAATGCTACAAGATACATTTCCAACCTCACCTACCCTTTTCTCTCTTCTTTTTTATTTATATATCTCTTTTCTTTTTCTCTCTCCCCCTGACCAGACCCTCATCCTGCCCCGTATCCCTCTTTCTCTCCATTTCTCCCCTTTATCCCTCTTTCTTCCACATTCCTGACCCCTCATGGCCTGAAATCCTTGCATGTGTGTGTGCTTGCATGTATGGGTTTGTCAGCGAGTAAAGCTACAATAAATGAAGAGTCTTATTACAGCTTTGTGCAATCAAAACATTTGCCGCGTTGAATTGAACTAAACCCTTCCAGGAAAATGGTGTCGGAGAATATGGAGTGGTTATGAGTAGATTTATGGAATGCCACAAAAGCTGGGACGCAGAAGAATTTCTGTCCCATGTTCGTGCACAGCAGGAACACACACACACACACACACACACACACACACACACACACACACACACACACACACTTGGGAGTGACATAAAGCACCAGAACAAGGGCAGATCTCATGAGAGGGTGTAACCGGGTGGAGACGAAGTATCAAAACACAGATGTGAAAAAGGAAGAGAGATCAATTTAGCTTCATTTGATCCAGAAAGGTTTCTCTCAACATTCAGTCTTTTTTCACACACACACACTCACATTCAGAAAAAGAAATCCTTTTGAGCATGATGCACTGGAAAGGGAGGACACAGCAGCACAAGGCAAACCATACTGGAAGTTTTCTTTTAAAGATTTTCTTGATGTTTCAAAAAACAGATATACTCCTATTTTCATCAAATTGAACAATCCACAAAGAGACACATGAAAGTCCAATTCTCTGAAAGTGTTGATAGGTAATGATACATGCGTCATTGTCACCAATTTTCCTACAAGCTTTCTGTTTTCCCCTGGATGTAAAAATCTTGAAGATTTGCAATATTGTTATGTATTGGAGAGGAAAGTTGTGTGCATGTTTTCACACCTGAAGAGACCTGGGAATCCTTGTCATAGTGGGACTGTCACTAACAAATATATCAATTTATCTGCAGCTTAATTTGTTGATTAGTAAGTGAGTTGAGAGTGCAGTGATCGAAGGAGCTCACACAGATTTCCTGAGGTAGTCCAGGAAGTCGAGCCCTTTCATAAACCTGAACCTCTTTGTGTGCCAGCAGAAGAAATGCTGAGCGCCGAACAGTTTGATTTCAGTGAATGAAAGCGAAAAGTTGTTGGAAGTTGTTGCCTCTGTTCAGCTCAGTGAAAGCCTCATGGTATCCTGGAGGCCGTCACCGCCCACGCATTTTCATATTTCTGTTGCTTCTGCAATTTCACACTGTAAAAACTTTTGCTACTCTGCAGGATCAGCAGCTGTGTTGTCACTTTACCCTATAGAAGGGCGTTAAGGATCAGTGAAGGCTCAGTCTAATGAGAGAGGGCTGCTGAGCGCCTCCTGTGAGACTCTTTCAGCTCCGACAGGAGGGCAGGTGAACTGGGGCGAGAGAAGGATGGAGCAAGCTCTGTTATTGGCTGGTTAGTTGCTATGTAACACTGGTTGCCACAGAAACATCTGAATGGAAGAGAAAGTATGAATGGAGAAAGACCAGGCAGCACAGAACACCTCATGATTAGTACCTACACACACACATGAACATTTACCCTGCAGTGTAACATGGCAGAAGCTTCACAATCACAATCACAGATCTCCTAGCAGCATCTGGCACCATCATGGAGGTCCAACTAGAAAGGCAGACCATAAAAGTAAGTAGGTCAACTCAGTGTTGCAGCAGTTAAACGGGTCAAATAAGATCGAAAGGTTTCTAAATTCTTGGTATCGTGGTCCTGGCCTTCCTGGATCACTGTGACTCAGTGATCCCATTCTCCAAAGTGGTCGGATAGGTAGCTTATAAAGAATCAGCAAAAGCTACAGCTATGCTAATCAGTCCGGTAACGTGCTGACAATGACAATGCTCATATGCTGATGTTTAACAGGTAGCCTTTTTTACTAACAGCAGCAATTACAAACATGCTAACGTGCTGCATTTAAAGATCGACTTTGTCACAGTGGAGCGACTGGGCTGTCCCATTTAGAAGGCTCCGTCAAAAGCAACCGTCAAACGCGCTCTTTCGTTCCAAAGCAACATAACAAAGGATCAATGGTTGGATCCTTCTCTGGCCAACCTGTCCCAGGATACAAGCTAGTTATCCGCTTAAAGTAGCTAAGGATGCAAAAGTACTGGTAGGAGAAGCTGGTGACGTAAATGATGCGTAGACCAGACTGATCTCATTTTCGCAAGTTGATTTAAGATGAATACAGGTCAACACTTTTCATCCCTATAGCTTTTTCATTGCAACATGTTACATGTCAAACCAGCACATATAAGCTAAGGCTACATACATAAAGATATGAGCTGAAAGAGGAATGTCAGACATAAAGAGCTGCTTTGTGCTCATCGTCCATGTGAACAGACGAGGACCTGACTGAGGACTATCCTCCGCTGAGTTGTGCCCCCAGTGGGACAGAACTAAAAATGGTTTTTGCTTTCTTTATCTACACACACACAAACACACAGAGATACACACATACTAAACACACAGATACCGGATACTCCCAGGAAGTGGATCCGTTTATAACTGCTCAAATGAAACAGTCACATTCCACTAAAGCACACGCATATGCACACACACATGCAAGCACATGCACACACACGCACACGCACAGAAGCCACAGGGGGTGCTCTCTGTCATTTTTACTGGACACATTAACCACTGCCTTGTCAAAATATTCACCAACAGTGTCACACTGAACTTTCTGCCTCCTCGTAAACACGCTGTGGGTCCCAGTGGCTCCACGTGACTTCAGGGAAGAAATGAAGTCACACACACACACACAGACGAGGACAGGAATAGAGACAAATGTTATAAATGCAAGGGATCGATAACGCAAACAAAAAACAGGCCTTTTAGACGTACATTACACTGACAGACAACACTGAATCAACTATCAAGCCCAAGTATTGCTGCTTTCCAATAAGAAACTCATGTTGACTCACAGATATCAGCTGCTACAATGTCAAAAACACATGGGGTCGGCTGCAGGGCTCAATCTCCACAAAACATTTTGAGACATCAAATATCTGCACTAAACAGTGAATAACAATGAAGCGAGAACAACAGCCACACAGTTAATATAACTGCCTTTGTCGCATTGTATCAGTGGAAGTGGAAGTGCTCCTTTGTTTGCTTATACTCTAGATTCTGACTTATTTCCTAATGGCCTTACACTCCTGGGCACCTTGTGTTTGGTCTAAGTAAATATCAATGGTCTATTTGAGCAGTTTAGTTAATGTGTACTCATGGGTAAAGTCAATGAGGAAGCAAAAAGGTTTAAATGGGGCAGAGAGAGCTTTCCAAAAACTGGGTGTGGACCGTCCTCTGAGAGAAAGAGAGACGGTTTCGAAGTATGGAAGAGTCAGGAGCGGGATGAGAGAGCACACTAAAAGGGAAGATAAAGAGAGGGAGGGAGAGAAAAAGGGAAAGAGAGAGAGCTGCCAGTGAACTTCAGGATAAAGAGAGAAAATGGAGAAAAAAGAGGGAGAGAAGAAAAGAGACCCCCTGTTTCAACCCTGCCCGATTCCTTCTCGCTCTCTCCTTATATGGCAGTGTTGCGTGTGTCTACATTTGTGTGTCTGTCTGCATGTGTGTGTGTGTGTGTGCGATACGGGCTCAATTCCAGTGTTGCTCTCACTGGGACCGATTAGATCAGCAAACGCACGCTGACTAAACTCAAACTAAATGTTCCTTGCCATTTCTACACTGACGCCCAGTTTAACCACTTTCCTAAAGACATTCACTCTTAGACACTGTGACCTCATCTATATGCACACATATAATAATGTTTTTGTAAAATGCTATTTACTATTACCAGGGATTAATTAATGTGGTCGATATCAATGTTTATTTTTCCACAAAGGCTCTGGATTTTTCCAACATGGCAGAAAAAACGAGGTTTTATCCTCAGTTTCATGTGACACAGGGAATATTTCAAGATTATTTAATATTTTAACATTAGAGACAGTAAAAGGGACAGATGAGGAGGAGGAGGAGGAAGAGGAGGAGAGGGGGAAAAAAAAAGATTACATCACAATCAGCCTGTTTATGGCTACGGCTCCTCAGAAGGGACAAAAATAACCCCCTGGGATCTGTGCCTCAGAATGGAAGGAATTATAAGAAGCCAGAATCCTTTCTATTTTTTTTTCATTTTATCTTCACCTCCCTCCTTGTGGCACCGGCCTGCTTCCCAGAATGTTCTGGCCTGAACCCAAAGAACTGGAATGCATGAATCCAGGTAGCATGTCTGCATGAGCGCACAAACACATACACACACACACACACACACACCATGCATCTATCCACACATGCTACACAAGGAGGAATGTACTGTACATGTAAATATACACATATCAGTGCAGACATAAATCTTCAGTAAAATCTGTGACATGTTTGACTAAGTTCCAAAAATATGTTTCTCAATATTTTGATCAACAGAGAGAAAGAGTTTCTGGACCTGGGGGACACTGAGCACTTTTATTAATCTTCCATGTTGCTTTATAACTCATGCTACATGCTTTTGTTTTGTTGTTTCAGCACATCCAAGGACATATGGCTACTCACGGAAATGGAGGTAACTTGTGACTAATAGCAATAAAATTTAGCACTAATAGAATAAATTCCCAGAGACACTGAAAAGCCAGGTTTACCACATATTATATTTCTCCATATAATTTGATTAATCACAGATTTGTTAGGAATCTAAATCACTGGAGACCAATATCATCAATCATGTGGCTACCAGTTTAAAAATCAAAAATAAGATTTAGACCCAATTTTTTGGTTTGAATTGTGCTTGTTTGTTGTCAAGAGTGTGTTTTCAAAAGACACAGAAAGCCTCAGGCATCATAGCAGAACTGCAACCAACAGTTTTCTCAATGTAATGAATTATCAATACATCTAACAAATATTTTCTTTTTCTATTGATTGAATTTAATGTTGTATGTTAGAAACTAAATTCTATTCTTTTTGTTTAAGATGTTTAGCTTACTACTACAGAAAATTATTAAACTAGTAAAGCTACACAATTAGGAAGTTGAAAGTGAATTCAGGACATGTAGCTTAACAAATTACCTCAGTTACACAATTGTTGTTAATTCATGTTCTGTCAATCGAGCTAAACCTCTTTTACCAAAACAGCAGGTACATGTGTTTTTTAAAAATGTGTGTTAACCCAATAAGAAAGGCAATCAACTCCACAGAGGCGCTCTCTCACCTCGCTGTCTCGTTAAATTAATGCCTTCATCCAAATGTTTCCATCTCTGACGATTGGAGCCAGAGCCCATAAAAACCTGTGTCTAATTCAGAGTCATCTGACCAGGGAGTGAAACCTGATTTTATCTACTCCCATTGGAGACAAATGCAAGATGTGAGTGGGTTTTTTGACAATGTGCTTATTGAAGTGAAAATGTCACAATTTTAGGGAAACTTATAATGTACAATGTAGTCAATAGGGTCAACAACAGGTTTTTTTTAACTTGATGGCCCCTGGGAGATTATCTTTGCCACGCATAACCATAAGCTAAGTTTAGCCTTACCCAAAGAATTTGCCTCAAGTCTGGCGTCCTCAAAAGAATTAAGATTAAAGCCGTATTAATTTGTGTATGTATATGGAGCCACATATTTCTGATGCCATGCTGTCGACAAGTAAGTTATTAAATGCAGCTGTGTATTTTTAGAGCATTTTTTCTTATGCCCTTGAATGGATGATGGATCTATATCATAACTTCAAAAAGACTGAACATAAGAGGAGAGAGTGAAGCAATATTTCTGTTTTCTGACTGAAGGAAAAGACCAGCTCCTCCCTTCTCTCATCCTCTCTCATGCCATCTTCCTCTCCCTTATCTTTCCCTCCCCATCATGTCTTTCCCATCTCACAAGAAGAGCATGGAAAGAGAGAGGGGGACAGAGGGGGAGAGAAGTTTGTTTTTCTGAAGAGGACAACATTCCCAGGCCTGTACCATTCCTCTAATAATAGAGCACACACACTACTTCTTTTACCATAGTTGTGAGGACGCTTGTTTATACTGTATAATTAATTTCCTAGCCCCTTACCCTGAACTTCACCACCACAACTAAATGCTTGCCACAACTCTAACCCCAAATCATATCTCAGCATGACCCTTAACCCTCAACCACCGTTTGGAATTGTGAGGACTGATTATTAAGTTTCTTCACAAGGATGGATTCAAATAATTGTTTTTCTCCACACCACCATATGAATATGTATGTACACACACAAACACTCACAAGCTGCTCAATCAATACCCTTAACACATGGCAAGTCCCATATCGTGTGTTGTAGCCAACACAAATAAGTCTACAGCTCTATGAACCACCACAGACACTGTGTCTCAAATCAGGGACCACCTCCTTCAGGCTGATTTGAAGACAGATTGCGGTGGCGTGGCTAGTCTGTCCCGTTTTAATGGCTCCTTAAAATACAGCCGACAAATGCGTCCTTTCATTCCGGCGCAACAAAGGATCCAACAGGTGGACCTGTCTCGGGTCAACCTATCCCAGGATTCATTGCGTGTTGGTGATGAAGCTAACAAGCTAGGTATCTGGGTAGCTGAGCTGCAGTAAATGCAGCTGCTCAAAGTAGCTAATTACGCAAAATTAAGGGCGGGACAAGCCGCAGAATTGGACCACAGCGATGAGACCTGATATTCATGTCGCCTGAGTTATGATTCTCACTGAGGCTTGTCCGTGCTTTCTCATATCCCTTTTAAACTGACAGTCAAATCACTGTCTCACTGCTAAAGAGTGTCTCACATGCTGCAGCCTGTCACTATAAGATAAGAGGCTGTCATGTAACTGTCTGTTATTCTCTGCCCGGTTGATGCATGTAGCATTCAGCTGCCTCAGAGGTGAGTGAAGAGAGGTCAAGAGGTGTGGTGTTGACCCTGGAGGCTGCTCACCTCAGACAGCAATGAACAGAGAGACGTCAGCACCAGAGGCAGTGTCAGATTTATGGTGTACCACGCGTCTCTACATGACGTTGACCCAAAGTAGAACTGGGTTACAGAGTGCTGACAAGACAGTGGAAGAACTCAAGCTTTACTAATTAAATCTAGTGCAGACATCCTAGGGGATAGCTCAAAATTACCAAAAGAGAAATATCTTTTTGTGGATGACAGTACTTTATATTTAAAGACTGTAAAATGTGCACCTCATGTGTTTGTTTGGTTCCTGACAACTTTATTTTATGTTGTCAAATTAAGCAGAGTAATTGCAATGGATAGGAGGCTCTGTGCTGTATCCCCACAACACAATCAGAC
Organism: Paralichthys olivaceus; assembly: GCF_024713975.1. NCBI lineage: Eukaryota > Metazoa > Chordata > Actinopteri > Pleuronectiformes > Paralichthyidae > Paralichthys > Paralichthys olivaceus. The sequence continues at coordinate 13,252,960 of NC_091103.1, read as the reverse complement.
ATTCAACTGAATATACTTATTGGTCAGAGTTAAAAGTGTAATTATTTTACATTCACAATAAGATGTGAAGACAATCCAAAGCTTTCAGTTCACGGCTCAATTTAGCTTAGTGGTTTTAGGAAAACAAACCACGTATAATTACAGAATAGGTATAGTGCAACATTCTCAGCAATATTGTCCCACGATTTGCAAGACCATTGTTCCAGAGAAACAAGAATAACCATACAATGAAGGGCAATATTTCAAACAGGACTTTCTATTAACATCCAGCTGATTATAAGATGCAGAACTAGTTGTAGGTTGATGTGCAGTTACTGTTTTCCAACTCAAACACTGTAAAGTTTTGCAAATCTACTCCATCAAATGCAAAGTAACTGTGGTGTAATGTGCATTAATCCACCAATATGAGCTCAAAAAATGGATTTGATAGAGAAATGAGAACCAAGGAAAACATTGAATAAATATAATTTCATTGATATGTCTGTTTAATATAATGAATCTTAACATTGGTACAGATCCACAGAGGTTAAATCCATAAAACTTCCAATTAATCCGTTCGAACTGAAAAGCCTTTTAGACATTTTACAGCAAATAGCCGTGTGGCTGCTGCTGAACTTTCCTACACTATGCGTGAATGCGTGAGTGGTTTGGTGAAATCTTCTGTTAATCCAGTGGTGTTTATGTGCCACGCTCGCCACACGAGTACACACTCACACACACACACACACACACACACAGAAAGTCCAGAGGTTCTTTTATGGCTGAAGGGCTGTTCACTCTGTCAATAAGATCCAGATGTGAGCTCAGTGGGAGAGGGGATAAAAATAGAGTGAGAGAGGTGAAGGAGACAGAAGGAGAAAGATGTAGACAGGGCCAGAATGAAAGCAAGAGAGACAGACGTCGGAACCATGATCTCAGTGGGTGGATAAGGTGGGGGATAAACATATGAGGGGCGAAGAGACTGATGGGGTGACCAGAAAGGTGTGGACGAGACTTGAGCTTGTTTATGGTCCCAAACTTCTTCCTTTCCTCATCCTTCTTCTTCTCTCTCAAACAGAAACTTGGCCCTCTGATGTCACCACATTCCTGCAGTAACACAAGCGCGCACACACAGACCAATCCCACATACACAGTTGCCATGGACAACAATGACTACACATGGGGGTGACCATGGTTCAAGCCAAAACAAGACTTACATAGAGTCAGTTTTACAAAAGTTCCCCCGATGTCTTTTCTGTGCTGTCGCTTTGACATGGATAGTAGTGTGTGTATGTGTGTGTGTAGATCTGTGACTGTGCGTTTGATGGTCCAAAAAAAAAAGCCTCCCCCAAACCCACTTCCTGCCCTGCCCTCTCAATGAAGACAATTACTGCTCCTGCCAGAAGGATAACACAGAATAACTCCTTAAAAGGAAGGATGCATGCTGTTTTCACCTCTGCACACATTTTTCAAATCAAAAGCCAATACCACAAGTTTTCAAATATAAAGAATATGTTTCTGAAGTCTGTATATGAAAGTGGACAGTGATGGGCTGCCACATGGACCACATGCTGGATTAAAAAGGCTTATGATTCAACTGTGACACTAAAACATTGTTGAAATGAATGGATTCAGTCAACAGAAATGCTAGAGTGCTTTTACTTTGAAACTAGTTCAAGAAGTGTTGAAAATGTAAAAAAAAATCCCCAATTCACTAATTTGCTGCAACCACATGCAGCACACGGAGAAAGTGGGCAAGACCCCAACTTTCTACAAGAGCACGAGTCTCACACGGGCAGTGGGGCCGCTCTGACCTGATAACGTGGGCGGCAAAATTTAAGCCAAGCCACTGACGCATCCAGTAGAGTCATCCCACTAGAGTGTAGTTTGAGTAAGTTTACAGAAACACTCGAGTCTGACTTTATGAAGTAGAATTCCTTCTAAACACGAACACAGTGTCACAAAAAATGGCAGTCAGCCTTACTATCAGGGAAGAAAGGCCTCAGAAGTAAACAAGGGTTTCAGAGAAGAGACGATGACGATATCAGGGAAACAAACAGGAAGCATAAATAGCCTTAATGAAGAAAGATATCTCATCTGATGACTTACAAGGACACAAGACTCCCTTAATACCTCATAAGAGAACTTTTTCACTCTTTTTTCAATTCGAGGTCAGATTGGGGGCTATTTTTAGAGGCTGGCGTCTCTAATCATGAGTGTTTTGTCTGCTCTGCTTTCATTCACAACCTTGTAGCCATTCACTGATAGTTGTAGCGGCACTGCAATGACGAAAAATCACTGAGACACAAGACGTGCAAAGATAACGTACAACAAAATGACAATGAAAGCTGGAATGAGCTTGTAAAATGTGTCATGTCCACTGATATGTGTTCCCACATCACCTGTGATTGTGGAAGTATTGGTTTTGGAGCCTGGGTGTTGCAGCGGGCTGGTTTCTTACGTCCCTACATGGTAAAAAAACATGCTCAGTGACTAAGATTTAGACCTGGCCTGACATTTCTGCAGGAAAATATGCTTCGGTGATGTTTAATGTGAAAGGCATCTCTGTGTGAACCCTTAGTCATTTCTCTCGTCCTTTCACAATAACATTTCAGAGCCACACAATCGAAAATGCCAACTGCTGAATAAAAATGTTTGAAGGGAAGAAAAAAGTCAAGGCCTGGTTGGAAATAAGAAGCCTATTGAGGAGTGAAGAAGGACGACATTGTTTGAGGAAAAAACGGACCCGATTACCCACAACCCCCTGGCTGTCACTGGGTGATGGGACCTTTGTATGAGCCCTTCTCTCACACACACACACACACACACACACACACACACACACACACACACACACACACACACACACACACACACACACACACACACACACACACACACACACACACACACACACACATCCAATCAGCAGATAAACGGCAATCATCATTAACTCTCATCATTGCCATAGTGATTACCGCTGTTATAGTTGGCTAAATGTCCACACTGCTGGATGACTGAGAGAGAGACGGCCAAGGGACAGCAGGTCAGCACATACACAAACTGGCTCAGACAAAAAAATTACAATTCAAAGGGCTCAAAGCAAAGCCTGGCAAGACACGTAACTGGAAACAGTTTACCTGTTTCAGTTTAGACACTTACACTCTGACCATGGTCAGTTATAACAGGCTTTCTGCAGTTGCAACAAGGTCAATTTAGACTTTTTAAGACCCCAAAGAAACCCTGTATAAAAGCACATCTGCTCATCACAGATTGCATTATGTCATTGTAGATTGTGTGAAGTCCAACTGAAGAGACCTTTCCTCTGCATTTTTGTTTTAATAGATTTTAATAGGCATGAAGAGTTAAAAGTATCCAGACAAATATTGGTGAAAGATTGTGGAGCAGATTGTTTTTCTCTTGAGGAAGTCCAACATTTTGAATCATAAAGTCATTTGCTTTCTTTTCGAGAGTTAGGTAAGATGATCAATACCACACCAGTGCTTATCCAGTGCTATCTTTAAAGGCTCAACAGGTTGTTAAATCGATGCTGATGGGCCTGTGTTTGTATGAGCTTGTTAAAAACTTGACATTTGCCACAGACTTATAGATCGCTATCTGTCCACAAGCCACAAGAGAGACAGAGGGAGTGACAGAGGACAAAGTGGAAAAGAGACAGAAGGGAGAAAGAGACAGAAAGAGTGAAGGGGGCTGGAACCGACTTTTCAACTCATCAAAAATATTATTTGGCATCAAAGTTGTTGATGTTCACACACACACTTCCCTATGCCTTCCTCCTTCTCACTCTCATTCACACTCTAACGCACACACGTCCAAGTTTAGCAGGTTGAGGTTAGGTCAACATACTTTCAGGCTGACTCAGAGTTTGGGGAACTCATCTTGCGACAAAAAATGTTTTGCCTATAAAAGTTTGCCGGCTTCCAGGAAGATTAAGCCTCTTAACGTTCACCTGTGCGGATGCAGGAAGGGATTATAATGTGTCCCTCTTTTGGGATTTTTTGGAATTTAAAAATATAGATCAATTAGACTAGAGAAGACTGAGTGATCATCTGTGATTCCATCCGGCTTTTGAACAAGGACGGTTTAGAGACATCATTAAATTGTAAACAATTTATCTTGTTATTATGGGCTTCAAAATATAACTTTGTCATTATAGCTTTTAAAATGATTGTTATTAAGCTTTTTAATAACTTTTGTTATTCTAGCTTCTATTTTGTGGTATTTCATTTTGACTGAGTTATTCTTAACAAAAGGAAACTAAATCTGCAACAGAATTATTATAATCTCTGATTTAATTCAAATGTATTAAATATGTTAATCCATCAAAGTATCTTCATAAAGTCACAGATATGTAAAATGCTGGTGTCACATATGCACAATAATTACTACACACACAGCAATACATATTCTTACCTTAAATTATAAGTGCATTTTTGGTGGAAATATTTCATTCATTGCTAAACTGGATTAGCAAAACAATAGTCTATATCCCATAGACTCAACACAAACACACCAAGGACGGACTCCACCTGCCTGTGAGGATGCTTTGGCCTTCGCTGCTCCCTTCTTTCTCCTCCACTCATCTTCCTCCTCGCCCTGCGCCTTAATCCGAGACCCCAGCAGCCACTCGGGAACAACACTCCGACTCTTCCAGCTTCTCTCATTCCCATTTTGACGAGAGTTTCTCAACTGGCAACTAGAGCATGATCCAAACCGGCGGACTGATGCCATAAGACGGATGGGGGAGCGGGTGAGAGGAAGACGAGGACAAGAATAGAGAAGAGAGGAAGAAGAAGAAGAAGCAAAATATTTCTACTGTCATTTTTCTCTTGGTGACAAACTACAAGTGAGAGAATAGGAGCCACTGGCCAAGTCGTCCCTCTGTAGAGTGTGTGTGTCTGTGTCGGACCACGCAGCAAACTATGCTAAGCTATACAGTCCACAAATGAGACAGTTGTACCATTGTGTGAGCGACTGGGTCGGACGTTAATGATAATCAGACTAAGTTCATGACATAAGGAGAAACCCAGCATGTTCACAATACTGTGTTTGAGTATGTGTATGTGAGTGTTATGGCATTTGACTGATATTATATGACAACAACATTGCTTTTGTTCTCAAAGACCCAACAGTTTAAACTATGTAAAATATTATGCACAACTTTAACCATACCCACTGGCAAAATGCCATTACCCGCTGTTAAATGCTGACACGCAAAACTAATGGATCTATTCTGTTGTGACCCCGTTCAAACCTTGTATTAACAAATGCATCCTAGGCCACGAACCGCCTACTCAGCTGATGTCCTTCACAAAGAACCTTCAGATAAACTAATCTTCACGTTTCTTAGTGTCCATACATTGATTTGTTTGTGGTCAGCTCCACAATGTCAACACCGACCATAATACATGGATACCGATATTCTGATATTAACCTGATTAAGCCAATAGTCTAAATAAGACGCTGTCATGTAAACAGCATTTTCTGATCAGAAATTAACCTGAATAACAACATACTCAGCATAACCAAAAAGTGTATTAAGACATGTGGAGCATTCAGATCATAGTCACATTATGTAGACATTCACAGCTTTTTACAACATCAACATACTGCTTGATGACGCACGTCCTGATTTCATTTGGCAGCAGTCCACTTAGCAGCATACGCATTAAAAAATAGATAAAATAAGAAAAAAGAGAGAGTCGGATAAATGGAATGTTTAAAAATACAAAATCTGGCGGAGGGTATAACTTGCACATAGAGTGGGAAAATAAGATCAGGTCACAAGTGGTCATAGAGGATGCATTCAGGACAAATTTCAATGCGAGGTGTGACATAGCGAACTTAGAGCTGACCACTTGTGATGGGATCAGGATGGATGTTTATACCAGGTCTGAACAGGGCCTGTGTGAGCTGCTGTGTTATTAAGACCTGGCAGTTATCATAAGTTCACTTCTTCTACGAGTCTTCTATCTGGAAAGTATATTTCCAGATTTATAGTATATTTGTGGCATCTTTTTCCATTTTCTTGCGTTTCCTAAAAACAGCATCACCAACGGTAATTGTAAACATAATGATTCCATGAAGGACAACAATGAAGCCCCACAGGAGGTGAATCGTCGACAAACTGAAACCTGGAATTCTTACATCACACATCTTTGTGGCCACGTGGACTGCAGATGTATGACTCAGACAGATACCTATAGGAGATCAACATAACCTGGAGAAACCCTGCTGAGGCTTCACCTTACTTTTTGTTTACGGCACATGCGGCAACAATCCTTAACAGATGACCCCGTTTCCAAAGCAGTGGAAGAACCAAGTGAGGCTGTAACTCATTTTTCATGTCGCACACAAACGTGCTCACTTTCGTCAAGTAAAAATCTGCATGGGCACACAAAAGAGCTGAAATAGCAGCTCTGCTAGAAAGTGCTGTTTCAGAAGAGGCTTTCCTTACATAAGCAAAGTGCTCTGTAATTACACTGGGTGGATCCGCACAGACAGAGAGAGGAGAGAGTGAGAAAGTGAGAAAGTCAGGACAGTCAGGAGGGGAGCGAGAAATGAGAGAGAAAATAAGAAAGAAGAACCTGAAACGCTGTTCACACTGCAGCGCTAAATTAAATTTTTTTAAAAACCTTCAAAGGGAAAAGTTAAAGATTATATTATATTGCAACTGTCACCGAGCAGGGACAAGGACCTCCAGAGCTGTTTTCCCACAGATGCTTTTTTCTCCCACTGTGAGAAACCAGATGGAGCCTCATGTTTACAATGACACTACATGTTAGACGAGTTTTCTTCCTGGAACCTGGAGGACACATACAAGGCCTGGGACTTTATACAACCAATAAAAACCTATTTGAGTACCGCTGCGCAAAAATGTTAAATGTAGGCGATTTGAAAAGAAAAAGCAGGAAAGTTTGAAGTATAGTTTGCAGCAGGAAACAATAAACTGCACTCTCCACAAATGTGAACCATAGAAACACAGTTATTTGTGGTTGGTTATCTATCAGAATTATTTCAGTGTCTCTAAAATCAGCCCCTCACACACACATGCAATTCACCAGAGTTTTCTCTGTGTGTGTGTGTGTGTGTGTGTGTGTGTGTGTGTGTGTGTGTGTGTGTGTCTCCGTAATTGCTCTACACTCTTGGGACCTTAACTACATAGGAACAGAAACCATAGCAAAAAACACACAGCTCCAGTCTACAGTCAGTCTCTCAGCACAGTGATCAATCCTTTTGAGCTTTTGGTACCAGCAAAAGGTAAAAATCAGAAGTGTCAGAGGCTGTCAATGTGTCAGTGTGACCTTCTGAGCTCCGATCCATCCCACCTCTTCCTTCTCATCTGCTGAATCCTGGTGACATTTAACCAGAACAGACCACGTCCTCATCCTTTCATCTCCTCTTTAAACTTTTAGCTCACTCAGCATCCCTCACTTTCTGGGCTTCACTTAATCTGTATTGACCTTTACCTGATCAAAACACCAACCTCCTGTACCCACCCACACTATATCCTGTGTGTGACGAGTCAAAGGGGCAAGTTGCTTATGACATAACCTCCTTCCTGTCCACTGATCCATTAAAGGTGCAGTGTGTAAGATTTGGTGAAAGGGATCTATTGGCAGAAATTGAATCTAAATTAATCCTAGAGGTGTTTTCACTGGTGTGTTTCATCTATCGTTGTTTTCTATACCCTATAATGGGCTCTTTCCATTTAAATACTGTAGATTTACAACGGGAGTAGGTCCTCTCTGCAGAGGCCGCCATGTTTTTTACAGTAGCCCAGACTAGATAAACTCATTCAGCCGCAACATGCAACTTCACCACAAGATGTCACTAAATCCTACACACATGTCTGGAAAATTGGGGTCCACTTATTTTTCAGAGTCTGCTTTTCCCATTCGAAAAACACAGCAGGAGATAGTCCTGGTCAGATGAGTACACAAGAGGAAAATGGGGGTTAGCACCTTGGTGGAGCATGCAAGAGGCAGGACATAATGTATAGATTCAGCTGTGGAAATCACATTTTATCTTTAACAGCACATTGACACCAACATTGCCTGTTATGTTATGGAATCAGAGCGTTTTCTGATTTGACATCTTTGTGGGTATATTCTCTATTCTCGCACATTTTCCTGCTGTATTCCCACATGGGCTCACTCAGACATTTTTCGGACATTTTATAGCGTTCTGCCACACAGCCCCTCCAAAACATTTCACTGCATGTCTGAAAGCAGCTGAAGAAAAGAGCTTAATGGTGCAGGAATTCTGATAGTTCTGTTGGACCCTCACAATTACTGGGACATTCCTTTTTTCTTAATTGGTTTAAAATGAAAGCTCAATCAGACTATACAGGCATTAAGTAAATGCAATGATCAAAGTAAAATGGTCAGTTTTTCCAGTACAAGCCCACCAAGGTAAAAAAAAACAGCTCATGCAATCACTGCGACTTATGACCAAAAAAATCTGCTGCAATAATCCTTATGTGCAGAAACATTCCAGCATATTGCCCATATGGCCAGACCACAATCAGTCACTGGATGGAGAACCATTGACGTGACATCACTAATTGAGATATGGCCAGATATGTACTATGACTGATTAAGTACATTTATATAGAACAATAGAGCTACAGACAACAATCCCTTTCCTCCCTGTGTGTTTTAAAGTTTCTCAGTCACACCTTTAGACCACCTTTAAAGGTTGCTTTTAGGCCAAAAAATACTACAGTCACTCAAAAGTGAAAACTATACACTCACAGCAATCCAGTCAACTGCTGCAATATCTCCACATCTCTACATTTACATTTCCTTCACAGTATGTCTCCATGTGGGGAGGAGTGGGGCTTGTAAAAGGGAAGTTTAAAAGAAAGACTGGACAGAGGGGAAAGTATTTGATTCCACGTGGGTGGCCTGATAAAACAAAGTCGGAGAAAAATCTGGAAGCTGTAAACACTGGACTTTTAGACTTAATCCATTTAGAGGAGATCACAAACCTTTTGTCTCTTATTTCTTTCTGACTTTCTTTCTTTCTCTCTACCACTAGCACAAAAACATCCTTTCTATAATACTGCAGTGGCTTCATGAACAGGATCAATACAGACAAATGATTTCATATGTCTCTGAATTACTTTTTAAGATAGAAGGAAGAATGTGGTGCATCGACAGCTGCCCTTTGTTCAAGTCATGCAAGAAGTACATACAACCACATTAATGTCTCAGTGTTCTTTGAATTCAGACTAAAATATGTCTGCACCACTGACTGCCAGCACTTAAGATTGGCAGTGAATGACTGAACAGATTCTTATTTTTATTCATTTACTTTCATGATATAACCACATTTAAGTAGGAATGTTTCTAATTTTAGACAGTATTAATATAGCAAAATTATTATGTTGCTGTCTGTATAAGACAGAATGAAACACTGATGTATTTGAGACATTTGTTGCATCAAATATTGGGGTTGTAGAGAAAACAAACCATATTAAATGAAGCCATTAATGCATGACACACATCCCAGTGAGTCCCTGGGAGTAGTTGGCTCTTTTGGGAAGTTGAAGACTGACAGTTATGCAATAAGAGCAGAAGGAAAGACAGGCTGCATTCCTGCTGACTGCTTCAGTGAAAAATACTTAAACAGTGAGGGGAAGCTCATGAACACGCAGACACACTCATTCATGAGTGATTATCAGTCATCGCACAGAGAAAAAAACAATGTGTGTATCTGGTTGGACTTTTTTCAACAAACAGCAGCTAGTAATAAGTTACTGCACTATTTGTTTAAGTCTGTTGAGCTGCTGCTGTGAAGGAGCTGCTGTTCTTTATCTGAGAAGTGTTAGCACTGACAGGACAAACTGAGCTGGTGATCGTGGGCTGATCATACTTGTTGTATGATCCGTTTGGGGTGATAACACTGAATTGTCAATAACTGTCGCTCCATGTTACTATAGTTTCTCACATAATACATGGGGACATGTAAGCTGCTTTCAGACATGCATTGAACTCAGCACATTTTCCTGAAATTATCCGACAGGGCTGTATGTGAGAATGCATTTCTAAAGGTTTAAGGTTCAAAGGTTTTATTTGTCATCTGCACAACAGATACAGCGTACATGTTGGCAATGGAAATCTTAAATCCCAGGCACCTCAAGCAACTCAACATGTAATAGTGTCAGAAATTAAGAGTAACTAAAAATACTATTATAAAGCGCAAATAAAAGAAAAGAAAAACATACAATATGCATTTCAAGGATTTTGTGCCATATAGTTCTGAATATTAAGTAAGTCCCAACATATTTCACTTTCTAACATCTTCTCCTGTTATGTATTATCCCCTCCCTCCCTCCCTCCATCACAGTTTCATTCTTCAGCTCTCTCTCAGTTCTATTTTCATCCCTGTACCTTTGTTCAGCCAGAGTGCTTCCTTCCAACTCTCCTCTTTTTTGGTTTCTGTCGTTCTCTCCTCTCTCTCTACCTGACATTTGACTTGGCAGTCTGCCTTACACCAAAACAAACTATATGACCTCATTTTACTGCAATGTTCCAGAGGCACAGAGAGAGACAGATTAAAAGAAGAAGAAGATAACATGAAGAGGAATGCTGGGGAAATAGTATAAGACAGACAAATTGAGATGGGGTGAAAGTATGTGGGAGAAATGCAACATACGGATATAGTGTTACAGACATGCAAATTATAGACTGTGACTGACAAAACATCTGGACAAGCAAGGGAAACAAGAAGGAAATGAGCAAAAATGATAAATGTGAAATAAAGAATCGATGTGAGGTTTTAATGTCAGAAAATGCAGTTGCATTGTGGGTAAAATGAGCAGAACTCCAGGCTCCAAAAAAGGAAACGTTCCTTTTCTCTCACCTTCTTTCTTTATCCCTTCATTACTTTCTCAGAACTTGTCATTGCTCCATTTCAGCTTCACACAAATGTTATTACATTCAGTCCAAATCTCTCACACACACACACACACACACACACACACACACACACACACACACACACACACACACACACACACACACACACACACACACACACACACACACACTGCTCTAAATACAACTCTGGGCTCCAAATGTTTCAACAAGGCACTGATATATTCCAGACCAATAATATGCACACACACACACACACGCACGCACATGTACAAAAGAGGAAACCAGTTTATAACACACACAAATGTAGACGGGACACAAATTCGCACACACCCTACACAATGGAGTGCACGAACACACACGCCAGCCGGTAGTGCTGGACATCATCAAACACTTCAGTAACCACAACAACTTCCTATTTCCCTAAACCCATTTCCTGCCTGGCGAGGTCATTCACCAACTAGTACTGCTGTCACCACAGCAACAAGTAATGAGCAAGAGAGTGAAACAATCAACAACTAAGGAAAACCAACGGATATGAAATATATATCAAGAACAAAATAGCAGCTTAGCGAGAGCAGGTCAGAATCAAGGAGCAACAGGGGATAAAGGACATATGCCATATGGCCTCCATACCTGAACTGAGGGATTCCAGGGCTGCAAAATGGTCACTGACATTTTATAATGAAACACAGTCCTGGATGTTGAGTCTGCAATCACCCCCCCCCCTTTAAAACAACTTCAAAGAGACACAACATTGTAGATGGGGTGATGGGGGCCTTTGTCATGTCTGTGCCTGGCGGCCCTTTGTGAGCCCTCTGAGACTCACATGGACGGACACATTTAATTCCCGCTGACCTGCAATATCATTACACAAGTCAAAGAACAAACCTCACAACTACAGCGCCTGCCTTTATCTATATTGAGTGTTTTGCACAAGTTTAGCTTGATCATGATGATACTTATTCTAACTGTTATACTTATCATGATATTGATTGTTGATCACAGCAGTATCAGTTAGCTTTTCTACTGTTTTATAACAACCAGAAAATGCCTGTGTTTGGACACTACTGAGCAAATACAGAATCACACACGCACGTACGCACACACATGCACTGTTGCGATGAACTGTTTATTATCCTGGCGCAGAGACAAACGATATTGAATGAAACAAATAAATGAAAACAGACATATATGCAGCGGGCCTTGGTCCTCTCCTTAATGCCTTTTGTCTAAGATTTGTTTAATCAAACTAATAACATCCTCTGATGTTTGTTTAACACTGCTCAGCCTTTAATGGCTTCTGTATTGTAGTACTGCTCCCAAATGCACTCTAAATATAAGCATGAGTCCTGATTCACAGCACTCCAGAGGAGCACAGACATGAATTGGTGTTGATACAAAACCATAAGAGCAAATCACATGTGGATGATAACATCAAGGACTGTTTTAACTACCAAACACATCGATTTTCCATATCTTCTAGTCTGATCCTATCTTCTAATAATCCAGTTTCACTATTTTAATAAATCTGAAAAACACTTAACCCGAGAACACTCACTCAAATACAAACATTTGAATTTGACATTTGAACAAGTTTTCTGTTGAAGCCATCAATGACATCAAAAGAGCAGATAATTAATTTGGTGTTGAATTATCAGAACTCTAAAGATGCAGGCAAAAACATAGCAGTTGAACACACATCACATCACATCTCATCACACATGACACTGACAAGGTAAAAAAATCTGAACTCACCACTCTGGGCTTGGACCTCTGTGCAGCGGGCATGGACGCTGCATCCTCTGTACCCTTCTTTGTACTAGCTTCTGTAATTCCACTTGTGCTGGTCTCGCTGGGCCCCTCTGAAGCCAACACAACTTCAGCTCCATCCCTGGGCACTGGAAGAGTCCCTGGGCCCTCAGTGTCTCTCTCAGAAGTGCTTTGTTCAAGAATATACTTCTGAGTCACAGCTTCCAGAGAGGGGGCCTCATCTCCTGGAGGTTTACTTAAAATTGGAGGCTCTCTAGTGGGTTGGAGAGGGAGGCAGTCCACTTCCTTCAGTGGCTGGAGTTGTGGAGGTGGGGAGATGGGGATGAAGGCTGCAGGTTCACTGGCATGGCGGACATGCTTGGTTTTGGGTTTGGATTGCATTAAGGGAGGGGGGAGAGGAGGGGTGAGGTCCGTTTGGTCACTCTGATACTCCTGCCCCTCTAAACCCTGTTCTGGGGGCTCAAAGGGGTCTTCGTGAGGGAAAAAGTGAGCTAGCCGGTTTGGACGCTTTCTGGAGGGCCGGCGAATCATTCTAGGTGACAAAACCTCAGCGAGCTGGAGGTCAAAGTTAAACTTCCTCAACTCTTCTTCTTTCTCCTCTTCACCTTGGTCTATGACATCATTATCTTCATTGTCATGGTTATCGGTGAGGGGAAGGCACTCTGACTGAGATCGAGCCTTCTTGACTTGATTACTGCTGTTTGTGTGGTGATGCGGCTCTGTTAGCAATGTCTGTTCAGGTTGGGCTTCTGGCTCCCACAGTTCCCCTCTCTGCTCACTCAGGATCGGCTCACTGCTGGAAGGTGGGATCTGGCCAGGTTGATCCAGCTCACTGATTGGCTGAGTGCTGCTGGACTGACCTTTACATTGAGGGTCATTATGGGTGAGTAAAGGGGCATCACTGCGGCGGCTGGGGTCACTGAATGACTTCTTCTTGGGAGCTTTGCCATTGCCATGGTCATCTGTCATCAGTCTGTCCATTGCACCTGGTTCAGATACAATGCTCCTTATCACCCCACTGTAATCATGAACACCATCATCCCGGAGCCCGCCATCACTGTAAACTGACAAGTCACTTGCCACACTACCCTTGTATTCTGACAAGGTGGCCACAGCAGAGTCCTCGGATACCCCTCCTCCTCCTTTGATGGACAGGGATCCTAACAGGTTGCTGTCTACAGAGGAAAATGTGTTATTCCCTTCTTCTGCCACAGAACAACATCGCTGAGGCATGGGGTCACTGAGAGAACGGTAGACTGTGGTATCCCCATATCCCACAGCTGCTGTTGTTGACTCAGCATTACTCCCATTACTAGAATCAGACGCGGTGTTGTTATTACCAGAAGGGGAGAATTTGCGCCTTCGACGAACAGCACTTGGGGTTGCAGGAGCTTCATGTCCTCCTCCTACGGTGGCAGCTGACCCCTGCAACGCTGCACTATTGGCGTTAATCTCCTCACTGGTAGGGTTGACAGTGTTGATACCAGCAGTACAGTTCAAGTCCATGATAATGCAGTCACTCTCAGCCATTCGGGCAAAAAGAGGCAAGGAGGGAGGTGCACCGGCTTCATTCACAAGATTTGTAAAACTCACGCTGTTCTCTGTCATTTCTTCTCTCTCCTGTTTAAAGCATTCCACCTCGTGGAGAGCCGACTGCTTCCATATGGTGACAGGTTGCCCTAGCACATCCCTAGGTATCCGAGACCCTAAATTAACCCCTGCTGACCCCAGGAATGACCTCTCGGAGGAGTCACCAGGGCCTACCTCTGGCTCTGTCACAATCCCTTCATCTGTTAAACTAGACTCATGGCCTGAGAGTTCATCCAAAGAGCGGTCGTAGAACATGCTTTCCTCCGAGTCCCCCTTTAGTAAGGCTCTCTCTGTCTCTCTGCTCTGTCTCTTATTTCTCTCCCCGTACTCTGTGCCCCTGCTGTTTAGTTTCTCTAACTGCACACTTTGTCCATCCCTCTCAGTCTTCTCCCTGTTCTCTCTCTCCCTCTCATGTTTATCCCTGTCTTTTGTGTTTTTAAACTCAGCCTCTTGATCTGCCCCTGCCTCATCCTGAACACTCGCACCTATTTTTTCCTTCACCCCTTTTCTTTCCGTGACCTGGAAACATTCATCCTCTAAATCAGTTCTCCTTACATTTACATCATCATCATCATCTTCTTCCCTAGTACTCATCTGGCAGATGTCTCGGATGACCTGCCTGGCTTCTTGCATGTACCTCTCCTGCAATGGAGTTGGCATCACTTCCTCATCATCATCAAATCCATAATCTCTCAATCTTTGTCCTCTCCCACCCCTGAAATCCCCTCCATCACTTTCTACTTCTCTGTCTGACACAGACACCCTCCCTCCATCTTTCTCTCCATCCAAGTCAAGCTGCTGCTCAGAGGAACTCCTCTTCGCAGTACCACCTCTCAAGTAACACCTTTCAGCTGTGGTTGGTTTGTCTGAATAGGTGAAAGATTTTGCACGTCTTAGGGTGGCAGTCAGGTCTTTCAGTGACGGTCGACGACCGGAAGGTAACAGGGTCCCTCCTTGTGTCCTTGAGCCCATCCTGTACACTGACCCCTCCACAACACCAGATTTGTCACCTCCACTTGGTTTGCAGACCTTTAGCTCGGACAGGTCAGACTTTAGAAAACTCAGGAGAGTCATAGTTTCTGAGGTGATATCAGGGTTGGACACAGATATTTGGTTTTTATTATCATCATCTACCCCATCTCCACTTGTTGTCCTCTTTAATGCCTTCGTCTCACCACCCCTGACCACTGTAGGCACCCCACCTTCTCTAGCATGTACACTAGGCGAGGGGGTCACTGTGGGCAAGATTTTGGGGCGCAATCGCACTGGCGTACGGGAAAAGTTATCCCCATGGCCAAAGCTTGGGGAGCGGTACATGGTAAAATTTCCATGGTAAGTTTTACTCAGCATGGACAAGGATGCAGTCCTGCTACTGCTGCTTCCAGCCTCACCCGCATTAAAAATCACATTTGCTTCACGGTTTGCATTGCCCTCCTCCTTCAATGTTTCAGTGCTGGAATACCGGCTGCTGCAACGTGAACCACCAGGACTGGACACAAATGGGGGGATATTAACCTTCGACACTCGTGATACAGAGGATGTCATGGGTGAGGAGAGGCGCTCCCATTGCTGCACCCTGGCTCTGTTACTATGACCACTGGGCTCTCTTGTTGAGTGGCTCTGAGATAAAGTTACTGGAAATTCTCCTCCTGTGTTTTGCTGTCGATGCCTCTCTAAGTGCTCCATTGTCAAGGCCATGTCACTGTCACTGTCCTCTGATTCGCCATCATGATCTTCATAATCATCACGGCCTGTCGCTAAAGCAGCTCCAATGATTTTCTTCTTCTTCCTCAGCGAGCGGCGGCGTACTGCCTCTCGAACGTGGGGGCCTAAAGAACCAGGGCTGTCCTCCTCACTGCCTGAGGACCTGCCAATGCCCTTTGCACCCAACCAGCCATTTTTATTGCGGGGAAAATAGCTGCCTCCTCGCTCTGTGGCACCCCTTTCACATCCTCTGAAGGAGAGGGATGGAGCAGGGCCAGAGGGACCACTCCAACCGCCTACTCTTCTTCTCCTGGTGTGTTCCTCCTCTTCGTCTCCAGAACTAAACCTCCAGCGTGAGCTGAGGGGAGAGACAACTCTTGCTGGGGCTCTTAGCTCAGCAGAGGGAGATACAGTAGAAGAGGAGGTAATGGCTTTATCTGGAGCTGGAGCAGAGGAGGGGGAGGAGGAGGAGGTGGGGGCTGGTGCTATAGAGGAGCTATGTGAGGAATGTAAACTATCCCTGGGCAGCCCGACCCCCTGTCTATCCCTTCTCTCCCTCACTGTTGGCTGCTGAAGAGAGTTGGAGCAGCGTGAGGTGTCTAAGCTCAACGATCGACTACAAGACGAAGTAGCAGGGGGTTGAAGGTCAGGGTTGGGGTCAGATGTCAACCCTTGTATCCCGGGGGTCTTACGGACGGCCTCTGTCTCAGTGCTGGGACTATGAGATCTGAATGGAGATGGGTTAATCCTAAGGTAGTGACTACCCCCAGTGCAACTGCTACTGCTTTGTGAAGTATTTCTTCCAGAAACTTTGTTGTAGTGAGAGCTTTGGGTCTCTATGTCAGGCTCCTCATCGTTTGAGTACTGCTGTTGGTCAGGTTTGCAATTAAAGTCCATACCGTAACAATATGTCTCGTCAGCAGTACTTCCTTCTCTGCTTTGTGCTCCAACTACACATTTTTTATGCAAAGACAAACTCCTACCATCACTAACAGAGCTGCAGGGTGAGAGCTTGTCACTTCTATCAGCGAGAGAAGCACTCTCTGTGGGGCTGAGCTCTGGTACTTGGCCCCTGCAAGCTGCCTTTAAATTCTCACCAGCATCAGTCTGGGCTTTGTTTTTTTGTCTTTCGTCAAAAAGCTGTCTGATTTTGGTGACACTGGGCCACTTGTCTGAGTGCAGGGGAATAAAGTCACCGTGGTGAGTGGAGAGATAAGTTTTGTGAGATTTACAAGGTGGAGGAAGCGCTCTGCTAGTGACATCCTCCTCTTCATCAGTAATCAAAGACTTTCTGGGATCAGAGGCACATGCATTGATCTGTAAGTAGTCTCTCTTACCAGAGCTGCTGCTGCTGTCGGTGGATACACGTGTGAAAATCCGTTTCTCACTTTTCTTCTCTGAGTCTGATCCAGACACAGAGTCGGTGCCAGACTGAAACTTTTGCACCTTATTGTCTGTGAGAGACTCTGCAGCAGCAGTAGCAGTAGTTGTAGTCGTAGTTGTTGTAGTAGTAGTAGAAGTAGTATCAATGTCCGGGAAATATCCGCCACTAATGTCCTCGTGAAAAGATTTACGACACACAGACCCGTCTCTCCTGGAGCCGCCTGCCCGGGGAAGAGTGCTGGTCCCCCGCCTCACAACTACACCGTCTCCCGGCGGAGCTGTGCGCGTCCTGGCGGAGCCTCCGTCGGAACTAGCTCTGCTGCTGCTGAACCTCTCGGTGAGCTGGCGGATGGATGGAGAAATGGAGGAGAGAGGAGTGGAGGAGCTGCTCTTCGGGTCTGCGGTTGGGAGGCCGGCGGTAGTGGTGGTGGTGGTGGTGGCAGAGATCTTGGAAACTTTTCTCGACAGAGGCTGCTCCGGGGGGAGGGCGCCGCCAGCTGCCTCCAAAGCCCCGGGTCTGTGTCGCTGCTCCTCGCCGCTGCTCCTGGACCCCAACTTTTTAAAAGAGACGCTGCGGTACACAGCCTCATTCTTCCGCTGTCTTCCTGCCATTGTTCAAGTCTTGTCAGTTTCACACACTCTTACATGTTAACCCCTCTGGTATCAAACACTGTCCAGGTCCAGGTCCATTTCCCTCCGAGTGGAAACACAACAACAAGTTCAGAAAAATAAAAACACTTGAAATCCAGTGAAACGAGGCTCCCACAGAGAGAGGGTGAGTTCTCCTGATATCAACACTTACATGTTGTCGACTCCCGACACCACATCCGTGCAAAGGAGGGAAAGTTTTTTTTTTTTCCTCTTTGGGCCCAAACTTTCTCAACCTGTTCACAAACACAACTTCTCCATTGTTATCATCCCCCCTGCTCGTTCTCCCTCAGCCCACCGCAGGGCTCCGGCTCGGCTGCACGTCGGGCCCGGAGCCTCACTCTCTGCTGCTGCTGCCCCCAAAACACACAAGTTCATGGATTTCTGCATTTTCTCATAATTTCCGTGAGTTGTGTTGTGGGTTTTTTTTTTGTTGGTGCATGTTAATGCCTGAGATAGAAGTGGGTGGGCGGGACTATAGGGGTATAGGGGCTGTCATCATAGCCCCTCAGGGGATTGAGAGGAAAACACTTCTTGTCTTTTTTAGATAGGAGACAAACTTTGTGTATCTCTGGGCCTTTCCCCTGTGAGAACACACCGAGGGAAAAACACACACTCGAGATCCATGCACTTCATGACAACGCAGACATTATTTCATTGCCTGGCATGAAATTCTTAGTTTCTAAACTTTTTTAAAGTAGCACAATGAAAGTCATTTAAATGCCACATATAGGAAGGATTCATATAAAAACAAAAACAAAGATTTTAGCTGCAAGATAGGAGGGAAGTGTAGACAGTTGAGGTATTTTCTTCTTTCTACTCACTTTTGAATTTCCAATCAGAGTTATCTCGTTTGTTATGCTCTTTTTAATAGTTCATTTAACCTGGAATTAGTTTATTTTGTCTCTGTGTGGTTCCTGTGCAGCACCTTGAATCTACCCCTGGCTTTATAAATCAAATTGTGTGTTCACATTTCAGAGCTAATATAACTATATATAATGTACCTGCAGCTCTGTTTGTAAGACCCAAAACATACCACAATAAAAACACATGTTTGCAGTATCTCTACTTGCAAATAAACACTCCAAGAGGAAGCAAATGAATAAGGCACATATCACACTACCTCTGTACTTGTGATATTCATTAGTAGCTCTATATCAGTGTGTTAAAATGATGTTGGTGCATTAGTGTGTCGGCATTCAGGGGGGGAGGGGGTTGAGGGGGTTGAAGGGGTCAAAGAAAGAAAGTTTTCACTCGTGCACAATAACCCCTCTGTGGAGCTTCCCATGCAGCAGCAGCTGCTTTTGTCCTGAGGGGAATTCGTTGTTACTTTCACTGAGGCAGCAGCGCCCCCCACCGGCTAAAAAATATAGCGACCCCACAGAATCAGTTCTGTGTCATTGATGCAGGATTCAGTTGTTTTTAATCATTTGAGAAAATTAAAAGTTCTTTAATGCTTATGTGGATTTTTCAAAATAAATAATTTTGAAGACTGTAATAGACATTGTCATGTTTGCTGGTGAGACTCGAGATGCACTCAGTGGAGCACGTACCGCCGGACAATCCAAAGCCTCTTCAGTTCTTAGGTTAGAAATGTAAAAGAAAAGATGAAGTGGTCAGATAATCTAAATTATTCATTTTTAGTCAAATATAGGTTTATATTCCCAGATCTGCCCCTTAATCTGCATCCAAACCAGTTAGAGGTTCAGTAGAGAGAGAGCACAGGTCTTCATTATCATCTAGGTATAAACACTTACATTATTATTGAAATGATTAGAAATATAATACGAACAGCAAGAAGTTAATGATGAAATATATGATACAAGAAAGCTCATATGGGTGTTGCAGGTCTTCAGATCCACTCAGCTGCAAATGTTCACCAATTCAGCAACAAGAATATACTGTACTTCTGATAATAATAATTATTACTGAATAAAGAAAAATGTATTAATGTTGGCATTACCTTTTAATGGCTGTTTCGCATTAATTTTACATTTTGACAATACAGACAAAATGTTTCAGCAACGCAACAAAAAAACATAAATGTTAGTTTATCATCAACATAATCATCTCTATTTAACAAAAATAAAAATCTATCCCTGTGTTTTAGTATT
Source organism: Paralichthys olivaceus (assembly GCF_024713975.1). Taxonomy (NCBI): domain Eukaryota; kingdom Metazoa; phylum Chordata; class Actinopteri; order Pleuronectiformes; family Paralichthyidae; genus Paralichthys; species Paralichthys olivaceus. Next base: position 13,232,865 of record NC_091103.1, on the reverse strand, counting down.
TTACAAAAATGAGACATTTCTAAATAATACTGACTGACACAAATATGTTGACACAATACACAGACATCTGGGTACATCTAAACTGACACACACACGATGCATTTCACAAATATTTTACCCTATAGAGAAAAACATAATGGTGCAGTCCATCAGCGCATTAACAAATATTTACACTGTACAGATAAACACACATCACACACAACCTCATCTGTGGTCAAAAAGTCCACCGCATCTGAAATTACATATTCACATTACATTAAACCAACATACGCAACACTTCATCAAGCATGGGTGCAAAACTCAAACACAAGTCTAGTTTCCTACGTACACATGTACAACTCCTGAAGATTAAATCTTATTTGATAACTTGAACTGTTGAGGTGGTAACTAATTAATTTTTATTTTAAGTATTATTCTGGTAATTTAAGTTTAATTTTAAATTCAAATTGTAAAATCAGAGACATCCACATGACATGATCTTGTGGTTGGAAGAGCCAGATGTAACTTATAAAGAAACACTGAATTACTTATATGAACACATTCAGCAATTAACCACCCACCTAAGGTGGATTTTATAAACTGATTTAACTAATTTTGATAGTAAATGTACTAGCTAAATACTACATATACATAAGCTGCAAACTTAGATTAAATTAATTTAAGGTTTGATCTTTCTGGCAATAAGACTTCTATTACTAGAATAATGGGGAATCTGCACAAAGAAAATAGAAATCCTTACCAGAGAAGTGAAAACGTGCTTGTCTGGGTTTTAACAACAGTCCAGAGACAAAGGATTCAGCGATCAAGGGAAGCATTAGAAAAAATTCCATTAAATACAAAGACAAAAATAAATCCCATTGTTTTCTTTTCAGCTTCAAAATCTAAGTAGAAAACGAAGCGCTAGTGCAAAATAATGACAATTAAAATTAGTTACATTTACATGAAGCTACCTCAAAATGCAAATAGAGTAAACATTCTTTGACATTACATTTATGTTCATTTCATGAACTACAGATCAAATCATAAACTCAGTAACTCAGTTACTTAGAACATAAGAAACAAATGGGGGAAGTTTAAAGTAAAAATTTCTTCCATCGTGTAAACAGATTTGGACTGTAATGTATCTGGTTATAGAAACAGATGACATCAGTATAAGTACTACACATACCACATGCACACTAGAGGTCTATTTTATTATCATTCTCTACTCTATCATCAAGACCTGATGTCCATCCACAGAGGTGATGTCTTGGAACAGAAATCCTAATATTGGATTCACATGCTGACAGGAAGTGGAAAACAGCAGCCCGTACCTCCATTTAAATGCTGCTCTTGAGCATAAATCAAATGTTTGATCCCTCTAAACATTATATGAGGATTTTCTTAATGTATTTGTGTACAAACACCTCTGTTGGCACACATTTAAAAAGGATTTCCTCTGTTAACTCAAGAATAAATGGATGAAGAAAAGCAAATGCACTGACTATTTTTTGTGTCATGAGTTGGATATATTTACAAAATAGTTTTTATGACATTAGTTTGCCTCAAACTGCTGTAAATAACACACCGTCTCTACTGGATTATATGTAAATAACACACAATCTTACTCTTCAGTGCAGTGATGATGTTGTGTGCAGAAGTGAAGTGCACACAACATCTAGGGGTGAAAATATGCAATATCCAAAGCTTGGATAATGTTGAAACGTGTCATTAATAAAAGAAAGGAACAGTGGAACCTTCATACAAAAATGCTAAATGTAAAATACTCATTCGATATATTTCATTTTTAAACATGAGGCAAGTTTCTCCTCAGACTTAATGTCCATACACAAGTACCTTATGTCCAACATGCAGTCAGAAACATTTACAGTCACTCTGAGCATTTTACATGGGTCAGTGACACCGTGGATTTTATCCCAAAATTCTATTAGTTGTTCTCTCCTTCACTACATACTGTACGTCTTCACCTCCACATCACATGTGTGAAAATAAGTCCCATATAACCTGTGGCGACCTGGGGGAGAGGAAAGTGTGTATCTTCACTATACACTTCACAGTGAGAAGCAAAACTGAAGAATCAAAAATTTAAAGTGAGCTGTGTAAGGATGATGTACAATGACGGGGTATTAGGGCCACTTAAAGGGGAGACAGATTTCCCTTACCCTGATTTCATTAATTAAGTTGTAATATTACAAGAAAGAAAAGTTGTAATATTGCATTATCATCAGTATCTGGACCATGAAAAGACAAATTGTGTCTATTCTGAAGAAAGAACCGCACAGACTGGAGGGAAATTGCATAATTTGTGGAAATGTTTGGTCGTGGTCGACTGCATTGACTCTGACATCTGTGACAGAGAGGTTGTGTTTTTCTAAAGAAACAATGAGATTGGTTCAAGGTTATGGATCCAGATGGACATAAATTCTAGTGAGCACAGAATCTCCCTGCTACAATTCTCAAAATCACATTTTCCCATTTAAGTGGCCCAAATACTTTATTTATTTACATAGGAGAAGCATACGATTCATTTCATCCTCCTGCTTTTCTCAGTGTTTGTTTATCGCTGTTCGATCCTCTGAGGAAGTGGCACTTCCTTGTTACAGTGAAAAATAAAGTTTTTGCAGAATCCTAGGATAGATCACTGTTTACTGCAGAGTTTGACTTTGTTCGCTCACACACTCGTACCTTTGAGTGTGGTGACTTTGAGCACAAACCTCCGGGTGCTCTGCCGGTATCGTGGCTGTGTGAAGTAAAACAGAATTGGGTCCAGAAAGCTGTTCATGCTGGCGAACGGCCTGGTGCTCTTATAGATGATTGAGAACAAGTTCCTGGTCTCGCAAGGCGCACCGGGCAGGGTGCGTATCACCAGGTACATGGTCTTGGTGAGGTGAAACGGCAGGAAGCTTATGCAGAAAACCACCGCCACCACAATGATCATCTTCACCGCCTTGTCCCGCATCTCCGCACTCGCCATGGAGACACCCTGGTAGGACACTGGGCGGCAGAGGATGAGGGCCATCCTGCAGTAGCACGCAATCACGCCAATAAAAGGCAACAAGAAGCCGAAGCAGGTCAGAGCCATGCCGTAAGGATAGTAGGCCACTGAGAGCTTTGGCGTGCTTAAGTCGTAACACACTGTGCGGTTGCGCTGGATTCCAGTCGCAGCAAAGTGAAACGTAGGTGCACACAGGATGGCGACCACCAGCCAAACCCCTCCGCAGATGCACCATGTCATCCTGCGACTGCAACGCTTGGGCCACATCGCGAGAGGATAGCAAATGCCCACGTAGCGCTGCACGCTGATGCAGGTGAGGAAGAGGATGCTGCCATGTAAATTACTACAAAAGGAAAACAGAAAAAGAATAAATCAGATTGGTTAAATCTTATTAAACTGCTCGACCAAGTTTTCTAATTTAAGTGGAAAGGTCAAAATAAGCAATACTTTGAACACTCAGCTGTGTATAGAGATAATTAGTCAACATTCGTTAATAATCTCACCTGTAGAACTGAAACCTGACCAGTTTACAGGCAAGCTCCCCAAAGGGCCAGTAGTCACGGCTGCCGTAATTGTAGATGAGCAGAGGAAGTGACATCACGTATAGAAAGTCGGCTATGGCCAGGTTGAGCATGTAGATGTTGTTCTTGGACAGATTGGGCCTCGTCCTCCATATCTTCAGTATGACAGCAGCGTTGAGAGGGAGGGCGAGCAGGAAAACAAGCGTGTACACGGCAGGAAGTAAAATACGTTTAAAGTCTTCCTTATAGGTGCAGCGAAGGATTCCAATCCCACTAACGTTGCCGATGCTGGTGTTGAAGCTGTCCGCTGTAAAGGGGTCTGTGGGGTGTACGCTGGTAGAAAAGACGTCCAAGGAGAAGGTTTTGGAGATTTCTGTGTGGAGGGAGGCGACAGAATGTGGCATCTTCATATTCTGGAAGAGAGACAGAGAGAGAGAAAAGCAGGTTATTATTGATAGAATGTAATATAATGTAATACAATACAATATGTCCATCCATCCATTATCCAAACCGCCAATTCGGTAATATAATAGGATATAATATAATGATAGAAGGTGTTCCAATTGAAATTCCAATACGGTATTAAATGGATGCTTAAGTGCTGACAGAAAAATAAACAAACTTTCCACAAGAGGGCAGAAGAGATAAATATTTGTTTGTTTCACACCTCACATCTCAAAAATCACCATGAAGCCTTCACCTTGAAGCAAACACTGGATTTAATCCACATTTTTATCCCCTCGATACTGGACTGAGACAAACAACCATTCACACTCATACATTTACACCCAGAGACTCTTCAATTCATCTAATCTGTGGACTTTGGGAGGAAATCAGAGCACCCAGAGAAAACTGACACAAACACATGAAGAACATGCCCAGTCCTCACAGAAAGACTCTAGGCGAACTGGGATTTGAACCAGCAAGAATACTGTAAGTCTTTGGGATGTAATGTAGTAGTCATACTACATGTATTTTACCTGTACTCAAAACCCCCATGGAATACTTCATTACTTTACCACCTGCAATCACCTGTGTATGTAGCTGATACAATAAGAGCCAGCCCATTAGATAATATTTATTTTATCTTTGCATGATTTCTAAAAGTAGAATCTGGACAGCTTCATGTTTTGTAATGAAAACTGCTGCAGACTGTCTGGACTCCCACTCACAATGCACAGCGTCTGGAACATGCTGCTACACACAATCTTGATTGCTGCACCCACCACTAACATCAATCATATCCATTTCCTACATGGAAGCTTGCAGGCTAGTGAGCAACTCACTCTGAGCCACTTCCTCTGCAGCCTTGTCAGACTGTGACTCATGGAATTTCACAACTAAAACCTAAGATCTGTGTGTGTGTGTGTGTGTGTGTGTGTGTGTGTGTGTGTGTGTGTGTGTGTGTGTGTGTGTGTGTGTGTGTGTGTGTGCACATGTAGTGTCTCGTGTAGTTGTGTGTTTCTAAAATCTGTGTGTGTGTGCCATACTTTTTGCTGAGAACAGCAGTGACGCATTATTTCATAATTCCTGATTGAGTGGCTGAAGAAAGGGAGCGGAGTGACCATATAACATTTCACTACAGTCAACCAGCGAGCACAGAGGATTAACAGAGAAGGGCTCTGCTTTATTTACTGGTGACTCACTTATATTTACATGTCAACTTGGTTTAAGAATAATCATTAGATCAACTTTCTGTGCAATCATAAAACCCCATGATGTCACCACACTTATATAATTATGCTTTGTGTAGTCTGTGTAACTCCATAAATCACAGTGTGCGTCAAAATGCTTATCTCCTCATGAAGGTGAAGGAATAGTGACAGAAGGTGGGCGGCTGCATGTTTAGGCCTGTATACAGCAGACTCTCTAACTTACAGGAAGGTAGTGTGGTGAACAATAGAGCCTGTTTTTTAAGGGCATATGCCGATATTGATATAAAATGGAAAAACAATACACACACACATATATATATATATATATATATACACCTATTATGGCTATGGCATGCCGTTCAGGAAATTAAACCTTTGAATATATTGAATGAAACTTTGAATATATTGAATGAAGTCTGAATATATGGAATGAAACTTTGAATATATGGAGTGATCCTTGAATATATTGAATGAAACCTTAAATATATTGAATGAAACTTTGAATATATTGAATGAAACTTTGAATATTTTGAATGAAACCTTAAATATATTGAATGAAACTTTGAATATATTGAATGAAACTTTGAATATATTGAATGAAGTCTGTATATACGGAATGAAACCTTGAATATATTGAATGAAACTTGACTGACGTCAGACTTCACTGCAGTGCCTGCGGCCATCTTGTGTAACGTGTGGATGCTATAACTAAAAGTGAGTGACAATGACTTAGTCCGCTCACAATCTCGTTGCAGCAAATTAAACTATGAGGACATCAGTAACAAATAAATCCCCCTAATACCCCTGCCCAATACTGTTCTTCTGACAAGGAAGTTCGCTCCCTTTTTAATCGTGGCAGACCTACTACAACAGGCAGCTGTTTATCAGGCCAACCTCAGCATGTCTTCAACCTCACAGGAGTGCCCCACAGCACCCAGTGTACAATCTCCACCCGTACACAAGGAAGGGCCCAAGACACTGTATGGTTAGCTTGATATAGTTTTCAGGTGATTTAATGAAGGTAAAACAGATTGAAGCTGTCTGCTATGAAGGGGTCTGTGGGGTGTACCAGATTGAATAATTGTCAGAAAATTATGGACAGAATTGTTTTCCAGTGCTCATTATTGTTACCTTAAAATTCCACAAGGGAGGGATCTGTTATGTGTTTACCAAGACACCAAAAATACCCGTGATGTTAAGAGGAAAAGGAAATGAAAGACAGATGTTTCTCAGTGTTGTTATAGTCTTGACTATTTTTAGATGAGATGAGAAGTAAGTGTGTTTGTTTAATAGAAGTCATTTCAGGCCACATGTTTACTCCATGCTGACACGGAAGTCAAACAGTCATTAAGTCATTGTTCACTGACCTTTGCAGGAATCGATGTGACTGTTTTATTATGGGTGTGAACAAGTTGTTTTAACCTTTGCTTGATGACTCATCATAATTTTGGTAGCCTTCCTGAAGTGTGTCGTTAATTCTATAAACCCTGCTGGGTGAACCAGACGCCATTTGAATTGCTATACGATATTTAAGATTTATGTATATCAGGTATATGATGAAAGATTTCCATACAACAAAATAACTTAATAGTGAATAATTAAATCAAACTAAAACAACAATTAGATGTATGTAATAGTACGAATTGTGTATATACCCAGGTTTCTGCAGCATAAACCTGATTATTAAGCATTAGAAAACACAAAATACATATATCCAAATCCTATCCAATTTAGTTTGGCAATTTCCCATCCACTAACATGGAGGAGGCAGGGTTTATGACTGCAGCCAGTCCCCACAGGGCAATCAAGACTCATTGGCTTCACTTTGGGGAGTCGTCCATCTTTATAGTTTATATAAAGTCTTGTAGTTGAGACATGTTAGATTTAGTGTGTCGTGTTAAGTTGTTGTGCGTTGGTGCTATAGAGCACACAGAGATGGAGAGGACATGTTGATTTTGGGGGGGGGTCAAGATCATTTTTACTCTTTAAACATGTTCAGTGATGCTTTGCCAATATTATCTTATAAGTTATCTATTGGGAAATGGAAATCTAGAAATCCTCTCACCCTTAAAGGTTCAAGATTGTGTTAGATTTATTATTAGCACTGTACTATATATATATATATATCTCTATCTATCTGCAGTCAAAAACTTACTGGAGAATGCGGGCATCGATCCCGCTACCTCTCGCATGCTAAGCGAGCGCTCTACCATTTGAGCTAATTCCCCTGTGTCCTATGGGCCATGTGCTTGTCCCACCCGCTGTCAATGAAAGTACAGTGGCTGTCTCCTCTCTGTATATAATATAAACGCTTGAGGAGCAGATATCATACGTTATATTGTCTGAAAACACGGAGAGAGATAGAGAGACATTTAATCATTAATGCTATGAAAGACGACACTCTTCCTTCATCCTGTTCTCAGGAGAATATTAAAGATAGAAATCTGAGCACTATGTTATTTGTGTCTACGGTCAAAAACCTTCTGGAGAATGCGGGCATCGATCCCGCTACCTCTCGCATGCTAAGCGAGCGCTCTACCATTTGAGCTAATTCCCCTGCTGTCCAAGAAAACCCCATGCAGCAGCATAGACCCACAGTCCTGCTGCAGGAGTAATGTAACACTCTGCCTGCACTTAGGTTTATCTCACACTCACACACACACACACACACACACACACACACACACACACACACACACACACACACACACACACACACACACACACACACACACGCAAGGCTGAAGGTGATGGGAGACTATTTATAATCCATGACTGCAGGAATGGGACTGCAGCTCAGGACAAATATAGGACAAAAACTACTGAGCATAACAGACACAACATGTACAGTTTAAATGATTGTCAGTCACCATAATCCTAAATTATAGACTTTTTAAAAGTTAAAAGCATGGCTTATTGCACTATATGTTACCTTCCCTGCAAGAGTTAATTCAATTCATAGTTAAGTCATAGTTGACTTCAAGGTAAATCATTAAACCAGAAATAATACATTTACAGATATGACAGAAATAACAACTCTCATATTGAAAGAAGCCACATTTCGACTTGTTTTCTTAAGCCAACCGTGCCACTAGATACACCCACCCACACAATAATCTATTAGCTGCAGCAGTGACTCATTATCAGAGTTCTTCCTCGGTATTCAAATCTAAAAGAGCAGGTAACTGGCTGTTAAGGACACATAGATACATAAACTGTATTCTGTTCTCACTGACACTCTTAGCTATTGAAGGAAAGAAAGTTGTGCTTTGTTCCGCATCGCTGTACTGTATGAAAGGTAAGAACACAGAATTGGTGGGGGATGCATTGTTTTCCTAGCTGTTGCTATTGATGTTTACAGCAGGACAGATGCTGTGTTACACTAGATTTGTGAATCTTGGCGTGCCATCTAAAATCTAGTGTGGCAATATCCTGGTTTGTTTGGTTCAGTGTAAGGGCTCCTCTTAACAGCATTATATCAGAATCTGAATATAAAGGGGCCTCACAGAGATGTAAACAGAGGAGGGATGCTGCTTTGTTGAGGAGAGAAAGCCAGAAAACCATTCATCTCCAATTATTTTCCCATCTCTGATCCGCACTGTCCCTGGGAACACTAATCAATGATTCATGCCCTCACTCTCTGGCCTTTTGCAGAAATACAGCACACAGACAGGCTAACACGTGTGTATACATACTGTAGTTATGATTATTTTATAAAGGCACACAAAATGAGCAGGAATGAAACTAAAATCAGTATCTGACAAACACACCTTAACAGTGAAACTACATGATTTCATTACCTAGCAGAGACAGAACACCCACCCACACATAGCAAATATCAAAGCCATTTGTCTTGATTAAAAATAAAACATGCATCTAATTATTGTAGCTAATGTGCTGCAGGCTAATGCAAGTCTATCAGTCATGAGGAAAGGCACTGTGGCCATTACACAGGAGACATTTAAACCAATCAGCTGCAGCAGAAATAGAAACAATGGTAATGAGTGAGTCCGGTGTACAACGTCAGCACACTGTTTACAATATGCTGAGAAAGAGAAAAAAATATTGTTTTATGCATGAAACCAAAAAGTCAGTGGTGCTAATTAATGAAAACAACACACATACCATGCAAGCAGCACAATCATTTAAAATAAAAAAATGTTGTACTCACTGATCAATTTTCACAGAAGATGTCCAAAAGCTTCAAAAATATGGGAATTACTTCCCCTACTGTGGTGAAACAAAGTAAATGTTGATCCAGTAAATTCTAGTCCACTGTACAGATAGACAGGAATTCCCTGGAGAGGTAACATCGATCACACACAAGGCTGCAGGTGACACTGGGCTGCACTCTGCTCGTAATGATTTGAGGATGAATGTTGCTGTGAGGATTTGGGGCGAGTACTTCAAGTGGCGTATTGTGAGCTCAGGCTGTGACTCTTTGTGGGCTGGTTTCCAAACACAGGGGAAGTGAATGCAGCTCTGATGAAATAAGAAAAACCCAGCGAGACAGGACAGTGGAGCATCGGTCAATGAAACCTTGATAATACAGGGTTCCTTCATTCATTCAGCCTGGCTTCTTGTTCATATTCACTGGTTTCTGTTTGGGTAAGAGGATGGAGGGGTCATTTTTATTTTATATTTTTCCAATAACTTCTCAGTAGCTAGAAATATATCAATCTTTCCAATCTGACACAAAATCATACTGTGATATTGGAAACATGCAGATTTAGTAAAGTATTTTGGGGGGGGGGATTAATTTGCCTGGTTCCAGACCAGTGTGGATTCCATTCTGATTATCAAGATAAAGTTTAAGCCTTTATCAACTTTATCTAGCCAGCTGGCTGAAACATAGGTGATCTCACATTCTCCGTGTTAGTTGACTGGTACTTACAAGTCAAAAGAGTGGTCAGGGGAATTAGCTCGGACTGTGGACTACGGTGGTAGAGAGAGCTCTGCAAAGTAAATCAATATATGCAAAAAGAAAAAACATGAATTTCCATGTGTTTTCTTAATTTGCAGTGCATTGAGCTCTCTGCGACCGTAGTGGACAGTATAGTACAGTGCTAGGATTTTTACCTATGATTTCTACAGATGTACCAATGAAAACAGTATGAAGGCAGTAGACAGCCACTGTACTTTGCAGCAGCTTGTTTCTGTGTGTGAGATAAACCTAAGTGCAGGAGGAGTGTAACATTACTCCTGCAGCCGGACTGTGGGTCTATGCTGCTGCACTGAGACATGTCAGCAGGAGAGCAGGGGAATTAGCTCAAATGGTAGAGCGCTCGCTTAGCATGCGAGAGGTAGCGGGATCGATGCCCGCATTCTCCAGAAGGTTTTTGACCGTAGACACAAATAACATAGTGCTCAGATTTCTATCTTTAATATTCTCCTGAGAACAGGATGAAGGAAGAGTGTCGTCTTTCATAGCATTAATGATTAAATGTCTCTCTCTCTCTCTGTGTGTTTTCAGACAATATAACGTATGATATCTGCTCTCCCTTGCATTTACATTTTATACAGGGAGAAGACAGCCACTGTACTTGCATGAACAGTGGGTGGGACATGGGACATAGATGTCTCCTGCAGTGTGATGAATTGTTTTTCAGCCTGCAGTAGCCAGGGGAATTAGCTCAAATGGTAGAGCGCTCGCTTAGCATGCGAGAGGTAGCGGGATCGATGCCCGCATTCTCCAGTAGGTTTTTGACTGCATATATTTATAGTACAGTGCTAATAATAAATCTTACACAATCTTGAACCTTTAAGGTTCAGCGTGTAGAATGTAGTGACAGCTAGTGGTGAAGCTGCATGTTGCATCTGGACACACCTCACCTCTCTGTCCTCTTCCAAACATGAAAGAGAACCTGTGGTAGCTTTCAGCTGTCATAAAAACTGAAAAGGTTTAGTCTGTAAAATACATGGCAGCCTCCGTAGAAAGGACCTGAAGTATTTCAATATACTGTAGGGGGTTCATTCTAGGGTAAAGAAAACCACAATTTGTACAATTTAGATGAAACGCACTACTGAAAACATCACTAGAGTTATTTTACATAAAATCTTTGCCAATAGATCCCTTTCATGTACAATGTAACACGCTGCACCTTTAAAGTCTGAGAAGATTTCTGCCTCTGATTCTTACAGGGGAATTAGCTCAAATGGTAGAGCGCTCGCTTAGCATGCGAGAGGTAGCGGGATCGATGCCCGCATTCTCCAGTAGACTTTTGACTGTAGACATATATAGTAGAGTGGTTTTCAAGGGTGAGAGGATTTCCACCTATAATTTCTACCAGCATCCAGGAAGAGTGTTGTCTTTCATCACATTAATGAATGAATGAAAGATGACGACATGACAGCTCCCCAGAACTTCAAGAACCATGTCTAAATCGCAGCAGCCTGCAGGCTGGCTGCAGTATACGTCAAAAGTCCTACCTTCTCCATCTTACTGGAACGGACATTAACCAACCCCAAAAAAACCAGTTAAATAACAAATATTCTCAAAGATGGTTTCCTCCATTTTCACAAACCATGTATCTTCGAGTGTTAATTTATCCAGTAAGGTTGGTTCAATATCATAATTGTTGATGATACTGCTATATTGGTGATAATGCATAAATATCCAAGGTATATGACTTACTTCACTTTCTCTGTCGATACTTAATAAAAGAGAAACCTGTTTTCTAAAATGAACTGCTGCGAGTTGCTGTAACAACTTGAAATGCAGCTTTCATCAGTTAAATAAAACTCATGAAAGGCTTAACAGTAGGGTCAGTAGCAGTCAGCATGAGCCCTGTGGTGGCTGTCGTCATGGGCTTGTGGTGCAGAGGCCATGTGAATGCAGCTCTAGTGAAAACAGTGTCAGTAAAACACAAAGGCAGGTCGCAAAGGAAAGAAATGTCTTCACTGACTTGCATCCCTGACATTGTCTGAGAATTATACAGTATTTTTAAACATCAGCTCTGGTCACCGTGGTTCCCAATTAAGACTGGAGCTTTTCCTCTAAATCCTGTTCAATCCAGAGGGGGCAGATTTATCTTCATACATTTGCATCAAATTGCCAGTTTTAGGGAGCCCTGTGGCCTCAGATTATTTACTCTGTCAGATAATGCAGTGCACTTAACTTTGTCCCTGTTTATGTGTCTCTCTGCCTGGCCATCATCTGTCTATGTCTCTAAACCAGTGTTGCGTTAGTCTGCTCCCAGTCAGACAGAAAAAACACTCACACTAGCTCAACCTCTGCCTGGCAGAAAGGAATCTTCTCTGAAAACACAGTAATTGTGCCAAAAGTCCCAGAGCCAGTGTGCCAGGTCTTTACACATGACAGCACATGTAAACCATTCTGGGTTATTACGACAGTGATGAGAAAACTTTTTACTGGACTTAAGACAGTGAAAATCATTGTGAAAAACATGGCATATGGATTTGTGGAAGATGCATTTTCCACTGGTGTAAGGGGAAAAATGTTGTATGTAATGATATATAAACAGGAATGTTCATTAATCGATTGTTGGTGTTTTTTCAACTGAAAAACTTATAGTGGAGTATTTTGACTTTTTAGTCGGGTCCATGTCCCATTCACCAACATGGAAGAGGTGGGATATATGACCTATACTACAGTAAGCCACCAGGTGGGAATCAAGATGCTTTAGCTTCACTTTTAAGGAGCAGTCATGTCGTCCATCTTCATAAACAGTTCATGGATATAGTTAGATGCTTAGATTATTCTGTGGTCATATTGAAAATGCTGTATTGATAAAAACAGCTTTATCAAGAGTTTATATGTGTTTTTATAACAGTATCAACAAATAGGAACAAATCAAACATACAATAGAATGCATATCTTTTGATTGTTAAAATGTTTATCCACCTTATCATGGCTTAAACAGACGAATGACCATTTGTCCAGTCGAGACATGTGAAAGTGAACATGTCAGCGTTCTCTAGCAGTAAAATCCTGAACACCATCTGCACAAGCACACAATGATTTTATGGCCTGATGTTTGTAGTCTGAGACGTCCAGCACGACAACTACCCTAATTTCTATGAATTACTTTCATTGCAACGTTCTGCAAAGCCTTACACATCTTTCTGCAATCTTCTCACACACACACACACACACACACACACACACACACACACACCCTTTCATAGGTACTGATACCTGATATGTGCATTGCGCCACACACACCCCAGTGCCCTGAGGCAGGCTACACTTCGTCTTGCATCATGACGACAGCACATGGGCTCTGGTTGATTCACCTCCCATATTAGAAGAAAGAATATGTTCCCTGGTGTTTCTGCTTTTTTTGGATGCAATAAAAAAAAATCCAAACCAAAAGTTAAATATCTCGTTTTCGACTGAGCACAAGGGCATAACTTTGTGTTTGAACATTGGAGGGGGTGAGGAAATGGCATGGTTGAATACTTCTGTAATTTCTAAATTATAATTTCTTACCAATGAATAATCGCTTGATATGCCTTTATAATCATCATTAACAAGTCATACATGCTAGATAATACCAACTAGCTGGTAGCCAAAGTAGCTAGAATACAATTGAGTTGGAATAAGTTATTATTATGTTTGTGCAGCAAATTACACTGAATCAAGAAAACCAACCACATTTGTCAGTAGCTGTTTAAGACACAAACTCGGGAGAATGTCCACACAGCTGGGTGCATTCTCTGGAGTTTGCCTTTAAAAAATGCAACAGGAGATTCTCCACAGAAGCATTCACAGCAACACCCAAATCTCTGGAGATTATCCGGAGTTAAGTGCACGGATGTGGATGTGTAATATTTCCATGCATGTAAGAGGATTACAGGTGTTGTAAAAACTATGGTACCACATACAGCTGAGATGATAAGAGTCAGCAGTGACTCTGCCCAGTGAACACATCATGTATGTTGTTAATGGTTTGATTCAAAAGCCTGGGATCGACACATGTCCCACAATCCTTCAGGGTTTAGAAAGAAAGAGTTCAGAAAACTGTCTTCTGATAAAAACAAACTTACCCTGGATGTTATCAACCTCTGTGGCAACAGCAACAAGTTGGCCTCGCAGCCATGACAGAGACTCGTGCTCCTCTCTCCTCCACTCACACTCTCTCACACACACACACACACACACACACACCAGTCCAGAACCGCGAGGAGTCGAACAACACTGAAGCACTCTCACGTGAACGCGGTTTGATATCACGAACACGAGTGTGTGAGTTATTTTAAAAAGTCCCGGAACTATTCTACCTGCTGTGATGCGGCTCCGGTGGCTGCACGCGCTCTCCTCCCTCTGCTGCTGCTGCAGCGGGGGTGGGGGTGGGGGGGGGGGGGGACCGGACAACGGCGCGCGCCACACCGCGGTCACGCACGCGCAATGCAGCTTTTGTCACATGTGATTGTTATTCGTTTGAAAGGAGTAAAGCGGTCAGTTGTGTTAAAGTTGTGTTTCTGACTGGCTCAGGAGCAGGTGTAGTGCGGAAGGGGCTCAAACCATGGCCGGATCATCACACAATAGACCCCTGCAGGCACAATCATGGGAGAGGCCCCCACCACCCCCGACATGCATGGGAGCGACTGGGCCTCCATCCACACCGCTATGTTTTCATTTGAAAACTATCTCTGTCCACATGAGGATTTCGGCTCCATATGAGTTTTAATCCCTGTCCATTCTAACACGCCTGTAAATGCATAACACGTAACAACTCTCGGAATGCAGCATTCACATGTAAACTGCTTGAATAATAGCTCATTTCTTAGGCTAACGCCTGGTTCTCTTCCAGAAGAGGGTCATGTGATCGGAGCTTGACCAATCAGCGAAGGCTATGTTGTGACTGAAAAGACCCAGTCAGCAAGTGTCAGTTTACGTTATTTCCATCATCTCAGTTTTTGCCCGTCCAGTAATACACGTTACGTGACATTTCACGCATAACACTGTATTAAAACATTCACAGACAGTAATTGGACGATACTATGTGTACGACACATTTAACGACAGAAAAACTACAGCTTTCACTACTGTTGATATAGGGGCCATCTTGGATTTTGGAGTCGTGGGTGGTGAGGATCCCACGACCTTCCGAGATCAAATTCTGACTCTAGGGGGCGTTCAACTTCCAACTTCCAACCTCGGGGTCAGAAATTCCGAGGGTCATTTTCTCACGAATTTCTATTAAAAATATGAGTTTTTGCAACCAGTGAATACCATTCAAAATAATACACACACAATACAGGCTAGAATTCAGTCAATTCCACATTGGCTTCACTTTGTGAACGAGGAGCTTGTGTCCATTTTAATATACAGTCCATGGGTCAAACCTGCTGGCAGTGATAGATTCTCACTCTTGGCCAATGTTTACTGGAATTGGCTCCAGCCCCTGGACATTGAGCGTAGCTAATTTCTCTGTTACAAACATCTCTTTGTGGTCAATCTGCATCTCTTTGTGTTGGCCTTCCATCTGTTGTTGTCTTGAGTCAAATCTTAGTCAGTTTGTGTGTCTTTGAAATAAATGTGTTTATCATTGTTGTATACATCATTTCTTCAGTTAATTGTTCATACTTTCTGCTCTGAAGGTAAAAAGAAATACAGGAGTCAGCCCATAAAATGCCTAAAATATAAAATGCAAACTCAATACGCTCAGTGTTATCTGTAGCTCCTGGTACACAAATAATAGTGTTTGGCAGAGGTACGTGCGTGATGCTTCTATATATTTACCCTGTGTGGGTGGGGTGAAAGCCTGCACCAACAGAGTCCTCCGCTAATTATATCATGTGCTAAATGTGAGTATGTCTGCCATGGTCCAACATCTTGGAGTCTAATAAATATTTGTTTGAAATTAAACACTTGCAATAACTGGTAAACAAGCGGAGAGCAAAAGAACCAGACTCCATGTGTCACTGTCTGTTATCTGGATTTTATGATGGGCTCTTGTTTGATTTAGCTATATTTATCTTTCTTGCTCTGAGTCCGGTTTCCATCAGAACACATCTGATAAGCGGTTGCCTTAAAATAGAGTTTCTGTCAATCAGGACAAATAATTCAGAAATACAGAGATGTGGCCAAGTGCAAACTGCAGTCAGTGACCTTAAAAGAGATGTTAGGTTGGACTGTGGACATAAATAATATTATGAAAAGGTCTTCATTGAATTAATGAATGTCCATTTAAAGTAAAATGTGTATTTGGCTATCAAGTGCATTTATGAAACCTATTATTAGACAAAAAAACTCTTTTATATCAAAGCTCTGTTTATGGATTCAAATCCATACAATCATCAGGAAACAACTATTGTTTTTATACAGATGGATACTATAACATATTGTATATTGATCCCAAAGTAAATGGAGGTGTCCAGTAGCTTCAAACACACAAACAGGGCAAGAAAAGCATTTAAGAATTATGGAGATGAGAGGTCAAAGTAAAAGGCCGGTCAACAAATTACTAGTAATATATAAGAAAATACTAAATTGAAGCAGGTAAAATGTAACCTAACAGCAGAAACAGAAATATTGTGCATGTAAGTGAAAGTGTTGGCAGTTGTTATACCAAAGAATAGTAAAGTTAAGTGCAGCACATGACGAAGAACTGTCAACATACTATACTTATGGAAACCTACAACAGAGGAGATGGTCATGTTTTGGATCCTGGTCTGGAGATTAAGGAGACTAAGTCTGAAGAAAACAGTAATTATAACTGTGTTTTCACACTCTTGCTTTTTGTCCTCAGTGTTGTGGCTGATGAGTCATGACTGCACGAATCCCACCTGCTGACATGAACCCCTCCTTTCTATAATTAATTAACTGATGAGTCAAAGCCCAATGTTATTGATGAGAGAAGTGATTCTTCTTCAATATTGTCTTTATGACTCACCGAGTGTGAATGATTGATTTGAACAGACTTTACTCTCTGCAGCCATCCAGTCCGTAATAATTCTTATTGACCCGCAGTTACACTCACAGCTGCTTTGTTAACGTTTGACCATTGACCATACACAATCTTTTGCACAGGTGAGAAAATGATAATTGAATTATATTCAGGAGGTTTGAAATATAAATATAAAACAAAATAAAATAAGAGCAAACGGATCAATCCAATTTCTTCCTGTCGCAGAGAGAATTAATATATTAAAGACGTTACGGCCACTCAAGATGATTACATTTCTAAATCCGCAGTGCGATCACGCTGACAGTTGATCAACATCCAGCAGACCTCTTTTTCTGAATTAGCTCATTGATCATGTTGAGACAGAGACGTGTCTAGACTTGGAAGCATACACTGTATATTTCCTCAGAAATGCGTCACTTGTGGAGTACAGTGCAAAGTCTCTCTGATCCTCAACAACAGCACAGCTCAGGAAAGATTGAACTTTACAGACGTCCTTAAATGCTGCAGAGAAGAAGTCTTTAAAAGGGCTTGTTCAGTGGAAGTTGTGTTTCTCAATGTGTTGTGTTACATTTCAGTGGTACTACATATTCTTTCTCTGCATTCACGGTTTTGTCCTCTCACACTGTTTTGATTAGATGACACCATGAACAAATATTTGATTATGCATTGCTTATCACTGGACTCAAAGTGACAGTTTCACTGGAATTTATTCCAGCGATCGAGAGCCAAACCAAACAGTTGCTGTGTGTTTTTCTCCACAAAATACTTTTCCTGCAAACAGACGGCCCTGAGGTCCATGTGTCCCACTGGAGCTTTCTTCAAGTCTTAATCGCAGACGTGTGTGACGGCCCTTTGCTGTTACAAAGCTCATACCTCAGGATTAATTCAGTGAGTGCAAGAATGTTTTTATGACTCGTATCTGGTTTGTCTAGATTTCATTTTATTAACTGTCACTTCAAATTAAATTCCCCTGAAAGAATTGTCACATGTCAAAACTAATTGTGTTTGATTATGTGTTGATGCAGTTCAACCAGTTTTGAATAATCAAAGAATGTTTGAGACTCTCAGGTAACCCTGATAGACATGGCGGCCATTTTACTCAAGCTCCAGAGGGAAGCTCAACACCCGTGCAGAATAATGTTGTACTGCTGTGATCCAGGTTTCTAAATCATATAAACACAGAGAATCTGACAGATTGTTTCTTTTCACAGGTCCCTAAAGCTGGGCATACACTGTGTGACTTGCAAAATGTTGCTCAATTCCACCTCTAAAATCTAAGCTCATGATTTATGTGCTCACACTGTACGATCTGACACGACCTGACCGTCACACTGTATGTTACGTCGGCTCCTCCGGCCCAGCTATGAACCAATGTTTTTGTCAAAGACGATGTCTGTATGCCAAACGTAAAAAAAAAAAAGAGCCTGATGACAGCCGATCAATATTTCTGACATGGAAGAAATGAATCTGACTGTCCGATGAGTAGCAGCATCCGATCTCTCCAGGCTCACCTAGTGCACTCAACGCAGTGACGCTGAGAGTTGGTCTTAGTCGTGCGACTCAGAGATCGGGTCAAAATCGTCCAGTGTATGCTCGACTTACATGATCACAAAAAGACAATGACTGGCAGCTAATGTTAGCATTCAACCACTGCCTTTTTGTATTGAAATATCAATGCTCTCATGGACACATTGATTTAAGACTGTAAGTTAAATGTACTGGACGAAATCAAGCTAGCAATGTAACGCTAACTGTAACACTTTAACATTGGTTCAAGCATTTAACTTGATTCCAGTACAGTTTACTTCCCAGGTTAAATGATTCTGTCTCAGTGGTGCACTGAGATTTCCTAAATAAAATGTTTAATTCCCACATAACCATATAAAGTGTCGTTAGCAAAGAAGTGGCTGAAGGCTAATGTAAGCTGATGTCTAATGGTAGCTTATGAGCTATCGAATGTCATTTACCCTTGAAACATGGTCTCCCTCCAGACTTGAACTTTCCACTGTCTCTACTGTTTCTTTTTAAAAAGCAGGTTTTCAGGTCTTTAAAGTTTCAGGTGTGAATCCTCCATGTGTGGCCTATCATTAGAGGTAGGAAGCACAATGAGCCGGTGGCTGCACAGTGGAAACAAAGTGGAAACAGCCTGTGTCACATGCTTAGAGAACACATTTACAATGGCAGTATTTCAATAGCACAGAAACAATTCATTACTAATGTATTAAAGCTGATTTTTATATCCTGCCCTGACAAAGAAGAGTCAATACTGTGATCAGAATACTAATACTTGGACAAGAGGTAACATGTTGCCATGTGATCTGTCCCGACAGATCCCATTGGAGGATGAAGGAAGTCATATGAATGGACATATGAAGTCATGTTTAGAAACTCTCATTACCTTTACTGCTGTTTCACACATTTGATCTGTCCCCATGGTTTTCAGTCTATGCACTTATTGGTCAAATGAAATACACGCTATGCGTTTCTACATTTTTCTTTTGTATTGTACTCTCCCTTTTTTTGTTGGACTTGATACAAAGGGACAAGATGATAAAAAAAACACAGAACAGAACAAGACTTAACGTGTGATTCAAACCTGTGGAACAGTGATTTTACATAATTGTCGGTGATCTTTGAATTTCTCAATAAATTCCATATTTACACACACGTTTGTTTATACTACACATATAAGTAAATGTGAAAAATGTAAAAAAAAAAAAAAAAAAAAGGATAAAGATATGAGGATGTGTGTGTTTGGTGGGGCATTGTCCATTAAAGAGCTGTTTGTGTGTGCGTCAGTGTTTGTTCGGCGGTGCGTGTCTGTATGAGTGATGGTTGCTGTTGCTCAACCCAGTCGGATGTCTGTTGATGGATCCAGAGAGAAGTGAAAGAACGAGCGTACGTTTTGCCGTCAGCCACAAGAGAAATAATCCACCCACGTTCATTTATTTGCAAATTATACTTTTGAAAAAGTGCCACAAACCTTCAGCCAGTGTCAGTGATTGATGCGATGCATCAATGCAACTCCACAGTTAGCTGGTCTATTGTTTGGGAGGAGATGCAGCACAATCACCATTTTGTTCTGTGTTAAAGTGGATTTAACTTGTTTGTCTAACACAAATAAATACTGATGGTTATTATTCCATTCCGTTCTCTTCATCTCTGCCTTGTATGGTGACCGAGTGCTGTGGAAAGTGCTTATAAATAAAATGTGTTATTATCAAATAAGTTCCACAGCACTTCATCCACATCACACTTTATATTTGCCCTTGTCAGGCAACGGGGGAAAAACCCTAGTGTGCCGTACCCAGCCCTGACACATCTCCTCAACCCTGATGTCATCCCAGGCTAGTTCCATGGCCTCAAGAAGATTACTGTGAGCCTGGTGTAGGGCTGTCGCTCGTACACCTTCCATCTCCAAGTGGACAAAAACTCCTCTATTGCATTGAGGAAGGGAGAGTACGTTGGCAAGTATAGGTTAATGACATTCTGATTCATATCGAACCATTCTCTGACTTGGACAGCACGGTGAAAACTAACATTGTCCAAAATTATAACATAAATAAGCCGCTCCATCATCTCATGTTCCTGCTGTTCATTTGCAGACAACACATCTCTAAGAGCACCAAGAAAGGTGAGAAGGTGCTGGGTGTTATATGGCCCCAGAGTGGCATGATGGTGAAGAACACCCCGGTTGCTTATAGCAGCACACAGTGTTATATTACCACCACGCTAGCCAGGGACTTCAACAATGGCTCGCTGGCCAATTATGTTCCTGCCTCTCCTTCTTCTCTTGGTGAGATTGAAGCCAGCTTCATCAACAAAATGAATTCATGGGGTCTCTCCATGGCGTCCAGTTCAAACATTCTCTGCAATTAGATGGATATAGTTTTGTAAGTGCTTCAAAGAGACAGGCCTATGCTGTGGAGTACAATGTATGCATTCTTCACTAACATACATTGTATATGTAATGTGATGCTATTGAACTTGACAATACTGTAATATGTATATAGTTCAGTACCATAACTAACTGTACACTTACCTGTATGTACTGAAATCGCAGCTCCTTCACCCTTTCAGAGTTACGTTCAAAGGGCACTCTGTACACTTGTTTCATTCGTATCCTGTTGCGATGGAGGATACGGTCTATGGTGGAAAGGCTCACACTATTGATTCCCTCGAAGTCTGTGTGGTTTTCAATAATTTGTTGCTGTATTTCCCGTAGTGTAATGGCATTGTTTTGACGGACAATGTCGACTACAATGGCTTCCTGCTGGGGTGTGAACATGGGTGTCCTCCCCATATGGCAGTCTCGCAATTCTGCAAAAAGAGAATGTGCAAAATATATGTAATGTAATGTTCTGAAATATATATACAGTAGTACTGTAAACTTTCAATGATAAAACATTACAGTAAAGTAGACTGTACCTGTTCTCATGTCTGAATCTCCGGATTATGGTGGACACAGAGAATCGACTGATGTTTGGCTGGACTCTTTGGCCTGCCCCCCTCATGGTCATGCCATGCACCATTACATGGTCTATGACGGTAACCCGAATGTCCTCAGAAATTGCCACTCTTCTTCCTCTCCCTCCTCTCCCTCTGCCTCCTTCTTGTCCTCCACCTCTCCCTCCTCTTCCTCCTTCTTGTCCTCCTCTTACACGCACTCGTCCTCTGTGTCTTTGATCCATTGTTGTCATGAGCTTGCAGGACCAACCTGCTTGCACTCTGAACTTATATTGGTTGTCATGTTGTCAATTTTGAATCCTTGTGTTCAATGGATGACACGTGTTTCATTTGTGTTCATATTTTGACACTGGTTTTTACCATTATGCGTCACAAGTGCATCACAGTGACAACTGTGTTTTATTGCATGAGAATGTGTTAGAGTTTTGCAAAAGGAAAGACGGAGATCTGCAGATAGTGTTTTACTAGGTGAAGATAGTTTATGGTTTTGTCAAAATGATGCTCAATTTTGTGAATGAGTTTAGAGAACTGATTCACACAACAGAAATTTGTGTTTTAGCAATTCAGAAAAACTGTAATACCAATGCTCTATCAGTGGCAAGTGGGATTTTCAAAAGGACAGAGTCACAATCTTCTACTGGAGTTCTGTGTTAATGGAGGAGGCTACTGACTTTAGCATCCAGAGGATCTGTTTTCGTGCACAACAAAATAAAAAGTATCTGAGTCACCTCTACAGAAATCTTTACACGATCTTCACATCAGTAACATACATGCAGATGAATATTGCTGAAATAAGACGACACAAGATGATCTTCCTTTTATAGGAAAATTTTAATAGTTATTCAATGTTCTACATTTTACAGTAAATATACAATTACAAACTTGGCTTAGTTATAGTACTAAGATCACTAACTGATCTTAAAAAAAAAACCCTCAACAACAAAAAAACATAAAGAAAAAAACAAATTAAAAACAGATTTACACTTCATATCACAAGCCTGACGCAGGTCCTTCACTCTGGACCAAATAGCTAACATACAATTCACTTCTCTCAACGCTGAACAGACGTTGGGCTTCAGTTTCGAACACAACCTTACGGTAACAGATATACCATAGCATGTGCAAACTGGGTACCAAACTAAAACTTCCAAAGATGGGGTTGTTCCTAATACTCGATCCAGGGCGGATACAAGTATGTTTCGTTTTTTTTTTTTTTTGGAAGACAAGGAATTTCCACTTTTTGCATCACATTTAGTGTCAAATTAAACTTGAAACTGACAAATCGAAATGAAAAAAAGCTGCAGCAGAACATCAACGACATTTAAGAGCCTACTATTCACTGAGATAGTAGTGTTTTAATTTATACTGATGAAAAAAAAAAGAGAATAACTAAGACTTAGCAACTGCAAGGCAAAAAAGAAGGGAGAGAGATAGGGGATGGAAGGAAAGTAGAGTTGTAAATGTTTCTGGATGCGTTTTCACCATCAAGGTGAAGAAGCGCAACATAAAAACAGACTGGAATAAAATGAGTATTCCCAATCAAAAATTACCACCTTTAATGTTAGGAAATGAGAGAATGAGAATTAAAACGATAAAGACTTGCAATTAAGACAACTTTGCATTTCCCCCCCTGAAAACACACCAGAGTGTTTAATTGTTTTCACTTAAGTGCAAATTAAAACTTAAGAGGCGAGGAGTGGAGTGAAATAAGGAAGCAGTTTCACCACCCAGAAAAAAGAGAACCTGCACCTTAGGGAGACACTTACAAATTCGACTCTCCCAGAAAGCTCTGCAGAGTCTGCCTCTCTACTGAGCCGCCACATTAAAACAGTGTTAGTTTTTAAAGAGCGTTGGTCCACAGCCTAGAAAAAAAAAACCTTCTCTTATTATCATGCTAACTCAAAATAAATCAACTTCTCCTGTAAGAATGACAAATAAAAACTTATTTGGCATCTATTTGTCCTCCAAATGGCATTTCTGAAGGGAAAAGAAACATTTAACTTAGATAAGTCCGCCCTCCAAATAAACTATCTCAATGTGACACTAAATTGTGAATTTAAAATGTGAATGACTGATAAATCACTTCCTTTATCATTCAAAGCCTCAAACTATGGTGACGCCACTTCTAGACTTTGTTACCAGTGACACCTAGTGTTCAAAAAGACTCAGTAAGAACAGCCATTTAACGACCATTGTATAATTCAGTATAACTGTTATTTAGATGGGGGTGGTGAGGGCTACAAAGGTCAGACTGAGACACAAAGGGGTCAGAAACATGAGAGCAGAGGGTTGAAGGAAAAGACGGGACGCAGCAGAATAGATGACATTTTGCATCCCCAAATGAGGCATAAATGAAATGAGTGTTTGACGGGATGCTTAATGGCCTCTGAAGAGGAGTTTGTGGCACAAAGTGGAAACAAGATTAGCAGAGTAAGAAAGAGAAAAGTGAGACAGGCAATATGCATCAACGTGAGAAACAGGAAGAGCAACAGGAAAACACATTCACAGGAAGCGGGACATAAAAAGGACTCAGATTTAACCAGTTTACTGAGGAGGAGAAACTAATATTTACTGAAGAAGTGTTGGTGAAATATGGCACAGAACAAAGGGCATGAAGGCTGAGGCTTTCTGAGACAACGTTCCATTCATCTTTGTAGTAGCAGAACTTAGACAGCGAGGAACACCAAGGATGTCATGGTTACCCCTTCTCACCCAGCCAAAAATAATGCGATCCATTTCTGTTGTCGTTCATCCTTACTTCGTCAAAGTCTGAAAATCCATCATAAAAATCTGGTGACAAGAATCTCAACAAGGCCCAACTTTATTTACAGACCTTGTGTTAAATATCAGAGATTTTGAGAACTTATACTTGTTTTATTACGAGAATAAAGTTGTAATATTACAAAAGCAGTCGTAATTTTAGGTTGTGTGTCAAGTTAGATGGTGAATATCAGAAGATCAGCCCGCTTCATAGTTTCTCAAGAATCAATGAGATTCGTTCACGATTTTGGATCCAGGAGAGGAACTTCAGCAAACACTGGTTCAAATTGCTGCTTATTTCCTTTATTGTGACTTTTCCTCATTAAATTACGACTTTATTCTTGTAATATTATGGGCAATTTTCTTCGTATGGCCCTTATACCCCATCCTAAATACTCCCCTCACCACAGTGACAGATATGTAGAGGACAGAGATGCAGAAGAGGTAAAAAAAAAAAATATGTAAAAGCACAAACAGTAGCTGCCACACTGATGCAACCATGCTTAGCTAGAAATACATTACTGTACCACTTGCTGTATAAATATACTGCATTTTTTTTTTTAAACTTAGAGATCCAATGCTATAGTTAAATACACCTGAATATTATGCATACCCAATATGCTTAGTTGACCAGAGGGAAATAAGAAAAAAGCTAAATAACGTAAAAAAACAAAACAAATTGAGAAATAGTGACAGAAGTAGTGGTTAGTTAAATAAATCCTAATGACAAGTAATATTACTGCTGTCGCAAGAAAATCCAGTTCTGTATTTTCTCTGATCCATACATGGTGGGAATGTTTGATGACCCTTGTGTCAATAACAACCACTTCATGTCTTCTAAAATACAGGGGTCATTTATTAAAAATAAGGTTTTTTATCCGACAGCAACATTATGAGTATTTTCTTGAGAATTAACCTACTAGTGTACAAACATCTGGACTAAGAATACCTCAAAACACTCGATCTTATTGGTTTATATTTTAAAATTACAATATAAATTGCTTCTTCCTCCCATTTGCACTACATAGCCTAGGTACCTGTTACTTAGCATTAAATTGTATTCATGGTTCTCTTATGTTGTGCAATATTCCTCACAAATTATTCAATATCCCACATTTCTGATATGTTCTACTCTTCTTAGCAGTTAAGTGTAATAATTATTGAATGGAGGCCGTGTACAGAGCCTGTGATCCATATTTAGAGACTACAACAATAAGCATTTTATTCAAAAATCAATTCAAAACGCTGATAAAATAATTACTGTGTTAAACAGCTGGAGGCATTCCCTCTTGTTTTATTGCAATATCAAACCACTTCATCTACATACCAGCACAGTAAATGCTTTTGCTAAAAAACCTGTACTATACAGAAGTTGTGATTTGATCTTTTTTCTTTTATACTTTTTTTGGTTCATTTTTTTTTTAAATGCCACAGGCCTTAACTTATTATCAAACCCCACCACAACCACAACCCCGCACCCTAAATGTCCTCCAGCCAAGGACCAATAAACAAGACTCAGTGATTCATCATCATACTTTGGATGTAAACACCTTTGCGCTTACAAACCCAGCTGTATATGATCCAGGTCTCACTGGCTGTAATATTGTCCCCATGAAATGACTTTTATTAAAATAAAGGTTTTTGTTGAAAAAAATGAAGAACAATGTTGAAATGCAGTCAGTAAAACCAAATATGTGTAAATCTCTGACTCCGGCAAAATTAACCCAGTAAGCAACTGGATCTGTTTTGCCCATAATACTGCTTAAAGTCTAAAAGTCTCTTACTGGCCCCTTGATGGTCATGAAGCTCTTTACCTCCTGTCAAAAGAAGTGAAGTAGGTTAAAATGAGGTGAGAGAGACGCTGAGTCGTCACAATTTCAAGCTCCTGCAGTCCATTTTTTCTTGATCACCAACAGAGTTAAAATTTTGACTCAAATTCTGAGAATTACAAGCTGTTAATGCAACACAGACCAGGTGTATACAGCCTCCTGACTTCCTAATGTAGCACGCGACCCAGCAAAGTCCTTTGTTTGGCCTTTTCAGCGCTCACAGCACTGAGAAAACAGACTTGTGGATTGAATCCATACATCAGCACATCGATTTCAATGGTCCATCATAAATTGAATAATCTGGCTTTTCTGTTTGGTTATAAGTCTTGGTCTGGAATCGAGGAGGAGAGGAGACGAACTGATTACAGGGAAGAATCAATGTACAATACATGTAGTGCAAAAATAGCAGAATGTGAGTGCAGTTTCTTGCAAGTGAGATGTCACCAACTTAAATGTCTTGTACTTTGAAATGAAACGACTGACTGTAACGTCACCTGCTCCTCCTCCTCCTCCCATTGTTATCTGCTCCCCAGTTTCCTCCTGCTCTCATCGCCTGGTGCCAACACAATCCCTTTAAACTCCTTCTCTGCTGGCTGTGTCTGCAATGCTCACCCCTAGAAACCCATGTGTATGCATGTTTGCTTGTGTTGAACTGGTAGTTTGGTAGTTACTGTACAGTAAGTGCCACTAAGTGATCATGTGTTTTCCAACACACCGCAGGAGTCTGTGTGTGTGTGTCTGTGTGTGTGTGTGTGTGTGTGTGTGCGACCACCCATGCTGTTGACACGGTTAGTATAAATATTTTACATTTTCTTAATGGGTTAACCTACATTAACCACAATAAAAAAGCTTGAGGACCAGAACAACCCCGAAATGTTCTCTAGATTAAGATTCCATTTGTGTCAGAACATACTAGCCTGCATAGTATGTAGCATGAAGAAGGTGATGTTTTCCTATGTATGTGCTAGGTGCTAAGCTAATGTGGACAGGCTGGGACACGCAGCTGGTTGGGCGATGGTCGGCATGGAGACGAAATGACAAGGGTGACTGACACACTACTGCTGGACAGACAGCTACATGCTGGAACAACTAAGATTTAAAAATGAAACGAATACGATAAAAAAAAAAGGATGAAGAGGAAGGAAGGGCCAAGGTAGAAAAAAAGAAGTCTACAGGAAAAGTTAAGCAATCCAGTTGAGTGTGGTAAAAAGAAAGAAAAATTAAATAACCCGCCCCAAAAATCCTAATTATGGTAAAACCCTGTGCTGATATCTAGTCGTTAGAAAATTTGGCAGCATAAGTCAGTAAGTCTTTGTAGTGAATGATGGGAGATGATAACAGGGAGTAAGTGCCCAATATTATCCAGCCAACTGAGCAGCAGCAGGCGGGACCACACACACCAGCACAACACAGAAACAGGAGCGACCGACACCCGTGATTGGTCAAAGAGTCCCGCTGGAGTTCCAATGACAGACACAGCAAAAGAAAATGAGAAATAAACCCCAAAAAAAACATACAAAATAAAGTAATGACTGGTTGGCAAATGAACAGAGAAATAAAATTTAAAAAATAAAAGCAGCTTCTGTAAGAATGTTAAGAGAATGTCGCATAATAACAATAAAAATAAAAGTAAAGTGGCTGTTGCACTTTAGTTTTGTTCTTGCAGACAGGTGCGGAGTTCCCGTGGTTACCAGCGGGAGCCCGTGTAAGATTTGAGCAGTTGCATACGATGGTGGACTCCAGACCTGGAGAGAAAAAAAAGAGGAGCAGATGTACACATTGGTGATTGCTATAAAGAGCACCTCGAGCCCTGAGGGGAAAAGAAATGTGAGGCAGCAGTTTGTTCAGGTCAGAGAGACAACGGAGGAACAAAGAGAGGAATGAAAAGGAGGAGAGGAGGAGGGGAACATTTCAATGAAAACAGCAGCAGGGCGGACACTCACATGATGGGTGGGCTCTACCAGTGAGGTGGTACGTAGCTGTACCCAGGTGTCCCTTGGGGCCTGTAGGTTGGCACAGTAACTGGGTGTGCTCCAATCGGGGGGTGCTGGGGCGTTGTCAGCAGGGTCCCTACAGGAAGTTCACAACAACATTAATTAACTTACGAAGCTACTTTCAAACATGCACTGAACTCCAGACATCTTCCTGAATTATTCTGGAGGGGCTGTATGTGAGGATGTAAATGTCTGAGTGAGTAGCTGCAGACATTTTCTGTAACTTTTCCTAATTTTCTCTCAATCGACAGATTTCTTCGAATTCTTTCAGCTCTAATTTATATCTTGTAGTTTTATGATTTTGTGACCACACCCTGACATGCTATGTCTGTGACATGTGTGAGCAAAACTAAAACCAGACTACTCACCACAGCCATTACACACACATTCAATGAGTTAACATTTCTGTGCACAAGCAAGAAAGTCAAGAACTAATGAATGACTTCAAGTCAGAATCACAAAGTCTTGTCAGCCCTCAGGATGATGCTACCTCAATCTTGTCATGTTTGAAAACTAAAGTAAATAATCAGTCCTCAGTGCTGGGCCGTACCTGCACTCATCGCCATGGTTGTCCCAGCTACCATTCCCATGGCAGCCATGCCGTTGTTGCGAGGATTAGGTACAGGGACCGGGGCAGGGTAGAGGGCTGTGGAGGGGATGCTATTGGGCTGCACCACAGTGGTGTGATGGATCACATGTGGCTGAGCCGCATACACTGGCTGGGTGTAATATGCTCCCTGTCAGGGTAGGAACAGAACAAGGTTTGTGAGTGTTTGTGTATGATTTATAAAATATTATATAATATACATTTTCATATTACATAATATAATGCATGTATCATATAAAAAAGGTTTGACTGCTAATCATCATCTTCTACTGCAGGAACAAAAGAAATCAGAACACAAACAGCTCATAAAGTTTACTTTGGAGATTGGCATGTTGCATTGCTCACATTTTCAAGTACATTTACCTCTATTCTTTTCTTCTTAAATTTAACCATTCAAAAGAAGTGAAGCATAGAGTAGAAAAACTGGACGGTGTCTTTATTTTTAATCTGATTCTTGGAAGGAAATCCTCTTCTAAGGCTGAACATTGAGCTGAGTTTATATCTAAATAATCTTTTGCAAAGACAAATTCTAAAGAACAAAAGCTTGTATTTACTGATAGTGATTCAGTTTAGCGGCAACATGACAAACCTGATCAAATTTTCTTTCAGTATCAGACTACCAGGTTAATATTATCAGTTCTTTCAGTGTCCTTACCTGTGCATATATGTTCTGCTGTGGGTAGGCACTGCGGATAGGGTACATAGCTGTCGGGTATGGGGTGGGAGTCGGGGTGTAGGGAGGGGGTGCTCCATTTGACTGAGTGGGTGGCACTTTGTACGGGGTGCCTGCTGCAGTATATCCTAAAAAAAGAGGAGAGAGGAAGGAAGAGAGACATTTTTTTTTGACACTTTAACAGATGAGATGTTGTTTTCTTAAACCTGCAATAAGTGATTTACAGTGCAACCCCCCCAAAAAATAAAAACTCAAACAACATAACATGTATATTGTCATCTTTTGAAATTCATATGGGAAACTGGATGGTGAACAGCTTCTGACTGATACTTAAATGTGTTCCCTGCGCTGTAAACTAACCTATGACTGTTCATTGACTAGATACATTCATGCTGTGTTTAATATCACATTTATCACAAAATGTATGAATAAAATCTGCATTTATGGGTTGAACATGGCACACAGTTTTAAAACCGTGTTGGAAATTGGAGGTTGGTCGCTTCAGTGGGGGACTTTGGACAAAACTTAGAGGTGAAATTACAATTGAGACACTGACCAGGAAAAGAAAAACTTTTGTGAAACCGTTTTAACTCTTTAGCTGCTTTAGATTGCCGTTTGGTGCCGGGCAGGTAGATGCACAAGGTTTGTCAAACTTCTTTCACGAAAAACAACTTCCTCAAGTATCATGATGATAGTGAGAGGGGAAAAAACCCCAAAACACTTTAAGGCAGAAAAAAACCTACAATGAGCTTTGAAAAACGAAATTACTATTATCTTTAAATACAGCAACACAAAGAGAGGATGAGAGAATGAGCAATACTCTGCATTTTATGAAAAACTGCTGCCTTACATATAGAGTGTAGACATCACGAAGTCTGGGGGCAGAGCAGTGGCTAGTTAATTAGTAAAAATATATTAGTCAAACCAATGTTTACACTAATATGTGAAAATACCCACATTTAAAACTGTTTATTTCAGCTTTCAACTGTGTTGATTATTTCTATTTGCCACAAAATCCACCAGATGGGGCACTGGTGCCACCTTTCGATGGGTATCTGGTTCGCACTCTGTGTTCAGGTCTGGGCTCTGCTCTCCAGAGTGCAGTACTTCTGAACGGCCACTAGGAGGAGCCTGAAGGTCAAACATGCTACTAGCTAGCTGCTGCAGCAGAGCTTATGAAAGCTTCCCTCACACAAGGACAAGCGAACAAAGAGATGCTGGAGCTGCTCTGTGTGTGTCTGAAAGTGTGTACGTGTGTGTGTGTGTGTGTGTGTGTGTGTGTGTGTGTGCATACTCTCATACACATTCTTTAACATGCATGCAGGGCATTAGAGGACAATGGTGCTTGACAATTACACAAAAGCCCTGCTGACAGAAAACAGTTGTCTATTCAATGGTCTTGAAGAAATAATGACATTGATCAAGACACAGTTCTAATCAGACCATATCCAGCTCATCTGAAAAAAATGTAAACAATTGAATTTCTCCCTATATTTAATAAGCCCCGCACAAGGCAGAGAATTATGATTTGCAGACAAACAGCAGCAGCAGCCTCAGTAATGAAGTTGGGGTGGTCTGTAGGAACAAAGCTGTGCGAGATTCGACGGAGCATACCTGATATTTTGTTAGACTTCCAAAAAGATAAAAACACAACTGGGGGAGGGGATGAGAGGAGAGAGGGGCTTCAAAAGCAGAAAACTACAAACCCATCCTGCCTCGTTACGACACTTAAAATTCAGGAGGATGGGGAACAATTCAAGGAGGTATTTGCCCTCCTGCTAAGAACATTTCATGTTTTATATATTCATAGAAATTAATACTTTCCAGGTATGTTGTCATTTAGGTGCCAATCTTTATGATTTCCAAGACATATTTTAAATCCATTATTTTACCAAAATTTTGAAAGCACTTTATTTTCTTTATTCTTGTTATTTATTATATCATGAAACTTAAAGGACCAAACCACCACCAAGTTCCCAATCTCTGTTTCTTTACTTTGGGTTTGTTGTTCTGTCCTCTCTAAGACTAAAGATTGTTATTGTGCAACAAACGATTACAAGAGTCTCCATTTGATCATCGCAATTTACAGGGACTTTTTAATATATTATTAATCTAGGTTTTAAAAGCTTACATTTGAAAATATGTCTCAAAAAGTCTTAAATGCAATTGTAATGTTGAAGTTTAGATTCCTATATAAAGATGGTCAATGCCAGCAGTTTATATCATGAACAAAATTATAGTCAGGTTCGTACAAAGATAATTTTTGCATTATTGTCCTCTATAGTTATTTTGCCCCTGAAATGTGCTGTAATCTCAGCCACCCAATGCTGCTGGCTGTTTGGTTCTGTTGTTTTTACTGCATGATTTTTTTCAATTCATTTTTCTACATAATAATCAAGTGCTGTAGTGTTACCTTTTTGTGATGTGCAAATAAACAGACAATATCTATCTACTCAACAGAGCTTGCATAATAAAACATTGTTGAATAGTTAAAAACATCATTATTAGCCTGTAAAATCATCTGCATATATCAGTGTGTCTGTGAGACACCCTTTTATGAAAATCCCCTACACTCTGCTGTGTGTGTGGGTTGTTTATCTCTTATTTGCATTCCTTGAAAAAATTAAAAAGAATAAATAACATCCCACTCATTAACTCCAAACAAATTGGACAGAAATAAGAGATATTACCTTTTTTTAGATAAACAAAGCCATCAAATGGTGTGTGCCAGAGCTCACCTGGTGGATACCCAGGACTGCCTGTTTGATACAGGTTGGGGGTATAGGTGGGAGCCGTGGCAGGATAACCTCCTGGATAACCTGAGTGCAATCACAGGAGAGAAAACATTAGAAACCATAGCTTAGCAGAGACGCCAGACACAC
This sequence comes from Paralichthys olivaceus, assembly GCF_024713975.1. NCBI lineage: Eukaryota > Metazoa > Chordata > Actinopteri > Pleuronectiformes > Paralichthyidae > Paralichthys > Paralichthys olivaceus. The sequence goes on along the minus strand of NC_091103.1, from coordinate 13,200,606 downwards.
ACACACACACACACACAGGACAGATTTGGTTTTGAGCAGGATGTGCACAGATGGCGCTCATTAAAAAACATGTCTGCTCCAATAACATAGTTGGTTGAATGCGCCTTACATACACCAACTGGCAGACGGGACACACCTGCCAATATGGTGAGGGTGGAGATGAATCGAGAAACATTAGCAAAGCACACAAGACATGCCAAGGGGCCACACACACACACACACACACTCTTGTGAGTCACCAATTACATGCTAAGCAAACAACGCTAGTTTTGACGTGAGAAAAAGCTTCCACTGATAAAAAAAGCTACAAGTTCGTCAGAATGAGATAATGAAGCAGAAAGGGAGGAGAAAAGAAGGTTAAGATAAAGAATGAACAAACACTAAGTGCTGTTCACTGCTTTCTATTACTTGTAGTCAGTTGCCTCAGAATACAAGCCTTTGTTATATCGATCTTCAGCTGCTATAGTCAAGATGTGTACATGTCTAATAAATACGCTGCATAGGTAGTCAGCAGTGGTCAGAAACCACAAGATAAGATGGATGTATATATATACACCATTATGTCGATTCTGGATTACTCCAGCTAGTAAAACTGGGATTATCAAAACCGGGATACTGAAATTGGGACATGACAGGCGCTAGTTTATTAACTGCGCATTTCTGAAGCAATGACTAAATTTGTTCAAATCTATGTTAAGATTACAACCAATTATCCTTCATTATTTCTCTTTATTACATTATTTCTGGTAATTGGCTTACTGTCTGTAGTTAAAGGTTCAGTGTGTAGAATTTAGTGATATCTAGTGTTGAAATTGCATGTTGCAGCTGAATGCCCGTCACATCAGCCTCCCCTTCCAAACATGAAAGAGAACCTGTGGCAGCCTTCACTTGTCATAAATACTCAAAAAGTGTTTAGTTTGTAGAGTTTGAACAACTGTAAAAAACATGGCGGCCTCCGTAGAGAGGACCCCCTTGATGTAAATATAAAGTATTTAAATATAAAGACCCAATTCTTGGGTAAAGAAAACAACAATTTGTACAATTTAGATGAAGCACATTAGTGAAAACATCACAAGGATTATTTTACATTCAATTTAGCCAATAGATCCCTTTCACCCAAATCTTACACACTGGACCTTTAAGAGACTCTTGGAGTCATTTTCAATTAGTTGACTTCATTCAAGACAGTTCTGCACAGATGGAAATCAATTTTTATGAAGCATCTTATCGTTTGAATGCGTCTGTCTTGAGAGGCTTCACATCAATGAACATATGAGATGAACTGTTTACTGACATTATTGACACACTTACTGCTTCTCAAACTGGGTCAACACATCTGCCTCCTGGTTTACAAGCAAAGGTAAACAAACCAGGCTGCACCAGTAATCTCATTTTACCGCATCTAATCTCCTTTTTAGAAACTACAGTGTAATCAAAATATTAATCAGTCCTGCAGTCACCTTTAACCTGCAGTTCTAACTCTTCCCTCTCCAACACTACATTCGCACAGCGAGCCCAAGGTCTGGGAAATCCTGCAACTGACCCCAGGTCAAGCAATGGACAAGGAAACAATGGATGGATGGATGTTTGATTTATAAGAATTCTGACAATCGTGTGAAATGATGTCACAGCTGCCCTCAATAATAATCAAAGCAGCTGCTTTACAACAGTAGCCACACTGATCGAGTCTGTACCTTCAACATACTGTTGGGATACTATGATGGGCAAGCATGTTGATTGCATTTCCTCCTACTGCAGCCACATTGTGCCCACATTTATCAAACATCCATACACACCCATCCTTGAGAACAATCTGAATATTAGTGGATGATAAATGTGTATGTGCTGATTAGTCTTACCTGTGAACGCCATGTTCTTAGGGTTTCCATAAGGGGTTCCAGGCTGAACGGGGCTGTAGACTGGATTCATAGCTGAAGATAATCTGTTCTTACTGAGAGAGAGAAGGAAAGTGTAGCAAAGAGGGGAGGGGTGTGAGAGGAGAGAGAAGAAAAATGGAGGGGAGAGAGACGAAAGCCATGTAAATTGGAAAGAAAATTGTTACATCTATCAAGGATACACACACACACACACACTCTCATCACACACACACACACATTAATCCCAAACTCAAGATTCTTAGGGCGACATCCAGCCGAAGGATTTTGCCAGCATGCAACAAAAATCAAGCACCATAAATCCTCACCCTCAAGTAGGCTCAAAATAAGCTTATGTTTAAAAACACAGTCTATTGACTGAATTTAAAAAAAAGCACAAGTACTCACAGAAAATCACAGAATAATTATTGTGTGGTTTCCTGTGTGGTATTAAATACAACCAGCCAAATGTGGCACACCTGCAAAAAAGAGGCAGGACGAGCTCTACCAGCTTGGTTCCCTCTACAGGAATGAAGAGTGGCTACTAAAAAGTTAAGGTGCTGGAAATGGTTGGCGTGAAGATGTTGTAGTAAGGATTTGTTTAAACTACATCTCCCATCAGGCGTCTTGGTCGCACGATGGCGATGAAAGAACCTCAAAGTGCTCCTCTGTTATTTTGACTTACCTCTTCATTGAGAATATGGGCATGGGAAATGTGTGTGTATGAGTGTGTGTCTTTGTGTTTGTGTGTGTGTGTGCATGCGTGCCCCGTACCTCTTGTGCGTGTCTGGTTGATACATGAAACTGAATTTGTCTGTGGGATGCCCGCTCGCCATTCTTGCTGTATGCAAATGAGGAAGGAGTGGAAGTGGATATGCAAATCTGAAATTAAAACAGCGAGAGGTCATGATTACAAAGAACACAGGAAAAGGGATAAAAAAAATTAAATAAAAATAAAAAACAGCAAAAAGCAAGCACCAGTGCAACAGCAAATGGTTAGTGATAGCAGCAGGGAGACAGTGATTAGGACGGCATGTCTGAGTGAGCGGTTGAGGTAATCTGTGTTTAAATGCCAATAAATAGATTTAATAATGGGTTCTACAATGTATGTGCCGTACTGTGTTGTAGCATGTTAGCAGCTTTAAGGTGATAAAACAGATAATAAAACAGGATTGAGCTCCTATTTTACTCACGTGTATATAAAGTCTATATGATCTACAGTATGTCCGAGTCAAATGAAGCATGAGTGTGTGTACTGTGTTTACATATTAGCGGTGTAACGATTCCAAATTTGCAGTTTGGTTAAGACCTTAATTTTTGAGCGACAATTCAGTTCTCACTCAAGGTTATTATCTATCTTAAAATAATAAAGCTATGATAACCGGGCTTTCCAATTTCTATTGTTTTAGGGGCAGGGTCATTTGACCTTTAGTGTCACAAGAATTTTTAAGGTACAAAGCGCACTGCATTTGAGTTCGAACTTACAAATAAATAACTGTTTCTGATGAGGAAAAAAAGACAAATGCCGTGAAAAATATTCACTTTTCAAACTTGTGTCTGAAAATGTCAGTTGTGTAACAGTCCTTGAAATAACATTTACCTAATTTGCCACATTAATTATTTAGAATAATAGTGAAGTGAAGCTCAAAAATTCATCCGTTTAAACATGAAAACACATTTTTGACTGGAGGGTGACTTCAAAAGGTATACAAGAGTGTTAAATCTAACTCATTTATTGTACATCACCTTTGTATCACGGTTTCAGTCTCAGTTTTAAGAATCCTTATACACCTAGTACATGTATATGTGATGTGCTGAACAAAACACTGAATACAAGCAGCAATTAAAAACGTTGAGAGCCAATGAAAAAGCACACCCAAGTGAGCGTGCAAGTGACGGAGAAGAAAATATATAGTATAAAAAGAGGCAGAGTCAAGCACCTGGCCATGAATAAGCAGGATCCAGTACACGTGTACACACACACACCAGCCAGAACCACAAGAGCATCACACAGAGTGGAACAGCATAGGAATACGAAGAGGCAAGGTGTGTGTGTGTGTGTGTGTGTGTGTGTGTGTGTGTGTGTGTGTGTGTGTGTGTGTGTGTGTGTGTGTGTGTGTGTGTGTGTGTGTGTGTGTGTGCGCTGTAAGTTTTGAATTCATGTGTATCCTGTGTTGTACACAGCATATCACCAGGTCACCAAGTACAAACAATACAAATGAACCTGGATTGTACCAGAACATGAATTTCCAGCTTAAATCCAAACTGATGCATCCGGGGCCGGTGTTTCATAGCCACTTATTCTTTACATAATTACAGCGTCACTGTCATAAAGTCTGGGCATACACTGTGCCATTGCAATGCCAAACGGCACTGTTGACACTTCAAATTAGTAAAAGAATCATTTCAGCACTGTGTCCAGGAACACTGACGTCAAAACGCCTGGAGACACTTGACAACTGAATGCCAGCACTAACGTGGGTGCAGTTGCTTTTGAGTTGTTATGCATGCATTCCTTAAAATAAATATTTGCATGCATCAAAACATTCAAAACAAGACAACGTCAACACCTAATATAGCTGGAAAGTATAACGGCAATGTGTGAAATTGAGGACCATTCAACTGCAAACTGACATTTTTCGTGATATAATTGCATCATATTTGCAATTTGTGTCCTGTCAGTCGATGTAGCTTCTTCAACAAAGATGTCAACTTGGAAGGACAAGATTGTGACACCACCCCCAGTCTGAATGTTCCGGACCGGCACAATCTCCCAACGCAGGGTTACCGAAACACGCAGGAAACATTGCACTGTGTTCTTCTTATGTGAAAGACAATTTCCCAAAAAAGCCCAGATACCATTTCAAGTGACATTAAGGGGAGTGCTGGCAACTGTCTTCTATGGAAAGGGTGGGCCTGACCCAAAATGTAAACACACACACAATGAAGTGGTAGACTGTGGCCAGTCCTGCCAAGAACATGAACATCAACTCTTGTTCATTACTCAAATTCACATCAACTAATGCCCCTTGAAAATTGATTTACCTATTGTTGAACCCAGCTCACAGTACAATCCTAATTAATCTACTGCATATTCCTGCTTTAATCCCTACCTCCATCTTCCCGCCCTCCCATCTTTCATTCCTCTTTGCTGCGTTTCTTCAATTATTTTGTCATTAGCTTTCTCCACCTCAGTTCATCAGTGTCTACATATAAAGCAACAGTTTAATTATAACAAGATTAAAGCAAAACCCACAGATTACTGCAAATGCCACATAAAAGAAGAGTTTAAAAATACAATCCCTGATTTTCCGATACGTCTGCCATGCTCACAGAGCAAGTTCAATGCAGTTGATTGAAATATGTATTTGCAAGGACCATAATAGAAAAGAAACGAAAGCTTTTATTTTCATTGTATCAGCTGAATACAACTAAATAATAATTGCTGCTCCATTGATGCATCGACAACAGAATAAAAGACAATGCATTCAAACCAGTGTAGCAAAACAACATGCACACATATAATACTAAAGGTGTTGACATGTGACCAGTTTCTTGATTTTATTCTCCATTTGTCTCCATTCAGCCCACATTGTGACCTGATCTCAAAAAGCAAATTAGTTGGGGCTGGTGGACTGCTCAACAAACATGGAGCATCTAAGATCGAGGTAAGCTTCACAATGGACGACTATCACTCATTTTTGTAAGGGAATACTTCATAGCATCTGCTACTATTTGCAGCTTTGGGAGTTAGACGAGCTGTACAAATCCCATTTCCTTCTACATGCATGTGATTTCCTAATTCCGATAATCAGATTTATGTCACATTTTAATTTGAAGTGTAATTTGAAGTGGTATGCCACAATTCTAACGCTGTATGGCATAAAAGCCAGCATTAGCATGCTACAATGCACACAATAAGAACATTAATATAATGATTCTTGAGCACTAAAAAATTTAATGCTATTCATCCAGAGGGGAGCGTGATTGTCCATAAAACATTACAATCCATCCAGTTGGTCAGCTGAAATGTCGGAGGATCAAGAAAATCATCAGGATTAGACCCCAGGAGAACATTAAATCATATGCAATTTCATGGCATTAATCCAATAATTGTCGAGATGGTGGTCAAACAATTGACGCTTTAACGTGCTTAAAATAATTTCTAGATTATTATTTAAATCATTGTCAAAATTAAGAGGAGGATATCTTACAACTTAGTCTTAACGTGGTTTATTTAGTTTTTTGCTATTATCAAAAAAAAAACGTGTAACCAAAGTGACATGTAAGAGCTGCAAACAGAATTTAATCCTAATCTGGTGTTTGTTCACTTGTACTAAGTTATAATGTGCCTGTTGAAATTTGTAGAGTGAGGGAACAATAGCAATTAACAGAGACAGGTGGCTAAGCTAGCCCTGAGGTCTACAGCAAACACACACATACCCAATTACAGCTGTGAATGAATAGAAACAGACATTTCAGCCTGGAAAAAACACAGCATGTGAGTGAGTGAATGAGTGAGTGGCTGTGTGTGTGTGTGTGTGTGTGTGTGTGTGTGTGTGTGCAGGCCAAGGTGACGAAAAGTGAATGGGTGAGAACAAGAGGGGCACATCAATGTGTCTAATGAAGGTGTGTGTGTGTGTGTGTGTGTGTGTGTGTGTGTGTTTATTTAAGGAACAGGATGACAGAAAAGCATGTGATGAGTAGGAGTGTCAAACCACAACTCCCTTTGTTTTCAGGGGGAGGTTGTGATGAGGTGCATCAGGCTGTCGAATACAAACCCTTTTCTAACAAGAAGACCTTCTGTTCAAAAGAACGCTGTGATTGTAGAAGGGCATTCTCCAGGGGACATTCACAATACAGACAGAGATGGAGACTGGTTGTATATTTATTTGTAGAACAGAGAGCAAAGGAAGAGAGTCTACACATCTCTGTGGCGTGAAAGCATGTTGCTTAAGGCAAAACACAAAACGAGTAACAACAACTCAACATACGGTTGTGTGCCTGAAATGTCAAAATTAAATCTGCAGTTACAGTCAAAGATGAGATGAAATGAATTGATCAAGCAGCAACTACTGCTGATCACTTGAAATTTTGGTTTTTGATTCTGCATTATATAATTTTTTTTTGTTTTATTATTTCCTTTTCCTGTAAAAAAAAAAAACTGAACTGCCATTTTGGAAAAAGCAAATCCACATACTACAGTCAGACAATATGAATTCTGTCTTTGTAGGGCGGGCAGTAAGTTGTATCTTATATCTGTACAAGTATTTTATCTTAATGATAAACCAACTATTATTTCATTATTTAAAAATCTTGTTTATTATTTTTGTCAATAAATCATTTAGTTCGTAAATGGTCCCTAACCGTAACTGATTTCTAAAATTGCTCAAATGTCTTGTTTCGACCACAAAAACGAAGATTCTTGGTTTAGCATTTTTTCCCCATTTTCTGAATTAACTGAAAATGATCAAATAAATTATCTATAGTCTCAATAATAATAATAATAAGTGCAAACACAGGAAAACTCAATCATACTCAGTAATGAAATAAAACAACAGCTGAGAGAACAATGAAAAAATAAAATAAAAATACTATTTTAAAAACAAACAAAAAAAATGATCGTCTATACACGTGAGTTTTTAAACTGAAACTGATTCTACTGATGTTGAGTGTGAGTTTGTTTCACAGCATAGGAGCTAAAGCAAGCACGATCCCCTTTGTTCTACGCATGGCTCGTGGGACGTCAAAACAGTGGATTCTCTGATCTCAGAGCAAAGTAAGGGTTTAAAGTTCTAAAATATAACAAGGTACTGTTAAATACAAATCATGGGTTGATACAATATTAAAGAAAGAAAAAGCATTCAATCTTCCAACCAGAGCAGAGTACATCATTTAATCTGTTCGCCAAAAGCCACTGAGGGTTAACTGCCTGCAAAGGGTTGGTCTGAATCCAGACCTGAACCTTTTGGCTCTTTTTCCAGTGAGCAACATTTCAATTTATGACTTTCCACATGCACAAACACACACTTTGTCACTGTCTCGTGGCTCCCTTCTGTGAAACCTGACATCTCTGTTATTTCAGCCTTGATACAAACACGTCACCTTCAAAGACGGCAGGTCGAGCTGCAGTCTAACATCCCTCCGTCAGTCAAAGGACAGCTGCTTGCAAGGACTCTGTGATGTGAAGCACTTTCACTTATTCGCCACCAGCAATTACACCTCTATGAAGGTTATGACGCTGATGCTAGATGCTGTGCGCAGTGTGCAATTATAAATTGAGACTTGTGCTTTTGGTAGCAGCCTCATTCGTGGTTCTCCTCACTTGCAAACATGGCTTTTTCCCCACTTTTAACGAGGGTGAAAATGTTTTTGTCTCAAGTTGACCTCTAGACTAAACAGACGTAATAAAACAAAATCGTCTGAATTGCCTGAAGATATTGTATGATTCTGTATTAAGTACTGAAAATAACACAACTTACAATTACTTTTGGATTCATTTAAAAATTAGTGAAGCATTCAAATGTCTTGTTTTATCGTCCAAAACTCAAAGATACTACATTTACTATCTAAATGACAAAATATCTTCCGAGGCTCAGGAGTTGCAACCAGAAAAGCATTTTACTAGATAAAAAGGCTCAAATGTTCATTGTTCATAGTTCATTTTTCTGGCTGCACAAATCCTGGCATCAGATTGTGTTGTAAATTCTCTCCTCATCTCACACATGAACACACAGCGACCAGGGATTCATTCATCACCACTGACTAACATTATTAAAGAGACCTTACAGCTCCCGGCTTAACCAGAGTTATTTTTCAGGTCTTTGTTAAGCTTAAACTCTATTAGTGGGAGTTCATTTAGGCTGAACTCACAAGCTATAGCCTCAAGGCCAAAGTAGAAAAATATACAGGGGCTCTATAACCTGCATGCTAATAGAGCTGGGGTTTGTGTGTGTCTGTGTCTGTTTTAATGTTTTGTGTGAAAGCAGTAAAGTGACCATCACATTTTGCATTGTGTCAGATCTTGGTCCTTTGTGTCTACATATATTATATGCGTGTAAGTATGTGCATGTTTCAAAAACAATTATCTTGGTTCCACTCTATAAAGGGAGATTCCTGCAGCCAATGGGGAGCAGAAGAGGTATTAATGAGGGAGGAGGAGGGAAGGATTGTGAAAGAATAAACCACAAAACACACACACACACACACACACACAAAGAGCTACCATTCCTGGAGAACATGTACAATGCAACACAACCCCCACACCAACTCTATCCTCCCACATAATACCTCAGCAGGCATCTACTCCTTAAGCAACTAATCAAAACCGGTGGGCGTTATCACACTTCAGCACAGGAGAGAATAGAACTTAACAGCTTTTTTAATCCTCCAGAAGGAAAGCATTTCACTTGGGTCATATGAGACAGAAACAGAGAGAGAGAAACCATTAGAAAATAAACTGCTGAGTGTAATGTGGTGCGTCAATAGTGGGGTTGCAGCCATAGATGGTGTAATCTCTGTGTTCTCTGCACACAGAGATTACCTAAATTGCCCATCAGCCTCATCGTCCGTTTAATTTTTGTGCAGACCACTACAATGAGCAACAGCGTAAAACCCTAAGTTAGAGTTCTTTTATGTTGTTAAGAGAAGTGCCCAAAATATTTGGATCATAATGAAACTGTTGGGACAAATGAGACTATGACTGGATGCCACAGTTGAGGTAATTAATGGGAAACACTGCACACATTTAGGAGATCTTTTAATATTTTTTTATTTTATTCTAAAGCATATTTTAGCATTGGCTTACTTTACGGTTGAGCTGAAATCATTGACACAATTAACCAGTGAATTTATGGTCAGACTCTGCTTCTCAAATCGACAAAAAGAGTATTTTCTTTCCACCCTTGGTCAGATGAAATTAGTAATTAAAAGATGTTCCATTGGGTACTGGGAAAATGTTGTGGCCATTTTCCATCATCTTCTGACATTTTAAAAACCAAACAATCACTTAAATGGGAAAAAAATGGCAAAATATTGATAATGAAAAGAGGTAAGGTGCATCACAAATGTACCAGCAACAATAAATCTTTATTGAAGCCTGAGGCTTCCTCTGTGACACGAAACATTCAAGGCTAACGAAGCAGCAATCCAAGTCAAGAGTTCAACACTCAACACCTCAGCTAATCTGCTTATGTGTGTGTGTGAGGTAGACAGCAGCCTGGCAGCAAGCAAGCCAACAAGAACATTCTTTCTGATTCAAATGTCTTGCTTTTCTGCCCACTTTTCAAACCAGCAAGTAAAGCACAGTGAAAAAGAGAAGAATGTGAAATATTCTAAACGGTTATAAATTAGGCAGAAAGCTTGTGTCAATGTAGGATCATCACAGCTGACGTAAAAAGAGAGCTTTTACGTCAGCAATCCTCCAAACAGCATGATATCTAACAAAACACAGGCCTCACTGACAGACCAACTAATAGTGCCTGTTATTGCAATCAGAGCCGACATCCATAATCAAGTCCCAGACTACATCCATCCTGCTGTAATATTAAAAGGCAGTGTGATGGAATCAGAAATCCCCCCCGCCTTACACACAATCAGACCTGCCCTGCAGCAACGAGCTTCAAACAGCCCTGGGCTATTTTAGATCTAGGACAGCATCTCCCCCTTTCTCTGTACTTCGTCCTCTTCTAGTCTCCTTTCCAAAATCATCTCATCAGTCACACACCTCATGGGTCTGCATCCCAGGATTATGTGACAGTATTGTGCCGGCCCACTGAAAATGGAAATGTTTCTCATACCCAGAGTGCCTACCATGAAATGAATACCCTTCAACATTATCCATTTATGGAGATCTCCACCCCTGCTGTGGGCCTGGGGTATTAACACACATTTAGAAGTGCTGCATTACAGCAAATAGTACAGTAGGTTTTCTTAAGCACTGCCACTGAGGTCAGCGTGACAAATAATTTAACGGCAAAATATCCTACCTTTGTATGTCTATGAGACAAGAGGCTATTCCTCATTTTAAGTACGTTGATTATTTTAGTGGCACCTAGTACTTTCTCTGCACTATTTATGTATTTTGATGGGACTTGTGTATATTTGTTGTTCAAATCTAGAAGGACCCACAGTTAATGGTGTAAAAAGTTAATAGCAGTATCTTCACTAGGTAAAAGGAAAAGAGACCGTGGTATAAATGGTTTTCCTCAACAGACTTGTAAAAAAATGTTGATTAGAGGCGTCTGTCTATGTTCCTTAAAAGGGGAGCATCAAGTAATACGACTTTTAATGAGCTCTCACTGCAACTAAGGAGTTATAACACTGATAGTAGGACTGAATGACACAGGAAACAATCCTAGAAGTCTACAGCAACACTGATTGCAAGTGAGGCCGACACTAATTACACACCACACAGAGAAATTGTTGTATGGATTTTCCAGAGACATCTATAGATAAGACACTAAAATGTACTCAGAAGACCCAAAAAATCATTTATGGACACTGCTGGAACACTAGTTAAAAGTCCATCATTGCCAACCAAATGAACTTTTGGGGGCGCTGTGTGTGTTGATTTATGGGTCTATTAAAATGACAAGTGCATATACAGTACAGCAGTAGCAATAAAAGAATGAAATACCTCAATACAGAAAATTACTTGGATTAAACATACATAGAAAATATATTGAGTCAGTCTGTCTGCGCAAAAGATTTACAAATGAATGAGACTACTTTGCAGTCATTTGATGGTTAATGGTTTAGGCCAAATGGTGAAGATGGGCAGACCTTGAGTGAGGGTAAGGCTGAGTGGGTCGGAGGCGGCTGCCCAGTCAGGCTCCACGAAAACGTAATCTTCAGCTCTCTGCGCTGAAGTGGTGAAGTTACACTTAGTAAAAAAAACTTGCTTTAATTGCAGGTGTGTGGCAGGGTGATCTTTCTTTCATACTAGCCCGAGCCAGCAGTGTGCAGAAAGCAGTGGTTGTGAAAATTTTAGTCATTGTGAAAATTAATGAAACGTGAGATTTCAAAAATAGTTGATTTGCATATGGGGGACACATCGTAATGCATATTTGGTTACATGTCTGGAAGTCTGGATCTAAGGTCATCAATGTGCGTACGACTTGTTCTTCTTAAAACTTAATGACAGGTTAATTATTAAAAGCAACTTAACTACTAAAAGAAAATAACCTGACAGTCAAGTTTATATTGTAAAATGTTCATCTTTAAAATTACTGAAGCAGTTTGATAGTATCATATTTCCCTCTGAAATAGAGTATATAAAGTAGTATAAAGGGAAATACTTGGGTACAAGTATCTCAAAGAGTACATAAAAGTACTACTTACATTTATGTACTAAATTACTGGGTAGGATAGTTAATCCTGACCTAAAATGTTTGGGACAGACACAAAGCTAGAACCAGGACCTGGCAAATACAAAGTACATACCTTTTGTCAAGAATGGCTTGTCCAATTGTTGTGGCTTCAGGAAAAAATGTTAACACTTATTATGTAACTGTAATTCTGGCAAAATGTGTTGTTAAAAATTGAGGTGCTGGTGCACATAAATGTAAAGTTGGGCACACCAGTGCAAAAATGTAGTCTTGAACCCCGACAGGAAACAAAAACCCAGTCAGACATAAATATTAGAGTGAACGCACACGCACGAGACCAGACAGCTTTATGACCTAGGACTGGGCAGTTAAACCCTTGATAAACAATCAATACCACAAGGAGATATTAACAGGATACATGCATTATTGCCCACAGTGGAGGCATGTGACTAGTACATATTATATTGTAGTTAAAATAACATCCAGTGATATTTTTTCAAAGGACCGTCAGTCAACAGTGGTAACAAAAAGTTAGAAAATATAGTGGAAATGTAGAATTTCTGTTTGTGCCATGTATTCCTTTGAGAATGTGAGAAGCTTCACTTCAATTTTGTTTTGGAGCTTCTCCTCTCCAGTGCTCAAACTAGCTAAAACAGAGCCTGCATAATAATTATCACACTGTTGCTGTGGTTCAATGAATTTTCACAGACAAGCACAGGTGATACGTTAACTCTGGCCCTGTCCTTTACAGGTGTCCCATTAAGCCATGACACGGACAGGGAGCCAGCATGTACGGTATCAGGACCATGACACTGAAAAATCTAAAGGAATTACATTTTTTTATCCGTTGTCTTTTCTATCACCAAATGTCGGCCATGAAAGCTTATAAATTTGGTAAACTAGGCGATGCATATCACAATACAGGTGACATTTTCGTCCCGATTTGGAAACGCCATACTCAATTAAATGCCCAGATTACAGAAAGCACGTTTCCTTTACATGACATATTAGGAGTCAGCTTGCTGGGGAAAGTAAGACATAGTGGCCTGGCACATAAACACAAGACATTTCAGTAATTGGCATTACAAGAAATGAAGTTTACTATATTGTAGCAAAATTGTGACCTTACAGTGAACATCCTACACAGAGTTTACTCAGACCTTCATGTGGGCTGCGTAACTGCTGGAAAAGTCCACCTACAACTCCTGATCATTCACAGACAAGCAATTCAAATAACACTAGTGCCACAAAATGTCTCCCTGAGCTACAGAGTAATGTTTTACAAAGGGGAATCTGGTGGTGCATTTGTCAAGTGGTTTCACCTTTTGTTGTCATTATGCAGTGAACAGGTCACAATAAGGCAATGTGAGTATATTATTTCTTGATCTAATGAAAATTAAAAGGGCATTGGCACTCTCCAAAGGAGAGGTGCTGCATGACAAATACCACGTATCTGTTAAGAGCAGTGAATGGAGAACCTTCCAAAACAATGTTAGTGTTGACTACACTCCACAAAACCGAAATACAGCAACACCAAAATAGACAGAGCTTGTGGGTGGAGAGGTAAGAACTGTTCCTCTAGCTTTAACTGTGAGGGACAGAGGTGTAAATTTGCCATATGTCAGCCCAAACCAATGTGGTTTTGTAGGCTATTTTATCAATGTAGTACATACAATTTCTTCTATATTCCTGGACAGGGTGTTCCCTGTCATTATAAGACTTGGGTGCAGTGCCTAAACCAAATGAATGGAAAAAACTATGCAGAGTTCTCTGCTGGTCTGACTAGAAAGGAAACCTTTTTGTCAAAAATATAAGACGTTTTTCCCTGAAACTAAGGTTTATAAAGTGAGGGTAACCTTTCTGAAAGATGGTGTAACATGTTATTTTGCCACAGAGGAAATGAAAAGCATCGGAGGGGGTAAAGCAAAATCTTTTTTTAATATTCTATCAACATTGCATGATGTCATTCCTACCAAGTTATTACTGATGAAGGTTTGGGTCATGTGTTGTCCTGTAGGATGCACAGATACCCATTAGAAGTATTTCTGTACCAACATTAATTTTGAACTTGTTTAGTATTACTTTATGACATCACTGCATTGTTTCCAATTAATCACCTAGACTGTGGCAGGACTAATTAGACCATAGTGTCAACACAAGAGATCTCTGACTTGTGTTTTGTTCTGTTGCTTTATTGTAGAGCTGTGTGCAGCACTCTTTGCCATGTTGTTGCTCTCCCTTGCTTTCTTGTTCTCTCTCACACAGTTGACCTGTCACTCATGGTCAGACTGACCCTCAGCACCGGGATGAATTATGTTCGCTTCAGTGGCCCCTTAAAACATCCATAAATTGTTTTATCCTCATTGTCAGACAACAGACCATGGTTTAACATATGCCCTGCTCTGTAAGGTAGTAATGTGTGAGTCTTGTTTTTTATTATTGCAATTTAAATATGTTACAAAAATGATCAATGTGAGCAGTTTGCTCCAACAACATTATTCTGTGACATTTAGACTAATTACTTAAAAGGCAATTTGATGAATAACTGGAAAAGATAAATAATTATTGATTGCAGCTAAGGTTTAAGCAATCACTGCTAATGATAAACAATTCTAGTGGTATTGGCTCTAAAATGTGGTAACCTCATTGTTAATCACTGACTTTTAAGCTAGTCCCACTACACAGATGTTCGGCTTCATTAGCCTCCATAAAAAACATGTTGGCCATCAAGTGGAGACACTGGTAACTGAACGAGGTAAACAATGGGAGCGTGAATCTGGAAGTCGTTGCTCGTAAGCGTTTTGTTTACCGGTCTGTGATGAGCAACTCGTTAATTGGTTCAAACCACGTGTGAATGAAGTGCTGGAAAGACAACGGCCTGTTAAAGAACCACCACTCTCGTAACATTAAGTGACTCCAGCTCCTCAAACGCGCGACAGTTTTATGGTTGCATTGTACAACCTACCATTCATAAACATGAGACTGCCAAAACCCACCCCCCCTTCCCTTTAGCATGGCAGACATGGTCACCTTGATTATATTAAACTCGACTTTTTTTCTCAGTTTAGAATCATAGTTTTTTGTTATATTTTCAATAACTAGTTATTGACACAATATACATTTGTTTAAAATGGCACAAAAATATTACAATTTGTGTGTGGATTTTTCAAGGCTGTCCATTGTCTCTGCTTTTAACACGACTTCGTGCCAGATGCCCCTTGATTTCATGCAAGTCTTTATAGTGTGGTGATCTGATCCCATTCTGCGTGCTAAAGGGTCCTTGAGCAAGATACCAAACCACAAATTGCCCCTGACGACTGTGCAGGCAGTGTATGGTGTGTGTATAATAGAGAAAGTGCTGCACATAGATGCACTTTATCAATGTAAGTGAATTGCAAAAATGGTTTTGTAAAGCTCTTTGAGGGGTCATCAAGACCATACCATAGAGAAAAAATACCTGAGTATGAGGTGTACATTGTTGTACGTTTTAAATTCATGT
Organism: Paralichthys olivaceus; assembly: GCF_024713975.1. Classification (NCBI taxonomy): domain Eukaryota; kingdom Metazoa; phylum Chordata; class Actinopteri; order Pleuronectiformes; family Paralichthyidae; genus Paralichthys; species Paralichthys olivaceus. The sequence continues at coordinate 13,184,905 of NC_091103.1, read as the reverse complement.
TGAAAACTGAATAGACATTGTCCCTTGTTCCACTGCACAGATGCATTATAAAACGAGTGCATCAAAAACAAAGTAGTTCTTCTCTAAGATGCAGTTGTTTTGTTCGTAGCGGGGCTGTAGCCTGGAGCTCAGTCTGCAGGCTTCTGTATTTTCCACCACATCAGTGGTTAAATGCAGTTATGTCCATCACAGTGTGGCATCACTGGCGGAGCACTGCATTCCTCAGATAGTCAGCAACGCCAAAACAGCCGCGGTCGGACAAAAATGGTCACACTCAAACAAGCTTAAGACACCATTTTGAAAATCCACCGATTTCTAGATAACAACTCCGAGATGCCATCTTGCCAATTATAGCCATATTAGCCGCCGTTAGCATAGCTATCCGGCCATCCCGAGCCAGTCCCGTGCAGGAATCCGTGCGGGACGCATAATACAAACGTTAGCTTAGCTTTCCTTGCTAGCCCCTGAAAAAGACGCTAACCCGCCGTAGCATCCCCCGACACACGCTGCACAAATGGCTAATTAGCGAGCTAGCTAGAGCAAGATTAGCAAAAGACAATGAAAAAACACTCCCAGTAGGTGAGGACGGAGAGCCCCGGTACGACAGCGGCTATCTCCACCGCCAACTCTACAACATCCATCATCGACCGGACAACTAGTATCGGTTTGAGTCCGCTATTCGAGCTAGCCCACTTAGCTTAGCCCGCTAGTTCCCCACTGTAGCCACCGCTGCGGAGGACAATTGAAGGGATACGGAGGAGGAAGAAAAGGCAGGAAAAAAAACACGAACAACTACCGAGTCGACACATGGACATTCCTGTCCGCCATAACAACAAACTGCGGCTCAGACTCACCGAAGTCACTCGGTCGAAGAATTGAGGAAAATGAAACAAGATTCTCCGGTGGTGCGTACGTGCTCTCTCCCGTGTGTCTGCTCGGCTCGGCTCGCTGTGGACTGGCTGTGCTACGGCAGCGTTTTGTCGGGGGCCAGTTGCGCTGAGGAGACGAAGACAGCTTTCACCCGAAGAGACGGTCACTGTGTGGGGGATGGGGATGCACTGCCGGGAGGGAGGGAGGGAGGGAGGGAGGGAGAGAGAGGGAGAGGGAGGGAGGGATGCAGGGATGCAAGGAGAGAGGAGGTGGCCCGACAGACCCACCGAAAACATGTAGTGAGTGTAGAGGCATTCATTCTAATAATAATAATATCAACAACAAGAATACAACTAATAACAACAATAATAAAAACCCAATAACAACAATAATACAACAACTAATAATAATTAAAAATAATAATACAATTAATAACAATAATAATAATAAAACAGGAAATTGTAATAAGTCCAGGAATGGCCCTGGCTTTTGTTTACGCTAATATTGATGGAGATCTTTTCATGCACTAAATAATGAGGCGTTCAGGGTCACATTTTCTCTGACCAATTAAAGGTATTGATAATAATAATAATAATAATAATGATAATAGAAGCAGGAAATGGTAATAAGTGAAGGAATGATTTGTCTTAGTTTTGGTTTACAGTGATATTGAAGGAGTTCCTCTCATGCACTCAAAAATGAAGGGTCGATGTTAATTTGACCAATGGTGGACTGTGGGTCATCAAGTTTCTAGATGTGTGTTGATCTTTTTGTGTCTCTGTTTAGACTTTATGCAGGAGCTCTTTTTTCTTTTTTTGCTCTGATGAAATCAGTATGTGTTGGCATGCATATTGTTATTACAAGAGGTAACCCTTACTGTGGTTGTTTTGGTTCATGTCAACAACGGCCTGCTGTTATGTATCGTTTGGATTCAACATTTCCAGGCAGGAAAAGTGGTGGTGGTGACACGGTACTGCAGTGTAGCTGGAGATTCACGTTTACTGATTTAGATTCAGTGGTTTTCTTTTCATGGCCTCCTGCATTAACACAACCACAATTTTTAGTTTTCCTTACAGCAGGTTAGCGCCATCGAGTGGTGAGGAAGTGACTTACACCACATTGACTGAATACACACGACCAACACTAAGGACTTCTTGCACCCACACAATACTCTGTGCCTGTATATACTTAGTTTTAAGTATTATAAAACTACAATACTGCACCTAGTTATCTGTTGATTATTGGCTGTAGTTTGTGCAGCTGTTGAACTGTATAGCTTTCTCCATAATGGTGTTTCTGTTACATCGCAGAGAAATGAGGTGAACAAAATATTAGAAACACTTGTCAGTTTAGCACAATACAATTCAAAAGCACCACAAACTCACCAAATATCAAAAATGACCACATTATGAATGCAATTATTATCAGTTCTAACACAACATGAACATTATAACCTTGGAGAAAGAGGATTTTTTGCAGGACTGTTGTGTTTAGACTGCCTTAATTTCAGCAAGGTGTCCCGAATAAACTGTCAACTCTGTATATGATTTGAATATAGGTTTTACTTGAATGCAGCAGATTACAAGATTAATTTTCATCCTATTTTAATAATTATTTATACATTTCCTCTCCCATTAGCCAGGTTCTTGTGCTATTATATGTGAATTTATCCATGAGAGTCGCTGTTTTTCAATTAAGTACCCAGTGCATTGTCATCATTGGTGCATTTAGAGCATAAATAAAAAACAACAAAACTCTCCAAATCTGCAGAGCACATGCAAACATAAAACTATTGATTTACCAGCAGTTTTTTTGCGAATAGCCTATTTAAGCATAGTCCATTAATATCTTGCAACTGAAAGCCATTTCTATGAGTTATATACACTTATATATAAATGACATAATATATAAATATTATATAAGAACTACATAATCCAAGACATGAATGGGTCACCCTCTTGCCGGGTTTTTAAACCAACCAATGAGAGAGAACTACATCTCCCAGCTGCCCTTGCGCCCAACTTGTACCGCAAACAAAGAGCTGCATACCCGCATGCGACTCTAGGAGGTTTAGAAGCGAGACAAATATCGAATCAATAGCATCGAAACAACGCCATTTTAAAAAGGATGATGTTAATGAGGAGCCTGAAAACTCAAATCTGTCCGGATCCTCGCGTGAGTTCAGACTTCCGGAAGTGTGAATGACATGAGTAAGAGAGAGAGAGAGCTGTCCGAGGTGCTGACACTGTGAGTAGAGCTCCTGCCTGAGACTTCTCATACATTTACCTGTATCTCTATATTTACAAGTGTTTGAGGTTTAACGGCAAGACGTCGTTGAAGGTTGTGTTATATCCTTTCTGTGTAATATCTGTGTGAATTTACTGAATGTGCTGCAAACTGAAATCTTATTCTTTTAGCTGTTCTTAGTGAGATGTTTGCATTAGAGTGGATTGTGTTACAGATATGCTCTAATGAAGTAGATTTCTTTATGAATTATCCTTTATTACCACCACTCACCTCTCTCTCACACACAGACACACAAATTCACATTATTCACTATAACTCAGACTCACTGCATTCTTTGAAAATATATTATAACATTTAGATTTTTTTTTTGATCTTTACTTATTTTTCATTGTCAGAATTTGTGAAGATGGATGAAAATCAAGAGTCATCCTCCTGTATCGCCAACGCCCACGTCTCCAGCAGCAGCCCGACCAACAGTGAATCTGGCACTGCTCCACAATGCAACGGGGCCCCGGAGCACCGGAGCCTGCTGCGGGCGTCTGAGTCCCACGGACTGCAGCTGCTGGGTGTGCTCAGATCTTTGAGGGAGCGAGGCCTCCTGTTAGACTTCACCATCAAGGTCCAGGATCGCAGTTTCCCCTGCCATCGTTGTGTTCTTGCAGCTTGCAGTGATTTCTTCAGGTATCTATCCATCTATCCATCTATCCATCTATCCATCTATCTATATATCCATCTATCCATCTATCTATCTATCCATCTATCCATCTATCCATCTATCTATCTGTTACTGTATTACGAAAGTGTTCTGTGTTCAGGGCTATGTTCGAGGTTGACATGCGAGAGCGTGATGATGGTTCGGTGACTCTGGGTAACCAGTGTCCAATGGCGGTGGGTTCTTTTTTGGACTTTGCGTATTCTGGAGAGGCTCTAATCACTGACAGCAACGTAGACATGCTGTTCCAGCTTGCCTCCTTTCTACAGGTAGAGATACACACATGACATCTTTAAATTCTTGCTCTTCTCAGATTAAAACTTAACCTCCTTGGTGGAGGTAAACGTATAAAATATGTAATGCATCGTCAGTGGGCCACAGACTCATCACTAATGTGTTACTTCATTCAGTGATACACAGGGACTTTATGGACATTTGTTAAAATGAATGACACTTAAAGTCACTGATATAAACTTTCTGTGGACATCAAATTTATTTCAAAATAATATATATTTTCCATGTCTACATTTCCCTGTTGTCATTCCTCAAGGTACCAGTCCTGTCTAGAGCATGCAGCGACTTCCTGATAGGAACCATGGATCTTTGTAGCTGCCTGTCCCTCTTGTCCCTTGCTGAGGCCTATGGCTCCACCACCCTCCTCAAAAGTGCCAAAGAGTTTGTGGTTCATAACTTCAACGACCTTTCAAAAACCCTGGACTTCCTGGATATGCAGGTGTTGCTAAAGACTTTACATTGATACACAAATTCATATGTTCTTTCAATTATTTTATTCCTTGGCAATATATCATGCAAACAGATGCAATCCATATGCCTGCACGACAACTTCCACCTGATTTTGCTCATTCTTGGTAGTAAACATTACAGTTATTGATCCAACTCAGTGAACTCATCTAATTTCTACACACAGGGCACAGCAACCTTCCCACGATTATGACAAAACATCTGTTACTGAAGGGTTTTGATCATTATCTTGCCCATCATAGACTGTACATACAGATGGACGACGTGTCCCCACTTCCTTCCACTATCCAGAAATGAAAGCAAAATATTCCAGATACGAAGGCTGCCATCTTGCACATTTGAAACCAGAACCTGCTGTGTAATAGTAATTAGTGGATTGTGCCGCGGTTGCAAGGTTTTAAACGATACAAATGCTCGACTAATCAGGAGTCAGTCTCAGCTGTCAATCATGATGTTCCACTTCTTTTTAGTAGTATCATTCAATTATATTTTAAAACAAAATTAATGGGAAACAATATATATCAGTGTGATAGGAACTAAAATGACCATGTTTGAGGAAATAGATGTACTTTGACAGGATTTATGATCGAGAGATTGAGACCCTAACCCTAGCTGTCACCTCGTCCATCTTCACATCCAGTCTATATTACTCACATAAAAAATGTGACTAAACTGGCTCAGCATTTACTGTTTGGATTGCTCGTTACAGGTGGATGTGTTGGAGGCATGCCTCAGGTCAGATGCTTTAAACATGCCCAGTGAGGAGGCAGTGGTGATGGCACTTCTCAGATGGGTGCAGTGCGATCTCCCAGGACGACAGAAGCTGTTATCAGAAGGATTGTTATCTCTAACCAGACTGCACCATCTACCTGCACCTGCACTTAAGGTATAAACACACTCCAAGTACTTGATTTAAGATGTAATGAAATGTTTCAGTCTTGTGTTTGCCTCATCCTTCCTCTGTTACTTACGTCTTACTAAGGACACTGGAAGCAGGGGTGCTGAGGGGGCTGCAGCATCCCCCATTGGCAAGGGTCTGTAACTGCAAGGCAAAAAGTCTACTAAAAATATCAATAAAAAATTAGATTTCACTTTCTAGGGAAAGATTTTGTGAGTACCATAGTAGTGGATGTATTATCCACCCATTATTAGTCCTGTAATATTTGATTACAATGTAGAACATTCAGTGTATTTCCTGTGTCTGATGTTCAAATGTAATACGTGACATCGACACTTCTCTTACCTTCTCTTTCAGACTCTTCGTAATTCAGACACTCTGCTCTGCGATGACGAGTCCTGTCTCGCCCTGCTGTCAGGGGCCCAGAGCAGACAGACTCAGTACGACGGCCTGCTAGCTGATGCCAGGCCGGCTACCACACAGAGCTACATCTACATCCACAAGACGGAGGAGAACGGAGAAATCCGCCACACCTTCTGCTACTGTCTGGAAACAGACCAGTGGAAAGAGCTGGAGGGGACAACCATATTCCCAGACCCACCAGGATCCTACCTGACCAGCTATGCTGAGAAGGTAAGTTTGGGGACTGAACTGCTGCTCTGTGTTTTCAGGCCTTTCAGAATAATGTAGCAACAGTATAAATGTGTGGCACAGAACAAAGACAGCTTTTCAGAAGAAGATCTTCAACCAACTGTGAAGTACAGCGGTGGAAATGTTATGGCTTGGAGTTGATTCAAAGCTTCAGGGACAGGGCAGCAGAAAGTCATTGATTCAACTATGAAGCCCCAGTATCATATCACAGCCTGCATAAAGATAATCTGTGGCCATTTGTCAGAAAGTACATGTGGATCTTTTGATGAAGAGTTATGGATCAGCATCATCAAAGCCCAGATTTGAATTCAAAAACCCTCAGACAGAATATTACTTATATAAACTTATGTCCAAAAATAATGGCATGAAGAATCCAGGTCCAGGCACTCAAAGTGGTTTGAAAATGTAAAAGGCCTTGTGTTTAATTGGCTTGAAGCTTTAAAATACACCAACACGTATCGGCTTGTGCCTTTATCAGGGTATTTAAGAATATCTATTGATATTTTGATTTTGATATTTTCTGTTGAGTAAATGATTGAAATTTGATTTCGTTTTGCTCAAGTAAACCACCTGTTTATTTCCATGGATAAACTTTTTACACAACTGTTTCTACAAATGTAACATTTGTCCAAAATCAAGAGATATACACTGTTTTAAAACTACATATGTTTTCATCATGTTTTACAGTTTTAAAAAATGTCCCTTTTCTTGTGTGGAATGGAGATGTTTGTCACAGGTGGTTGTCGTGGAAACTGTTGCCGTGCAGTCCGTCTTCACGTGGCAGAACCCTTCCACGATGCCACTGATGAGGTCTGGTGCTTCTGTCCTGTGACTCTAACGTGCACGCCTGCACCAGCCATGCTGAAGCCCCGCACCATGCACACGGCTGTGACCTGCCTGGACAGAGTGTACGTCATCGGGGGGCGGACCAAGGGATCCAGAGGAGGGACTCCCCGTTTGCTGGAGGTAACAGTGCTTCCTTTAAATTCTATCAAAGGCAACTTGTCATTTTAAAATGTGCAGGTCAAACTCTGTTCTATTCCATCCTGTGTTCCAGGTGGAATATTACGACCCTCTGTCGCAGACGTGGTGCTCGGTCAGCCCGCTGCCCACTGCCATCTTCTACCCTGAAGCCAGTGCTTGTGGCTGTGTCATCTATACTCTTGGATCAGAGGTGGAAATCACAGACTCATTTAATCCATCTCTGGACTGCTTTTTCAGCTATGATGCCCAGCAGGACCAGTGGAGCCGCCTGGTGGCAGAGTTTGGCCAGTTCTTCCATGCCACACTGGTCAAGGCAGTGTCAATTGATAGCACACTGCACCTATGTGACCTCTCCACCTATAAGGTTAGGAGCATGAATGGATGAGTAGATCAGTCATTAAATTGGAGTTTGTTTTTAGGTTTCCCAGCACAGAAACATTTAAATGTCTTTTTCTCTGTTCCATGCAGGTTTACAGTTTCTGCCCAGAGACGAATGTGTGGAAGGGTAAAGGGTCATTCGAGTGTGCTGGCTTTAATGCAGGAGCTGTGGGTACGAGGGACAGAATCTACATCCTGGGTGGAGATTACTCTCCTGACGAGATCACAGATGAAGTTCAGGTAGGAGAGAAAAACACTTAAGTCTTTATTGCTTGTAGGCATATATACAAAACAAACAGATCAAAAACACGAAAAATAAAATAAAACATCAATTATAATTTTTTTTAATCCATAACAGCTCAATGAGAATTACATTTTCTGTAAAAGTTAAATATGTGGGTCATTTCAGAAATCCACAAACTTGAGTGACTTAATTGGACACATTTTGTTTGCTTTTTTACTACACCCAATATCAAAAGCAAACAAGTTTTAATGAAGTTCAAGGATATATGGTCCCAAAGAAATGTTGTATTTCACATTAAATATAATAATCATACTAGGATAATAATGTGGTGCTGGCGAAAGATTCGGCCAAAACTCTACTCACAGCTGGAAGAAATCCTGTCACAAGAAACTCGCTTGATTCAAACACCCCGACATGAACAGTGGTTAGATATAGTACAGGAAATATATGTGATGGAAAATAGAGACATCAGCTCTACATAAAACTAATAACAAAATAAATTATAGGGAAAAAACTGTTGTTGACTTTAGAGGAGTTCTAAGCTTTTCTTTCATGACATAAATGTGGAATTCAACCGAAGCACTGATCAATTTGACAAATTACTTAAACTAGTTAACCTTATTTTTTATGTTTGTGGTGCTCACGTCAGTGTTATTTCTACAATCAGTGTGTTTTCTTGTTACATGTGCAGGTGTACTACAGTGGGAGGAGTCAATGGGAGGAAGTGGCGCCCATGCCCAGAGCGCTCACCGAGTTTCACTGCCAACTCATCAGCTTCAACAGATACAGAGACCCATGGGGTGAAACGGCATGATGCGCATCAGACACACACGCACTTGACTAGACTAAAGAATGGGACCTACATGTGTGTTACGTAAAAATCTACCCACGAATTGTCTCCCCTGCCCTCAAACCCATATGCACGATGGACATTGAACACCTTGACAGAGAATCACCATCAGCGTTGCCAGATCCACTATAATATTTATTATTTTTTATTTGAAGGATAACTTCACGCTTTGTACGAGCAATAATACCAAATACCCCATAATGTATGATCATTTCATCATTTAGTGACAGTGTTAGGACTTATAATTATCAGTATTATAAGTTACAAATCTGTGTATATGTCTGCCTGTTGTGATTATATCAATATGGACCATGTGTCTGTTTTTTTTAATTGTGTTTCTATTCACTTGAGACTTTCCAGCCAATCATAAGGATGCAAGAGATACAGGCAGCGAATCAAAGTTGGAGTTTGAACCAATTTTTTTTCTTTGATATGACTCATGTTATAATTTCCCCCAAAATATGATACTTTTCCACATTTCACATCTGGCGATGCTGATGACCATCTAGAGTTTCTCTTCGACTAACACCACAGCTCCTCTCAGAGATATAACATGTGAGCACCTGGGCCAAATTCTTTCTTTATTTATGTATTTATTTATTTATTGAAGCTTTAATCCCTGAAATTGTACATGTGAAGCACCAGCTGTCATAAGCTCTTTGACGTGCCAATCTAAATATGGTGGAACCATATTGAGCAGAGGACTATTTTAGAAATCCTATTTTAGTACCTGGATATTTTGTCTTTGTCTGATTAATATGTTTCAAATGGTGAATCTACTAAAAGAACACACACATATACACACACACACACACACACACACACACACACACACACACACACACACACAAACACTCCACAGACATTGTTTGTTTGTATGTTATCAGTAAATGTATAAGCTCTCTCACAGAAATACGTACAGTTTTATTATTTCACGCTTTTCAGGATCAATTACCAAAGATTTCTGCTTCCTTGACTTTTCTCAAATATGGTGATTCATTTTTGTTCTGGCTAATTGAAATTCCTTTCAACTAAATAAGCTTTATTTGATATTAATTTGTAATATTTTCAGAGGATGGTGCTATGTGAAGGGTTTTCCATCTTATGTTTTCATCTCTTAATTCTGGCTGACAGAGAGCTATTCATGTACAGTGACACAGCTTACAAGGCTGTGTTAATTCTCTGGGTGGATTTTCACCGAAAAGAAAAACTTGCCTTTGTTCAGTTTCAGTCTGTCATGTTTCCACGCACATGCCCTGTTTCTCCTCTCATGATAAACAGCTTATTGCAATTTTACATGACTGTAAAATGCATCACCTGATCTTCTTCTGCAAATGCCTGTTAATGCGAACGTTCAGCTTTATCTGCACTTGTAACGCTCTGTAGCTTCAAACAACACAACGTGTGTATGTTTCAGGAAATGCAAAGGAAAAATGTGGGCTTCTCAGTGGAAAACATAAAAGTTTATGTTGGGAAAAAGAAAGAAATAATCCAACAACTGAAAGACTGCTTTATGGCAAGAAATAAAACATGAACACAAGGCTGTGTTGTTTCTGTTGATGCCTGTTTTCTGCATACAGTATTTGCATTACACATATTCACCACTTTAGTAGAAACAGAACAATGGACATTAAATGTATAGATGTTCACATGAATGCCACACTGACATGGGTTACTATCCTGAGCTTCTTTGCAGTTAAAAACTGGAGACTCAAATCCAAATTCGGTTATTTTGATTCACCTTCCCATTTGTTCTATGATTTAACCTTTCTGGCTCTTGCCAGAATTTCAAGGCCACATTCAAACATGTCGGAATACGAGAACGGATCCAAGGCGACAGTCATTGGCAATCTGCCCTGGCTCTAGCATTCAGGGTTTGTTTGTTTATTTACCTCACATGAATATTACAGGCCAGTGATCGTAGTCTAAATGAATAAAAAGATGTAAACACTGCATCTGGGCAAAGTCCTACAACCATGCTGCCTTAATCCCTCCACATCTATACCTCCATCCCTGCTCCTCTCATTCATCTCCTCACTTCTATAGCTGTGTTTCAGTCCTGGTAAACTTTCACCAGCAGCCACATGAGCAGCACAGTGATTAAGACGATCATGAAGTTTAGGAACAGCTCCTGCACCGAGCGGTCCATGGTCGCGGGACAGGCAGAGTGGGCTGGAGAGAAGGACGAGGAGCAGAGGTATCTGCCTCTGAGGAGAGGACGATGAGACGATCCTGATCCACGACCTGAGAAGAGGCAGAGGTGGAGAAAAATAACACAATATTTTAGAAGAGGAGATTCTAAAGAAATACAGGAATGGGCATACAAGTTTACAATGAGGCAATAAAATGTTTGAATATGTGTTTAAGTTTGTGTGTTTGTGTGTGTGTATGTGTGTGTGTGTGTGTGTGTGTGTGTTGGTGGCACATGTCCTGTTTGTTTGTGCATGTATGTCGCCTCTTATCATAGATTAGAGGGATCAGTCTCTGCTCAGTTTGGTTAGTACATCTGTTCACAGTTACCATCACTCAACAGGGAGCATGGCCAATATTTTGTATCTCCTTGCATACAAACATAATGCACATTACATGATGCACACACACACACACACACATTGGTTTGTTTTCCATGCCTTAGTTGTCAGTTGCAGATGTTTGCATTGATCTTACATCATTCCACAAAGTGAAAACACACAGTGGATCTGCTCAGTGAGCTGTTACCTTTCCTCTGTTGTCTCTCACTATGAACGGGAACAGGAGAAAGCAGATGTTTCTGGCTGATCCTTTCTTGGTCTTGATCTGTGACACAGCAGCTCGTCTTCTCTCTGGAAACCTCTCTGTTGTGCAGCTTCTTCTCTGAACATCTACTGGCAGCTGATCCTGCTCTTGTCCAGTGCTCTACAGTTGCCAGGGGCAGGGCCCGCTCCTAAAGTAGCCATCCTCAGGGGACCGCCCATGGTTCACATGCACACAGACTGATGTCACACACCAACTAAATGACCAATAGAGTGTGTTATTTTCCACAATGCCGTCCACTGGAGTGTTTCCCAACTAAAACCATACAGAGTCGTGCACACACACACACACACACACACACACACACACACACACACACACACACACACACACACACACTGTGTCTCCATGATTTCTGAGGACATTACATTAACTTACACTGATATCCTGGAGAGATACTCAAACCTGAACCATTGTTACTATTTTCCTAACCGTTACTGTTATGCTAACTTTAACCAAAACCAAAACCAAAACCAAAACCTTAACTTAACCTTAAAACATGTCTGCACCTTAAAATGTAATGATTTACATCATGGAGATTTGCTTTTTGACCCCACAAGGACGACAGCTCCTCATAATGTGACTGCAACAGGTCCCCCACAACATGACACATGAGTAATACCTGGCACACACACACACACACACACACACACACACACACACACACACACACACACACACACACACACACACACCAGGTTATTTATAAAACACCATGGCAAATAGCAGGTGAATCAAATTAGTTCCAAACACAATATTGACTGATGGATAATGGAAACTGTGACAGTATCACTCAGTATCTGTGGAGCAAATACGCACGGGTCAAAAAGTAGAGAGCAACCACTCCAAACTGTAAAACATGAGGACCCCAGGTTTTAACCCAGCTGATGCCATGATTCATCTCGTCGTCTGCCCTGTCACTTCTGGCCTCATACATAAACAGAGGAACTTATAGGATACTAAGAAAATAATACTTTCTCCTGGTAATTGGATGTTTTTAAGTACAATAAAATAATACATAGGTTACAGAGGAGTGACACACACAATGATTGGCACACTTCCTGAAACAGAATGACTTGACTGATGGGAGAACAAACACTAGCAGCCGGGCTGAATTAAATTCTGCTCCTGTCAGTGGAGTGCAGACAGACTGACAGGGACCAGTTCTGCAGAGCCGGGGATTTGAGATTGTAGGCCTCCCCTCAGATCATGCTTGCTGTATTCAACATACATACAGTAAACAAGCAAAACATGTTTACTGGCTTGTTTCCTGTCTTCTTGGGTTAGATGATAAACCCAAAGTGAGTAACGTTTAGCTTAGCTTAGCACAAAGACAGGAAAGAGCTAGTTTGGCCCTGGGTTGAGATAATAAAAATCCATCCACTTGTTGATGTTTCATTGCTTTTTCGGGTTGTCCGTCTGTCAGTACATCAGTCCCATTCTTGTGAACACAGTATCTCAAGAACGCCTTGAAGGAATCTCTTCAAATTTCATACAAACACACTTGGACTCACAAATGAGATGATTTGATTCGGTGGTCAAAGCTTATAAAATTATGTTTTTGGCCTATTGAACCTGATATCTCAAGTCTACCTTTGGGGAAATTCTTTAACATTTGACCAGTTGTCACTTGGACTCATTGTATTAGACTTCAGTGGTCAAGGTTTAAAGCTAACCTTATCTGTCTGGAAATAAAAATGTTGTAATCTGAAATTGCACTGGTTGGTGCAGGCATACAAACCCAGGACTGTTTTATAAGGTTGAATGCCAGACAACATGCTAGTTAACTGGCTTTAGAGGAGCTAACCTGTTAACCTGACTAGCTCTTTCCCCTGTAGTCTTTATGCTAGCTGCTAGATATAGCTTCATATTTAACTCTAATTTAACTCTCAGCAAGAAATGAAACAAGCATTTATAAAAGAATGACTAATTGGGTATTTATCTTTCCAGTCACCTTCCTCTGTGTTATGCTGGTGCTAAGAAAAGGGTTTGACAGTGACCCTCTCAACTCATCTCTCACTTGACAGCTGCTTGAACAGTGTTATCTCTAAACTAGTGTTAAACCCCGTTGACACACACCTTCTCCTGTACATACAGAAGGGTCACGGTGGGACAAAGTGAGTACAAACACAGCTCCCTTGAACCTTTCCATCAGTGGATTCCAAGGTCATTCCCAGAGGATTTATCGGATCAAAACGGCTGCCATTTTATCACCCTGTTGCTCTGCCAGCGTCACACCAAAAGCCTTTTCACACTGGATTCCCATTGTCACACGGATCCAGCGCTTGGGTTTGACTAAAGCAGGGCGAGGTGGACCATGACCCACTCTGGCATCTCTGTGTATGTGTGTGTGTGTGTGTGTTTAGGATAGATAGAAAAGTGCTGGTAAGGTTACCCTCTAAATCGGTGGAGAGACAGGAGGGTGTCAACAAGGCCTCAGAGACACCATTCCTCAAATTCCCTCCCTCTCTTTGTGTGTGTGTACGTGCACAAGTGCATGCAGTATAAATACTGTTTATTGTCAAGAGAGAGTGATAGTTTCATATTGCAATAAAGTTACATAGCAAGGAGAAGATTATTAGCTAATGTTTACCAGCACCTACAAAGTTCACTGGATTTCTGTGGTTAGATTTAGTTTATTTAACTGAAATGTAAACTTGAACAAGTTGTGTTTTCTTTCTCTGCTACTAAGCTACTGACTGTAGACGCAAATTGAGTGTACAAACAAGAGATATCTAAAGTTCTTCATTAAAGGGTCAATCAAACATGATCTTAAAAGGCAGTGGCTCTAAGAACACAAAGTAACACTGAGCACAAAGACTGGAAACAGGTGAGAGAACTACATCTGACATTTCCTCTTATTCAATAAACACCAATTGCCCTGTGGTTTAGCCTGAACTTTAGTCTACAAATAACTGGCAGTGAAAAATGATTTAGCCTGCAGCTTTGTTCATTTAAAGTGATTCAATCTTTTCCACTGTGGCACCAGAGGTTGAAGAGGAATTAATTTCAATTGACTGAGAGATGATACATGCATCAATCAAATGATCAAACAAACACTTTCCCCGTTCATATTTTCAGTTTGTTTAAATATTATGTTTGAGGCTCAAATGTGAGGTGAAAGACTTTTATCTTTGTCTTATGTCCATTAATAGTTGCCTTTACGTCACAAATTGATCTTTCATTTTTAGTCTTCTCTTGCTGAAAACTTTTCAGGTTAGTTATACGTCTTTATATAATATTCTATTATATTGTATTTCAGATGTTTCCATCCCTAGAAAGAAGCCATGAAAAACAATAAACCGACAGTTGGTGCAGCCTAACAGAATCAGATTTAGAATGCAGATGTGTGTCTTTGTTATCTTCTGTTCCATCGGTGTCTTGCCATTTACCTGCTCGTTTCATCATTTCTGTAATTTTTCTGCAAGAGCACAGTCTCTAGAGGGCGGCAGAGATCAGGACCACTATTTTAAAAAGCAGGATCTGGTTTCTTTATGTGTTCATCTCTGTCCTACAGTCTCCAGCCAATTAGAATACAAAGATGCCAGCAACAGAAGTTTGGCCTCTGGCTGTCGGCCCTGCATTTCAAAGGTTGATGGCATGCCTCAGGGTACACAAATGGTTCCACTCTACTTCTCACCATAACGGTACTTTTTCAGAGCTTGGCTGATGTGTGAGGTGAAGCTGCCCTTGTGCACTGGAAAGGGAAATTCCTTGCCTCCTTTTAATAAATTACATTTCCACTTTGTACCTCTATAATTTATTGATTCACATTAATCTTACTCTACAGTCAAGCGTTTCATCATGTCACGTGATCTCCATGAGATCCATTAGATCATCATCATCTACTAAACTACTTTTAGTAACAGTTTTTTTTATAATTTGCTGTTTCTAAAGTCATTAAATTGCTCTGAACATTTTGTACCTGAAACTGCTGTTCTGAGGAAGGCTGACATCAGGGTAATAAACTGGCTATAAATCATTGGTTTACAATGACAGAAATACATGAAATATTAATAAATCTTCCTTGAAACATCTAATTCTACCTTCGGGTTTTCACAAAGTAGGGCTACACTGGATTAAATATGTATTCAATTTCGTGAAAACAAAAAAACCTCGGGGCTTCTCTGCCAAATGAGCCTGATTCACATTTTGGTTGTGTTGTCCAAAGCTCAGTGAATAGTGAGTGAATATCCAAGTCGTCTGTTTTTGAAAACAAGATTGGAGGAGACTGTTGTTGTCATGGCGGAGAGGGCAGCCGTGTGTTCTCCTGTCTGACCAGCTGTTGTTTTGCAGGCTAAACTGAGCTGTGCTGTAAAGACGACAAAGGGTTCCCACTGGCCAGAGGCTCAGCCTGGCACTGTAATCACTCAGATGGCTGAGAACAGGTGAGGGACTCATTACACAACACGCCCATGTATAAATGCCCGCACATGCACTGATCCACGTGCACAAACACACACAGACACACACAAAGATGTGCACGTGCATGCTGGAACACGCACTTGCACCCAGAGGGGCTGTAGAGTCATTAATCTGGCAGTGGAGGAATTCATACATAGGATCTGAGATAATTGGCTCTTTTGAACGAGGATGCAGTCAGAGAGCAGTGAGGCACTCTGCCAAAGACTAAAACAATACATTATTCCATTATAATTCTGCTCTCATGCCATGAATGTGACTGTGTACACCATCTGTATCTGTCCAAGTATGTGGGGTAGTTTGTATAAAAAGCAAGCCAACTAGCCCCTTGTGACGATTCCTTTTCAAAACTGAGTAATGCCAGATCATCTGAATTTGCCAAATTTTGAGTCTGACCATCGCAATGCATATCCTATAGCTACCCTCTGCATTTACATCTCCTGACGTCAAGTTAAAGGGGCTTATAGAGTGATCCATGGAGAATTTTACTCTGGCTCTTGTGAGGAGATTACAGAGGCATGCAGCATGGATTTACCATCAGGGTTTAGGTGCTTTACAATGGAGTCCCAGGGAAAAACACTGGTTGTCATTCAGACTGGGATGTTAGAAGAGAAGAAAGAGGAACCACTTGGACAAAAAGAGCAAAAGTCACCCCATGAAAAGCACAATATTTTAGATAGATACCACATAAGAACAGCTGGAATGTTAGAAAATATAATAAAGCTGGATTACCCATGTCACACTCATGAGTGACCAAGATGTTTTTTCCCCCTGTATTGGTTGTGTTTAAATTCTGGTGTTTGGGTTTTACATTGTTGGCTAAACAAAACTAAAATATTATCATTTCACTTTCATTTGTCATATCGGTTTCATTTCCCATACAAACACATATGTTACACACATACAAGTATATGCGCAAAACATAAAGACAGTGAATAAAGAAAGAAAAATAAGAGAGAAGAAAAGGTCACAATTTTTAAAGTTATGAATCATGAATTGATAAAAACGTTTAGAGTAATTGTAACCACTCCTAAAATAAATACAACTTAAACATAGAGACTTTAAAATGAGACAGGCTGTTGATGCTGGCCTCCTGTGAGGAGACTCTTCCGGAACCACCAGTCTGCAATCCTTGTTGCACCCGGACACTTTAAAGTGACGGACCATGGACGCAGGTGTAGAAAACAACGTGAAGGCCGCGAGAAGAAGCAAAGAGGAGAAGAAAGTTCTCCGAAAACAAATCAAAGCGAGTCACACTTTGCTGAAACATGAAGGCATCAGCACGACGCCACAGCCCAACAAGGTAAACACGGGTGGCAGTGATGTTTACAGGTTGAAAACAGGAAGTGTGACAGACATGTGGCAGATTCTACTTGTTTACACAGAAACCCAGACAACTTTCAGAGGCTGCACAACCCATTTAAAGATGGGTTGAGCTTCAGTGCACCGATGTAAACTCCGGACACTGTTTGAAGTAGTAGCTTATATCTTCGGTTAAAGAAAAGAAGGATAATATCCGCCCAGCAGTCTTGCCTCCAACCCTCACTGTGATCGTGTCTCCTAACATGAATCAGGTTGAAACACTGAAGGGATGTATTTAGGTTGGTTGCATTCAAATGACACATGACGTATATCCCACCTGAACTCCTTTCCAATGCAAACATGCACCAGTCACTTTGTGTAGTCATGTCATCTGCTGTCATGTTACTGTCATGCTGCTGCTTTACTACTTCTGCAGTTGTTTTAATACTTTTTTTAAGTGTTTTGCTCAGGTTGAACATTACTTTCCATTTAGTCTTTGCACTGCTCAATACATTTGTCTATGTTGTGTACTTATATGTCACTTGAGTACTAATATGTTGTGCTACTAATATGTTACAAATATTTTTACCTTACTTATGTGAAGTACTTATTTGTTCAGTTTACGCTGAGGATGAGCGAGAAACAGCATTTTAATCATGCCCACATCCTGTACATATGGCAGACTACTTTCCCCATCCATGATTAATCAACAGAGTGTTTCTGTGATTAATCTATTAAGTGTTCTGTCAATGAAATGACATAAAATACTCAATGATGTCTGTAAACGTTCCAAATCCACAAAATACTCATTTTATTCTCATGTATGATAAAGAAAAGCATAAAATCCTCACATTTGCAACAGAAGACACAACACTTGTTTGATTATTCTACCTTTTCTATTATCGACCAACTCAGCGAGCAGTTGACAAATACTTGCGGCTCTAAAATAGTGTATTTGTTGACCAAGGTCTGCACTGAGCTTTTAGTGGCTGCTGCGTTCTGGTGTTGTACGATTTAAATCTATGTCACAAGCTGTAATGTTTTCACAGATTCCGGCTTTATTAGCTGTTGTCTTTTCACTTGCTTTTAATGTTAAACATATTCTGCAAAATCAGTCTATGTCTGTCTCCTCTGCAGAGTTTGGTGGTGGCTAACGGCGGCCTGGGGAACGGCGTCAGTCGAGAGGAGCTTTCTGCGGCTCTGAAGGAGATGGGGGAGGTGGAGACCCTGATGATGCCTCCGCACAAGCCGTATGCTTTTGTCACGTTCAGGTGCAGTTGCTGCATGGACAGAACTTAGTCACAACAAGAACTTTTTTAATACTTTTAAACCCTTTATGTCGATCGCTCCTGAAAAATGACTGTTAGAAACTCACTGTTTCCAGATGTGAAGAGAGTGCTCGCAAAGCCCTCGTCCACCTCAACGGACACAAGCTGCAGTGTGGCGAGAACAGTGTCATACTCTACGTCGGTTATGTCAACTCAGGTACTTCAACACTGACGTACACACATGACTGATACTTTTGAAACATGCATTCAGTTTACTTCCCATTTTGTTAGAAGATGATGAACTACAGCCATTTCATTTGTTCATGTGCTTGTGTGTCGTTTAAGAAACATATTTTTGTAGCAGTAGTGTGATCCTTTATCGTGTGTGTAATTGTGCACAGTGACCTGTGAGGAGGAGAAGTCTGCTTCTTTGCCGGAGGGATTAGTCTTAGTGGAAGATTTTGTGTCTCCAGAGGAAGAGGCCCTGTTGCTCGCTGCTATAGACTGGTCATCCACAAATGATGATGTCACTGGTGAGGACCTACATAGTGTGGTTTATTTGATTTGTGCTTAACTGCTTTGGAAGTTCTCTTCATCTTCTCATCATCTTTAAAATTTGACCTTAAATCTGTATAAATATCATGTGAGTAGAGAATAAAAATGAAAACCTGATTTTGAAAATTAGTTCTCGAGATAGCGACGCATCTTTCCAATCAGTCACAGTTATGTTGAAAATTCATATTAATTGTAATCATTTTTCAGCATCACTCTGAATGAATCAGAATCACATTATCATTTTACTCATTAACTGCAATGATGACATTTAACCCTTTTTTCCATTGTCATTACTTTTAGCTCAAAAAGCTCTGAAGCACAGAAGAGTCAAACATTATGGTTTTGAATTTCGTTACGACAACAACAACGTGGATAAGGACAAACCATTACCTGCAGGTAATCTATCTTTTTTCATTGGTCACATTTTCATATCACTTACAATATCATTTTACTCAATAATTGCAATGCTGAGGTTGTGGGACATTCTGTGCTTTGCTCTTTAGGTGCTACCAGTAGCAGCTGTTAAAAGAAAATCTTTAAATCCTACAAATATTTTTTAGTCATCTTGTGGGACATATGCTTATGTTTGGCCCCCATCCCTGCACCAAGTGTTGTGGAAATTGGTTTAGTAGTTATTGTGTAACTTTTCTAAAAAATAAACCGACGAACCAACATGGGTGAAAACCTAACATCTTTGAAAGAGGTAAAAAAAACCTCAGGAAGGAGTAACTGATGAGGTGATGTGTAACCAGGTCTTCCTGAGGAGTGTCTGCCTGTTCTGGAGCGCTGTGTGAGGAACGGACACATCACTGTCATGCCGGACCAACTGACCATCAACCAGTATGAGACTGGACAAGGTGAGTTATTCCAGTGCAATGTTGTATTGATCAGAGGCTTGTAAAATAAACATAGAGACACAGCTGCTTATTAAAACCATTCTCTTGATTTTTCTGACATTTAAAGGAAACAACAGTAGAGTTTAATGATCATCACCACAAGGTGGCAGCAAAAACCTTTGCAGAATGTCTCCATGAGGAATTTTAAAGTTGTCGATTCCTGTTGGTTGTGTGAGATACAGCAGTGGCCTTCAATGACTGAAGTTTTTAAGGAAGGAATTTTTATTAATCATGCTTGGTTTTAAGCTCTAAGACATGAACTTATCAATTGTGATTTAAGGTGGGAATGAGTTGAGGTTCAGTGATGCCCAGCAGAATCACTGAACCCTGAACATTCTTATTTCACAGAGAAACCTGATGAGCATTCGTCTCATGATTTTCATTCTACATGTGTGTTAATAATAATAACAATAATAAATCTGTTAATATTGTTAGAACCTGGGTATCTTGCATTTTGTAGCTTAGGCTTTAAAAGCTGCTATATAAATTACTTACATAATTATTATTTTTTTACAGGCATCCCTCCTCATGTGGACACTCACTCTGCCTTTGAGGACACCATCTTGTCTCTGAGCCTCGGGGCAAAGGTAGGAAGTCTGTCCGTCAAGCAGCACGAGCCAGTCCGGTGTAATTCTCGCCACGGACCTGTGGCTAGTTAATTAAACCCAAATGTACAAAGTCATCGATCAGCTTGTGCGGTGAATAGCGATCAGTGGTACTGAAGGTGCATTCATCAATAATTCAAAGAAAAGTTATAAAATGTTGCGTCCAAAGAATCAGTTTTCACAGTTTAGCATAAAACAGCAATGTGATAGTTGGAGGTCAGATGTACAGTAAATGTGAAGATGTTTGTTTTCAGACACTCTTCTCTCTGATGATTCATCTTTCTGTGTTAATCAATCAAATTAACCGACACTTCACTAACCAGGGTGATTCATCTGTCCCCAGGGCTCAGCTGTCATCAGTGTGTGTGTCTGTGTGTGTGTCTGTCTTTGTGATTTACTGAGGGCATCTTGTCACCTTGCTTGCTGCGCTCCTTCTCTCTTACACACTTGCATACTGTCACACTCTCCTGCTCACTGTGTTCTTCTATTAAAACACTTTCTTTAGAGTCGTCACAGTCACCTTGCTCATAACACACCTTGTAAACAATGAATGAACAAAAGGGGAAAAAAAAGATTTTCCTTTAAACAGTGTGTGTTTTGCTCCTCGAACGTCCTTCACTGTGCCACTTGTGATCTTTTCAAAGTCCTGATAATGTGTTGCTGATGAGCCAAAACATCATGTGTTTTGCTATTTGTGAAAACGGCATTAAAGTATAATTTAACAAGATGCTCTACATTCCTTATTTTAAGGAAAGAAGACAAAAAAAACCCCCAGAAGTATTGCTGCACATAAATAACACAATGTAGCAGATGGAGATTTTGACTCTGGTCTTATTCAATGTTATTTATCTGTTTGCTCTTAGAGACCCTCCCTGCTCAAATAAAGGTCTTAATAAGAAAATCTCACTTGTAGTCGAGCACCTAAATAGATTTATCATGATTTGATGTCAGTGCTTCCAAATAGTAAAACGTTTGTAGACGAGTCATCATCGTTCAGTAATTAAAAGACATCACGTTAACCTGTTTCCTTGTTATGTGAAATATATCTGCACTTTCCATCGGTTTATTGAGCCTGTTTGCATTTCAGGAAGTACTTGACAGAGAGAGAGAATGAATGATGAATAGTCTGCAGTAAAGCATGGCTGCCAGCATGACCATGGATTTAGTCACATTCCACCAGTTTTATTGAGTAGCTAATACTCCGAGACCAGAACAGCACAGTCATGTGTGTGTGCGTCTATATGTGAGAGAGAGACACTCTCAGTTGTGGTTTGAGGGAAAGATCGGATCATTTGCAGGTGTTGTCTGTATATTGCTTCCCCACAATCATACACAAAGACACAAATCTCTCTCACTCTCTGTACCACACAAACACACACATATCCCTTCACAGACACACACACATGCACGAACCTACTTCACAAAATCCAATTTTCTTGCTGTCAGAAGTTGGAGGGAAGCAGTTTGAAATAATGTGGATGTAATTTCCCTGCAGAGCTCATGCTGTTACGTGTTGTACGGAAATATTAGGATCAAACACTGAGACGCCTCTGCTGGCCGTTAGTGAGAGAGCGTTTTCTCCGGGTGACATCACTCTGAACGGTTGTGTCCGAGGAAAGGTGGTTTTATTTTTGGAAATGTTTTATTTTACATTCTATTTGTATGTGAGGTTAAAGGTCTGCAGTAGTTTCATACAAACAATATTGCTGCTGTTAAACCAGCTTTTGTTGGACGACGAATTCAGCCCAGTTACACTTTAATTCTGCCTGAGTAATATCCATGGAAACTCAATGTGACATGTAACCACAGCATTATTGAAAGTCACAGTGAGTACAGTGGAGGCCTCAGTTTAACTTTCATTCTTAAAAGCTCTGAAAGATTATTTTTCACTGTCATACATTGCAAAATTAAAATGTTGTTTAATGTTGTCACATCTCAAACAGCTGAATAACAACATGCTCATATGAAATAGAAAAATGAACAAAATTAAATCAGGCATTTTCTTCTTAACAAGATGTGAAGATATGAACCCAACTCGTTGAATCTGTTTTTTAAAATGTGGCTGTGTGTGTGATGGACCTCCTCCCTCTGTTTTTTTTAATAACAAAGTTAATGCTTGTTTATGTTTTTTCATGTGTCTCTCCAGACGGTGATGGAGTTCCGTCATCCTGATGGTCGTCTTGTTCCTGTGGTGTTGCCCAGACAGAGCCTCCTGGTGATGAAGGGCGAGAGCAGATACCTCTGGACCCACGGGTGAGTTGGACTCTTAAATCTGGACTTTTCTTTTTGTGTGTTATTGTCAATAACTACAACAACAGTCTCTTATCTTGGCTCAGGATCACTCCCCGGAAGTTTGACATGGTGCCAGTATGCGACCCACAATCCCCTGCTCATTCAGCGTCCGACATCGGCAGCAACAGTAACCTTACACTGAGCAAAAGGGGAACCCGCACTTCCTTCACTTTCCGCAAGATCAGACATGAACCGTGCCGCTGTGGTGAGAATCCCACAAAAATAAAACACAATGAAAACTAGTATTTGTTGAACAGCAGCACTTTGGCAACTGTGGAAAGAGAAACTCCCTCATTAAGTAGAAGGAACCTCTCACAGAAGCAGACTCAGTGTGGGCGGCCATCTGCCTCGACCGGTGGGCTGAGCAGAGAAAATGGGGAAGAGAAGGGTGTGTGTGTGTGTGTGTGTGTGTGTGTGTGTGTGTGTGTGTGTGTGTGTGTGTGTGTGTGTGTGTGTGTGTGTGTGTGTGTGTGTGTGTGTGTGTGTGTGTGTGTGTGTGTGTGTGTGTGTGTGTGTGGCCCTCTGTCACACTTTTCTTCCTCTCTCCAGCCTTTCCCTCGACCTGTGACAGTCAGGGAGCTCTCTCGACGCCTTCTCCGCCGTCTGCCCCTTCCCTTCCCTGTTGCCATGCCGACGCAACCCGTCTGGAGGAGGTGTACGTGCACCGGGTGTACGACGCCATCGCCTCCCACTTCAGCAGCACTCGCTACTCCCCCTGGCCTCGTGTTTGCCACTTCCTGTCCTCGCTCCCGCCCGGCAGCGTGCTGGCTGATGTGGGCTGTGGAAATGGAAAATACCTGGGTGTTAACCCGGAGGTGATAGCAGTGAGTGTCATCATATGTTAGAATCATTTCTGTAATTCTCAGGTTCTCTACTCATCCCTGCTGGGAAAATTACCTTCTTCTTTTGTTTTTATTGCAACTGTGTCTCGTATTATCGTCAGTGAAATACCAAACATTTAGCTCCATTCCCCGATCCAAATAGCGAGGCAATGGCGGCACCTGTATCTGGGCTATTTTACCTTCATTTTCTGGTACAAAGGGAGGAAGAGGAGACACATGGTGCGTTTTTACCATAATACAACTGCCATGTGTATTGGTAAAGGCTCAAGGAAGTGCACTGTCAAACTTAGTGTGATTTGGACAAGTGAGACGTTCAGTAATAATGAACTTTGTGCAGCGGCAGCTTCATGGTTCTGTGGCCTGAGTCCTGCTGCGGCTCCATTACTGCAGATCACTTTTACAATTTTGAGAAACAAAGCTGCAACCAGCATCACAAGCAAACAGCCCATTCAACACAGGCAGCTTTAGAACAGCCACCGCTTTAGTTTTTGTAATTGGTCGGTAGCTAGTTTGCTTTACGTTGTCATTACATTTAAAAGAGAGAAATATATACTACACCTCAGAATCATGATCCTTGTTGCTGCTCCCCTCATTTCTGCTTGTTGTCATTGTTTGCATTAGCTCTGTTTCCATGGTAATACCCTAAACCCTGTTTACGCATGCACACTGGGATACGAATGTTTGGGATTTGGAGGTGCATGTAAGCAGCTTATCCTGACTCAGACTGTAACCGTGATAAATCACCCCAGAGAACACTGTGATCAGGTCACACGTTCACTTTCTGAGCTGAGTCTTCTGGGTTTTCTCTCCCCAATCACATTTTTTTTCTTTTCACTTTGTTCTTTATTCCACCTCTCTGTCTTCTCCTCTCATTCTGTCTCTCGTTGCAGTTTAACACTGTTAACCTTCCCAGTGTTAATTGAAATGAAAATGATTTCAACCTTTTTTTAATGTGTTTGCACGTCAACAGCATGTGTGCAGTGTTTCTCACTGTTTATTATCACCTCTGTCTCTTTTGGGAAGAGATCACATGACTAATGAAGCCTCATTAAATTGCTCCTTTAGACAAATTGTGCAGAAAATTATTCAAACAACAACCAATCCCCTCAGTCCTTTTTATTTCCTCTTCCTTTTACAGTTTTTTTTCCTGCTTTGCTTCTACATTTGCTACATTTCTGTTTTTCTTCCAGTCCATCCAACACTGTTCTTCACGTGTGTTCCTCATATTTGAGTCCCTCTGTATTATTATATGTTTTGTGTCTGTTCAGGTTGGCTCTGACCGCAGCAGTGCCCTGGTCCAGATCTGTGCAGAGAGAGGTTTCCAGGCGTTTGTATCTGACGCTCTCAGTGTCCCTCTGCGAACGGCCTCCTGTGATGCCTGCATCTCCATCGCCGTCATCCACCATTTTTCCACACAGGTACATACAGCACATGCACACACAAATAACATCTTTATAGAAAGCAGTGTGTTACTTTGTCAGTGAGAAACACGCAATATTAAACTGTAAAACATCTCATGGTTGATTTTAGAAACAGCTCTTTCCTCAATGATCTACTTTCCAACTAGAAGGGAACTCGGAGAGCGCGTACCACAATCCAAAATCTTTGTTGATTTCTGTGAGAATAATTCATTGGTCTTTATGAAAAAAATCATATGTTTAGGCGACTGATATTTGTGAGTGTGTGGAGTTTGGAGCAGATTCAAATAAAAATCTAGATCTGGTAAATGTGGTTTTATAAACTGTTGGGCCTTGGCGGATGTACGTACTCAACTAAGTGCCATTTTAGTTATTATTGGTATTAATCATTGACAAAGATGTTTAATATTAAAGTTGGCATATGACCAATTTAGGAAAACTTAAAAATAAAAACTCTTTTGTACTGTTCCAACACTATAGTCACAGAACAGTTTGTTGTCTCATCGTTTGGGGGAAAAAAATGTCTCAAATTAAACCAAGATGTCACTTTTAATCCTTCATTATTCAGTACCGCCATACAAGCCAGTAGTAACTGAAGTTATGTCCCCTACATCTGCCTTCCAACCTACAAGGGATATTAACCATCAAAATTCAGAAGTCAGATTTACCTTGACATTTAAAATGCAGTGGAAATGCAAACACACATTTGAGTCTCTGGAGTTTTTAGGTTCCCGGCTGATTGAAAAGGTTTGTCTGTGTTGTAGGAGCGTCGGCTGGCAGCAGTGAGGGAGCTGGTGAGACTTCTGAAGCCTGCAGGTCGAGCGCTCATCTACGTTTGGGCTTTCGAACAGGAGCACAACAAGCAGAGGTCAAAGTACCTCAAAGATCAGAACAAAGGGCAACCAGGGAACCTCAGCCCAGTCAACAACACATCAGAAGACAGACAGGAGCCTCATGTAGAAGACAGCGACAGACCTGTTGACAGCATGCAAGATGTTGGCAAAGTGACTGATGGCAAACTAAGTGTTCACACCAACCGCACAGCCTTCAACACCCAAGATCTTTTGGTTCCCTGGCATCTGAAAGAGGGGAAGAGACAAGGGGAAGAAGAATCTAGAAAGGATGGGAAGCAAAACAAAAGGAAAGAAATGTCCAGAAAGACTCCAGGTGACTTTTCACCCTCAAGTTTAAGTTCCAAACCCAAATCAGACTCTAACAGTGCACCGAGCCCAGGTTCTGACCCCAACGTGCTCTCTGGATTCAGTCCAGACACCAGCAATGCCAGTCACGGCCCTGACTCTGAACCCAGTCTGAGTGGTGACACCACACAGACGTCCAGTTCACCCCTGAAGCCCGAGTCGGAAAGTGGCCCCGCACCTGTCTTCCACCGCTATTACCACGTCTTCCAACAGGGGGAGCTTGAGCAGCTGTGTGCTCAGGTGGCTGGAGTCAAAGTGCAGAGAAGCTACCACGATCAGGGAAACTGGTGCGTTATATTAGAGAAAGACTGAAGATGAAGTGACTGACACATGCATCATTTAAAGATACATGTTGGGAGACTTAATCAATTCTACAGCGAAACACATAAATAAATATATCGTAAAAACTCATTTATTTAAATTGTTGTGAGAAGAATTAACAGGAAAGTGCTGCAAAATAAATGCAATGGTTTTATAAAATGTTATCCTTGTTTTCTTCCAACATCATGTTTTGACAATGGATCAAGTTTGACCTTTATAAGGTTACTAAGAAATATGAGACCATTGGATCATTATCTCGGCCAAGGATGTTATGTTCATGCCCCAGTCTTTGACTGTTCTATTGTCTGCAGGATCATGCCAAAAGAGATTTCCACGAAACTTAGTTGGAAGTTTTAAACATGGCCATGAAAGAACCCATTATTAATTCCCAGGGTGAATCCAGGGATTTTTTTTTCCTTTCTTCAAAATGTCATTATTTAGAATTTTTTGAGGGATAAATGTTTGACATATTGAAGGGACTCATTTCTATAGATGACTGCAATTTGGTGCAAATCCTGTAATTTATTTTCTTAATTTTTACAAATTTTTTTAGCAGTGGCGGATTAAGAATTTTCTATATCAGGGGCTATAAAGGGGCCACAATATACACAGAGTGGCCAATTACATGTCCAATATCCATGCACAATTCCTGATTCAGTGAGGTGCACATTTAAATCATTCCTTGTTAACTGTTAGCTCGATAGCTTTGAGCAAAGTTGCACATCATTGAATGTATTTTAAAAATAGATCCTTGTTCAAGAACATTATATACTTAAAAAAGCTTTGGAAATAATTCTTAAATTGACATTTATTGTTAGTAAGTAAAAAAAAAAAAGACTGATGAGAGGACAGGGGTACCTTTTTTATCAAGCTCTGTGATCTTGAACTATGCAGTTGCTGATCCAATTACAGTTTCATAACAAATGTTGAGCACAACTTAAAACCTGGAGGCAGAATTGATCCTCTGACATCAGATTAGTTTGTAGATCAGAGTTATTTATTTGTAAAAGTAACACTGAACAATGACTTCCTTACACACATGTTCATGTTAAATCCTAATTACAAGTTTTTACCAGATGGCTGTAGAGACAGAGTGACCTGTGGTAATGGGGTATTGATGGCAGTGGAGTGGAGCGTGGTAATTTGTTATGGTCCCTCTGTGGCAGGTTGGCAATGGGTCAGCGGCTCCTGGTAAATTACCCCAGTGGCTCCTCAATCCTCTGTGACACACACACACTCCCAGGCAGGTGACGGTTTGGTGGCTTTTATTGACAGTGGTTTATTGATTAAGGTGAAGTAGACATTGTGTGAGAGACTCCTTTTGTAGCACACACTATTGTGCATGAGTGTGCAGCAGTGTTACTCTGCCTGTCGGCAGATTGGTGCCTGACATTTGGAGAGATAATTAAAATTTAAAGGTGTGCCTCTCCCAGGTGGGGCCCATTGATTTGACAGAATAAAAGACATTTATATTCTTCAGCTCTCATGAGTCAGGAGACATTTATTCTGAAAAAAACGTGTAACTTCTCTCTCCCTGATGGATTATTGAAATGTGAGACGTGCTGTGTTGAAAGGGAGATCATTCCAGGGTGAGATGTAACAGTCATAAAGTCAGTCATGTTTTTTGAACATTTGGTCTGGAGTTTTTTTTCAAGAATAGAGCTTGGTCCAACATAAAGGAGTTCTTCAATTTCAGACAACTTATATGATTAATCAAATGATATAAACAGTAATTACATAAATAAACCTGAACATATGTCTGGTTGGTAACCCAGTTGTGGTATTGACAAATGTCGTTGACATGCACAAATTAATTTGACATGAGTGAATAATTTCTTATACATTTTGAACATTTTTAAAACCACAATGAAACAATGAAAAAACAGGTGCATAGACCTATGTTAAAAAAATACATAATAAGTTGAACACAGTAAAGTATAAAACGTACATGTAAAAAAAACCATGTAAAGGTCTATCATTAAAACAATATTACTGATAATGAAATAGAAAATAAAATAAACTGTAATGTTAAAGAAAATGAAAGTATGAGAAATCGTGCTTACAAACAAACAAACAAACTCATATGAAAACATAAGCTCCTCGGTAAAGTAACACACAGATCTGACATTTGAACACAATGATTTGATAAATAGGTCATAGATGGATGAGATGTATGATATTCGGATTTCAGAACATATATCCAAATACTATACTACTTATACTTGTATCTGCATTTAATCTTCTGTTGTAAGATAATATGTTATATGTATATTTAATGTGACTGTTCAAGTATTGCTCTAACATGTATTTGGTTGTAAAATAAGTGTTTAGCTGTTTTCTTCCCGTAAAGAAGAGAATGTGATACAACATTTAAATGTAAAAAATGTAAAGCGTTGGTTTTTTGGTATTTTTTATTTATTTGAGACGTCTCGTGCAGAATTCTCTTTACTGGACTACAACAGCCACAAAGCAGCAGTTGACGTAAACGGCAGCGGTTTGCGACATGTAACAAAAACACTTGACGGCAGTGTCATGGCGGCGTTCGGAAGCAGCTTCGAGAGCTCAAGCAGCATCGAGGAAAGAAGGGAAAAGAAACGACAGGCCAGACGAGAGGTGACGGAACAGGTATGAAGAGAGACACGTGGAGACAAAAACTCTATGTGTGGAGCTGGGTTTGGTTTCTCTGGTGTGAGGGACGGCGGAAGTGAGGACTGGACCGAAGGAAAGCTAACATGCTAAGTAGGCTAGCGTGTGATGGTAACGTGACGTACGGAGGATTTTAAGCGGTTGAACGGAATATTTCCCATTTCTGTTCTCAGCCATGATGTTAATGACTTTCTATGCGTCTCCTAATGAATCTCAGAACGTGTGTGTGTCTTCAGAAGTGTGTGTGGACAGAGTTCCAGCAGGACAAACAGTGAGTGATGCAGATAGGAGACCTGCAGCTGTTTACCCTGGCTTCATGTCATGGCCGCAGCTTAACACTGTGTCCACCTCACAGATAAGGTTGTAAACACACGCTGTACGCACACGGGAATCTAGCTGTGCGTTATCCCTTTAGCTGTGCAGCTTTGTTTACTCTGCCGTCGTATACACAGACCAACCATGTCCTGGAGGATAAAGGCTGTAAAGACATTATCTGCACGGATCACCTGTGCGTGAAGCGGCCAAAGCAAAGAGTGCAGCTGGGTCTGATTTATTGTGTCCGGATCTGAAGAGCAATCAGCTCGTAATGATCTTTCACGGCCATCCTAAAGTTAAAGATAAATAAGATGCTCCACACAGCTCTCCACAAGCTTGTCACTGAAGTCTGGTCGGCTGTTGCATAATGTTTGTTGTGTCCTTTAATTTGATTTCTCTGATTTGTGTAAGTGGCTGTATTTTACTGTAAGGGCGAGATAATAATAGAGACCACATGCCGCTAAATCACTTGTGGCAATACTATTTGGCCCTTTGTGTTCTCAGGACTGCCGTAATAATAAGAGCATCCTGATGTATAAAAAGCATCTTTTTTTTCAATCTGTGCCTTTTGAATATGGATGATAACTAACACAAACGTTTGTATTTGGTCCAGTTGATCACCTCCACCAGCAGCTGAAACACGGCAGCAGTGGCTCGACTGTAATCTTATAGGGTAACTGCGACACTCCAGGAAATGTTCAACATTAAAAGGCTGAAATATTTATCTTGGGTCTTTTCCTGAGAGTGTGGCGACATTATACATGTTTCGCTCAACGGAAGATGAGAAATGAGTAGATGAATGTAGATGGAGATGAGTGAAGGAAAGAGACAAAGTTGGAGTGTTGAGTTTGGATTTAACCATATCTTCTTCTGATTTTGACAAAGTTTATGAAGCATTTAACTTCGAGGGCTGCCCCTACTTGTTTGAGCCGGAACATTTGGAGAAAGAGGTCCTACAAACTGAAGAGCAAACATGAAGAGAAAGAGGGGCAATGCAAAGGGATGGACAACTGTCTGTTGTATGGTTTGTGAAGCTCTGGAAACCGGTGGTGTTCCTTTGGGTGCTGTGACCCTATGCTCACAGAGGACGAATGCCTATACTTTAAAAAATGTGTCCAATGCCTTTGCATGTCTGAAAATGTACACGCTTGTGTCCCCTTACTTTCAAATGTCTTACTGATTTTCTTATTTCTGTCCCGTCACCAGGCCAAGCAGAAGTATGAGAGAGAAGAGAGGAAGAAAGAGCTGAAGAGGCTGAGAGGGGAGGACACTTGGATGCTGCCTGAGGTCAACCAGAGGCTGCAGGAGATACAGGATGTAAGATGCAACGTTTTTTTTTTTAACATTTGTGCATATCAAAACAGACAGAGTATGTTGAGTAACTAATAACTTTATTACACCTCGTAACAGTGGTGACTGTTACTGCATAAAGTTACAGTTCCACACTTTTATAGTATGAAATCTGCTTTTCATGACAGTATTTTATAATTGCATTTTTTTATTTATCTACACATTAACTGCCATTATGATTTATATTGAAGCAATTATCCAGAGGACAAAGAAGATACTGATGCTCAAACACTAAGATGTCTTCAAACATAGTCACTTACAGTATATGTCACACATTCATAGTTAGTCTGCCATTATTGAGACAGGAGGAAGAAATGGAGATGTATCATACCTGCTGGATGTTTTCTATCTCAGTGACAAACAGTAACAATATGA
This sequence comes from Paralichthys olivaceus, assembly GCF_024713975.1. Lineage (NCBI taxonomy): Eukaryota > Metazoa > Chordata > Actinopteri > Pleuronectiformes > Paralichthyidae > Paralichthys > Paralichthys olivaceus. The sequence goes on along the minus strand of NC_091103.1, from coordinate 13,153,710 downwards.
TTGAAAATGAAATTCATGGAATCTGAACCACCTACAGGAGGGTGGTTTGAAGAGCAAGCAGAAGAAGAAGAAAGAGAAGAAATCTAAGAAGAAAAAGGAGAAGAAGGCCAAGAAGGAGAAGAAGACAGTAGGAACAGGAGATGGCTCCAGTAACAGCTCAGAGGTACATTAATGATATTTTCCACCGCTGGATACCTTTTAAAGAAAGTCTCAAATGATGCTCCTAGGTAAAATTAAGTTTGATTTTGATAAAAGAAAAACCCTCGCCCTCTATATTATTTGATATGATAATCTATACAGTTTTTCTTCTTCATCATCTTTCTCTCACCAACGTTTTCTCCTCCCTGTCTCTGTCAGGACTCTGGGGATGATTGGGTTGAGGCTCAGCCTCAGATACAATCTGCTAAACCCTGGCAGGTTCCCGATGAGTCCAAACCTTCAGAGAGCAGCCTCAGCCCATCCCAGAATGTTCAGGTAGCATAACCTGGATAATGATGTGAACAATAATGAGTGTCACTCCACAATTTATCTATCAATTATCTTTCTCTTTTATATTTACCCTTTTTTGAATTGGGGTTGGTACAGTTAACCTCTCTTTGAAGCCTGTTTAAGCCTCCTCACCGTCCGACTCTGTCCTACAGAGAGATGAATGGATGACCTTTGACTTCCTGGCGATGAAGACCACATCCACAGCAGAGAGGAGGGCTGAGAAGGAAAAGCAGAAAGAGGAGGAGCGGGCAAAGGCTCAGGCCATTGAACAGGTGTGTTTGTTTCTCCACTTTTAAACATTCAGCCTGGTCTGTCTGCTCTGGTTCTTGTGGTCCTGTGTTACCTCTGATGCACATAGTATCTTTATATAATGTCATTCACATGAGCTTGATATGTGAATTATACCGCAAAACGACCTGGAAGTGTCATTGTAAGAGGCAGATAAAGAGTAATCATGTTTGTGTATTGCACACTATATGGAAGCACTGTGAGCTTTAGTCTGGTTACCATGGTAACAGAGGGTGTCCCTTCTTGGACAGCAGTTTACTCTTGCGTTTGTGTGTAATTATTGTTTACAGCATGGTTTTATCTGGATTTGTATTATTTGCTTCCAAGTTATGTTTTTTAAAATGCACAGAAATTATTCTGGTTTGTGGTTGTGGTTCATTCAGGCTGGTTTACACAAACTGGAGTTAAATCCATACTGGAAGAATGGAGGAACTGGCATGCCCCCAGGGGTGACGGCTGGTACTGCAGTAAAGAAAGGTAATAATTATTTGAGATCACAACTCTCTGCTGTCAACACATTTTTCCAGCCATGTAAAATATTCCACAAAAATGCTCTCAACACCTCAGAATAGTTTCACACCAGATTTTATTTATAATGTTATTCTCACCAACATTCAAGCACAAGCAGAAATCTCTTGTAGAAGAGGTGGAGATTTGTATCTCTCCACTGACAGTTCTAAACATAATTCTCTAGCACAGCGCCTCTCTAGACATGCAACTACACCTTACAATACAACAGACTTTGAGACCCCAACACCTATCAGTAAAACATATGTAACAAGTGAATATTTAAAAAGTTAAACAAAGGTTAAAATCAGGTCAAGAGGCATAGACCCCTAACAGATACAGAGTCCAGGTGGCAGATGTGAGGTGGCAGAGAGGTGCAGAGTCGTGGTGCAGAGCATCTGAAGGTTAAGCTGACAGGCACACGCAGGCATGTGTACATGTGTCTCTTATCTTTACATAGTAATTACAGTTGCCACAGCATGGCCTCTCGCTGTTGTAAGATTTACATTTAACATCCAAGCAGAATATGCTGACGCAAACCTTTCTGTCACATAGACAACATCAGAGCCAGATGGAAATGTTGTTTACTTGTGTTATAATTATGGTGTTGTAGGCAGTACAGGCTGTTTTGTTGAGAAAAAAATTGTTGGTAACACTTTGTTTAACATCAGATGAAATGCTCCAGGACTAAAACAGGTGATAAACAGTTGAATTTGAAGTGATGCAAAAGATAACTTTTCCATATTGAAAGAATATTAAAATTACATCAAGAGTATTTTATTATTTGTTTGATTTCCTCCAGTTTAAAAACTTGTCAATCAGCATCATCCTCTTGGCTCATCATAGTCTGTCACTTGTTGTTTATTTTCATTGGCCACTGATTTTATTTATGAATTCTACCCTAAATAATATAAAACAAGCACATGATTAAACAATCCTCTCGAAATTCAATATTTCTCTCTCTGCTCCTTACATCGATCAACATGAATCCCTTTTCCCCAACTTCTTAATGAATAGTTTTTGCAACATCTAGTTATGGGATGTACATTGAAAATAACATTTTAAAATTTCTTTAAATTAAGAGATCTTTTAATGTCTTCTTGAATTTCCGCATGTCCTTCTTGATTATTCTGTAGTGAAGTGACATAATCAACATAACTTGACTTTATACCATTTTATTATCTTTTGAGTAATAAGTCACAAGTTAATGACAATGTGGAAAATATGACTGACTCACTTGGGGGCTCAGAATTAGTTAAATGGAGCAAACACATTTTTTGTATCTGTTTTTCTTCCTCTGTTCCTTCAGGCTCAGTCGTCAATGATGGAGGTCTGAGCTGGCTGAGGAAGAGCTACCAGAGGATGAAGGAGCAGGCAGAGAGGGAGCAGCGCAGCGTCAATGATGTGGTGGCTGAGAGATATGGAGTGAGAACTGATGGCACACTGGCAGTGGCACACACACTGGCAGGCACAGTTTAACAAGCACATATGGTTATGCAGATCAGGATGTTGCATGCTGTTGAGTTTTTTCTAAATGGAGATTTGGATGTGTTGATTACCATTTAGTCTGGCATTTCAAGGTACATGCATGTTGGTTTTAAATAGATCTCGGCTGCAAAACCTGGGAAAGTATTTTGATATGTGTGGTGTTTCTCCTTTTTCCAGTCAATGGAAGAATTTCAGCAGAGACTTGCCGAAGCTGAGGAAGCTGCATATGAACAGAAGAGAGGAGGAGGACGAGGAAGAGAAGGCCCATCAAGAGACAGGTGGAGGGAAGGAGAGGCTGAGACCCGTGAGAGATGGAGGAGAAAAGAGGGAGATGCAGAAGATGAATGCCGGTGGAGAAAAAACGAAAGAGAAAGGGACTCATCACCTCGAGACCGGGAGCGATACCGTGCTGGGAGAGGAGAGGAGGGGGAGAGGGGAGCATATCGAGGGGGAGGGGAGGAACGACGTCGAGATGGAGACAGGTATAGAGAGAAGGACAGAGACCGAAACAGGGATAGAGACAGAGAGGGGGAAAGGGATGGAAGAAGAGACAGAGAGGGGGAAAGGGATGGAAGAAGAGACAGGGAGAGGGACAGAGAGAGGGAAAGGGATGGAAGAAGAGATAGGGAGAGGGATGTAGATAGGGAAAGAAATAGAGAAAGAGATCAACCCAGTGCTTCATCATCATCTTCGTCCTGGAGTCAAAGTTCCCTCTCACAAAGTTCACTAAAAGGTCGCTTCCTCAAACCCTCAGAAGACGATGACAGCGTTGAGGGTGGGTTGATGTCGAGGCCTTTTCTGACACCTGAGTCAAATTCAGCAGAGGAAAACACTAAACACTGTAGTCAAACACACCAAGCGTCTTGGTAGCTTTAACACACTTTGTGATGTCTTTGCTGTTCAGCCCCAGAGCGTCCTCCTTCAGCTCGGCCCACCACAGGCTTCCTGAAACCCAGCTCTGATGATGAAGACTCTGGTCCACTTAACGCTGGCGTTCCACACTGGAAGAAGAACAGCAAACCAGCCCCAGAATCTGACAGCTCGGAAAAACCACAGCAGGAGAAAGAGAAGATCTGTGAGAAAACTGTAGCTGCTCCTCAGGCTGGTGCATGTGGTGACAAAGCTGCTGTGACAACATCAAGGTTTTAAACTTTTTGTTTTGCTACCTTCAAAATTCATGTCATTATGCATTTCTTTAAACTATAACTGCAACATACCTGGAACATGTCTCATTTAAACTGATTCTAAACTTTAAGCCTACCAAATGTCTGGAGATCAGAGAATCTTTGGAACCGAGTCAAACGATTGCATCAGAAACGTGCATGTTTTCTTGTGCGTCCAACATATAGCAGTGTCGCGGGCCAGATGTCAGAGGACCGCTGCTTCCTCAATCCTCCTTAGTGCCATGCTGTGCCTCATTAGGCTAAGTTGTTTGGGTAAACCAGCACATGGAACCCCTGCAGCACAAAATGAGTCTTGCAGTGGGGTAGCAGAATGAAATGAGGCTATGAAGAGTGTAATAGACTAGAACGCTGTACTTCAGATTCTCACAGACAAAGCTGTAATGATCTCTGGGGGGCACAAAGACTCAAATGAATCAAAACAGATAAACACTGTGAGAGCTCGGAAACAAACAACTAGGTTAAACAAAAAAATCTTCCCAAATAAGTTTCCCATCAGTGGATTTCAGGGTTATAACCAGAGAGGAAGTCACTGAATCCTGTTGTTCAGAGGCTGAGTTGTGGCAGTAAGAGCTGGAGAAGTTCTCAGCCACAGGACCCGTGGTAGTGGTACCGCTGTTTGGTCTTCTCTCATTTTTTAAATTTCCTTTACTAACTTTTTTAGCGTTCTGCCCTTCTCACTGTCCTCTTTGTCCCAGAATTGAGAGTGAAAGTGAGGAAGAAGAGGAGGAGGAAGAGGAGATTCCTCTGCTGTCAGAGGAAGAGATGAACAGACTGGCAAGCGAGTTGGTGAAGGCAGAGATCAGGGGCAAAACGGTGAGTGGCTTATCGTTATAATACTGCTTGACATCTAAGGATGAAAAAGAGTAGAAGACACAGATGAAGATGTCAAATTGGAAAGACAATGGGATTCAAGAGCTTTAGGGTCGACACTGGTGTTGATGTGCCGTAAACAAAAACATGTGATTTTCACAGCAGATTTTATACTATGTCCTCTACCCTACATGTTCTACCCAGTTGCCACCTTTCACCTGAGCATTTCAGAGATTTGTCAAAGTCCTGACCCCTCTCTTTGATTCTAAGACTAATTGTAACTAAATAAACACTTGTTTAAAATGACTGAGGAGGTATAACTTCCTCAAATAAACACTATAAACATGTTTTGGTGGACTGGCAGAAAACTAGCTTTAGCTTTACAGTTGATTTGATTTTCTGAACATCTTTCTTTCAGCCTTTGCATAGATTTAACAGCATGTCAGGGGATCCATTAATTTATAGTGTTTATTGATCGGTGCACTTAACGTACCCTCTGCCTTCACTTGGCAATGCTAAGAGTGCTATTGGGATCTCTTATAGAGGGTGTCAAAGGGCTGACTGTCAAACCCACACACTTTCACACACTCTTACACCTATAAGTGTTTTCAACCTGACAGCCAGCATCTCCCTACACGACAAAGCAATCACACCAATATCCCCCAAACTCTCTCTCTCTCTCTCTCTCTCTCTCTCCCTCTCCCTCTCTCTCTCTCTCTCTCTCTCAATTGTATTGTCTTATATTTCCAGCACTACTGAATGACTTAATCTGAGCTGATGTTTACATGAAAATATTTTTTTTGTCAAATATGTAATTGTGTGTATCTGTGTGTGTTGCAGACTTTGGTTGAGAAGCTGAAATCACAACTGGAGGCAGCACGGAAAGCCAAAGAAGACCACGTCGCCCGAAGGAAGCTACTGGACACGGCTAAATCCAACCAGGTGTGTAGATGGTATACAGTAAGTCAACACAGTCACTGTCAACAAGTGATCAGGAGAAAGGACAAATAGGACACTTTTCTCATAATAAAAATATATAATTTCAAAAAATTATATTTTAAAGTATAGCCTCGGAAATGATGACAAAGTTAAACATCCCTCCTGAACAGTGTTTACTAAACTTGAAGATTAACTTCAGTGAAGGCAGGATATGTTGCAGCCTGTTGTATTAGACTCCATTTGTTTTACGTTCAGTAAAGCAAGTTTTTTTTTTATACTCACAGTTTAACTCTAAAAAGAAAACAATCATTAGTCCAGTCAAGAAAGATGGAAGAACTTTTTTAATCGGAAACTGTTTTTCTTCTCTCCATTTCCCCTCTTATGTGCTTTTCTTATCTTAATACGTTTTTCGCTTGTGCTTATCTACACAGTGTTGTTTACCCTTTACTTTTTATATATCCAACACAAACACGCACACACATTGAAACACACTTCATAAACAATACTGAAGATTTTCACATGTTCAGTCATATTAATTCCCGAATACACACACAACTAAATTGGGTATATAAACTGACATGACAACGCATGCATACACATGATTAGACATACAAACACACACAGAACACACACACTGAATCATCTTGTGCCATTCATCTGCTGGCTGCTTCTTTTTCATCTTCCTTAAATCTAAATAACAATTCCAAACACTCAAGCCTAAATGATATCAAGTCATAACCGTCAAAACAAAAATTTGCCCACTTAACTTAAAAGATAAATTGGTGAAACAGCCACCTCACACAATATGGGAAGCAGGAAAAGCATCTCACACACACTCGTCCTCAGATGAATTACCATCTGACTGCTGTTAAAAGGAACTAGTTTGTTTGAAGACCCCACGATGCTCAGCTCTTGTCCTGCTCTCTGTGCGGAAACACCTCCTTGCCTGCATTTAAGCAGAATGTCTCTCCTACCAGAGGTCGTTCAGAGAGTGTGTGTTTGTGTGTGTGTGTTTGAAAAAGAGAGCATCAGAGGGAGAAAGAGAGAGCGTATATACACCAGTATATATACCATCCTATCTGTTTTTGTAGTATAAGCCCTCAACAGGGAGCAATGGCTGTGCCCTGACATCTCAGCACTGCTTTATCTCCACTTACTGCCTTTTCTTCTGGATACATAAACACGCACACACTCAAACTTATATTCCCAGATAAATGGCAGTGTACTTCCTACATGAGCAGACTCCAGACATCTTTATAAAAATAAGAGTAGCAGGCTGTGATTATTTATATAAACTCTTTATCATAATTTGTAAGTTTGGCCAAATGCATCCCCAGTAAGGCTGTCCTGTCAAATTAAAATACTAGCATGAGATCCTCTGAAAGCTTTCAGAGAAAATGTCATAATTCTTAGGTTTTAGTGCACTTATCAGCTGAGAGGTACTTTGGCCCTCTTAAAGATGGAGTGCCGTTGATTTGCACTCGTTCGAGATCCTTCCAGTTTGTCTCGTTATGGACGACTTTTGGCAATTCCTCAACGTTCAGTCGCTCACATTCACTCTTCGCTGTGTGTGGAGCCTCAGGTGACCCAACTGAGGCGACTGGAGCAAAGAAATATTCTTCTCTATCATATTTTGTTCTGACAGTCTATCTCACATTCTGTTTTGACTGTTTCTCTTCCTCTGCTTCTTCCACCTTCGTCCTGTGTCTGGTCCGTCTCTATTTGTCAGTCCAGTCTTTTTTAGGCTGTCTAATCAGTGGCTGCGGTTACATAAGGTTGTTGTTACTCTAATAAATCGATGAGATGATGAGATACTGTGTTCTTTTTACTCTAGATTTCAGCTCCTCATAACAAGGCCAGAAAGAAAAACACAGACCTTTGTGCTACAATTTTATCAGAACATTATACTGCTGGACCAAAAAGCTTCTCTTCTCTTTCTGTCCACATTACTTAATGTTCAATTATGCAAAGGTTTCACTGTGTCATTTATAAATACTCCCAACAACTTGAATATAATACAATTAGATAATCATACTTGGGAAGTATAAATACATTTGGTAATCTGTGTTTTTATAAAATATTTCATGTGAACAAATTAATCCCAGATAATACCCAGCGTTTTCAACACTAATGACATTTCTTTTGGATGTTAATTGATGTGTCAATGTGAGATATTTCCATTCTGACTGTCAATCAGTGGAATATAAGTCAAAGAGAAAATACTTCCTCTGTCCTTGAGGTCTTGGTTTTCAGACAAAATCCACAACATTTCCAGATGGCTATTGTTGAGTTCACAGGCAGCGAGTCAGTCCACCTAGCGACTGACAAGATAGTTCAATACATAGTGAGTTACAAGACTAATTAAAACACTCGGTTTTATGTGTTTTAGACTTAATAAGGTTTGGCCCTCAGGAATTAAAACCTGTGCTTAGTGGTGAAGTCATCCAAGCTCTTCCAGGCCAGGCCTGGCAACGCTGCATTACTGATCTGATGGATGATATCAGGCATACATTTTGTGAATGTGTCTGTTGTGATAACAAACTAGAAGTCTTCCAGCCTTCTGGACTTGACCTGGCTGTGATTTCTCTTTCCAGGTCCCAGGTCGCTCCACTGAAGATCAGGAGGTCCTGCTGTTTAGAACAGATCAGTCGGGTCGAGCCTGGCCAGTCAACGCTCCCTCTGGACCTCAGGAGCCCCATGGAGGACGACGGAAAAAGAAACAGGTAAAGACAGCAGGATGGGGTGTGGTAGGAAAGTAGGGGGGATTTCAATCAGAGAATAACAAGTGCAGGGTTGTAACTGGCTCTGAGTTTTTTTACACCCTATTTCCAATGATTTTTCCTGTTCACTTCTCTGTCCCTCCTTCCTTTTTTCACACTCCTCTCTACCTCTCTCCTCAGATTGAGACCCATGCTGATGGACAGCGTGTGCGCTACTTCCATGATGATGACAATGTTGGTCTGAAGGAGATGGTGAAGAGGGAGAAGATGAGCTCAGCACAGGATCAGAACGCCCTCTACTCCCGCATGGCTGCCAAGGTAAGAAGACGATGGTTGTACCAGTTGGCAGCGCTGCGCATGGCCTAGATACTGATAACTAGATGAAAAGTGTGATCCATAATAAAGTGACTGACCATAAAAAAAATAACGGCTTGTTATAGCAGGGCACAGATCAGTTATTCTGACTTTAAAGTGCACTTATGGGGGTTCACTAGTGCTGTAACTAATAAAACATAATCCTTGCAGCCAGATTGAATACATTTACAAAATGGAAGATGTTTGCTTTTATTTATTTTTTACTTTCTTATTGTTTGACCAGTGCTCTCGCTCTGGTGGATCAGGCTTCTATTTTTCCCTTTCACCTCTGCCAACATGCCTCACTTTCTTTTCTGTTATGATCATATTAGATGCAAGGTCAGAGATTGTACCTGACACTGTGTCACCTTCCTCAAATATTCAGCCAAAAGAAAACAAAATGTATCTGATGAGGAAAAAGCCGTTTCATTGGGTCGAAAACAATGAAACAGTGCAGGAGAGAACTGTTCGTACCTGCGTACAAACTCAAGTATGGCAGATAAAGCTGGCTTGCATTCTGGCTTCTGTCAATTTGTTGCAGTTGCTCGTACTTAATATGGAAAATGTGCCCAGCCTGTGTTTAGATTTGCTCTGTGGACTTGCACTCAGATATTTTGTTGCTTCGACAGATTTCCCGCTCTCTTCAGCTCTTATCTTAAGAATAAGAGCTTCACAAAGGATAATTTAAAGGATTTTTTTTTCTTATGTTCATGAGCATCACCAAATGATGACAGGTGCTTTCAGCAGTTTGAGAGAAAAGACTCAGAATAATATAAAAATAATCACAGACAGCATAATGGAGCTGTAACTGAATATGTGTTGAAGAACTGAGGCCCAGCGGAGGTTGAAAGAAAAGATTATGTGAGTGAGAAGAAGGTAGACATAAAAACAAACCAGTCACTCACTCACTCACTCACTCACTCACTCACTCACTCACTCACTCACTCACTCACTCACTCAATCATTACACTTGCCCACCTATTAAAATAAACACATGCGTGCTACAGCAACAAAAATTGACACTAAAAATACATCCTTAGTTACCATGGCAGAGCTTCTATAAATACCATCTCTAATCACAACTATAGATTTATGATCAGAGAGAGCGTGCTGTACTCTATCCCTGCATCCCCCCCATCCCTGCAACTACACGTCTCTTTTCGTCCCTTCCTCCCTTCTCTTTCACTCCTTCTATAATTATCTCTAATCCTTTTATGTGTATGTCCATTTTTTGTCACAGTGTTATTAATCTTCCATCTTTGATCATTCTTCTATTGTCCATCTGTAATGAAATTGTTAAAAAAAAGATAAGTCTTTTAACAAAGAAATTGCTTTAATAGTAATAATAATCTGCTGGTTAGTGCTTCAAAAATATAAATAGATGCTTGATGAGTAAGTTTAGGCTTAAAGCTGCTGATGGCAGGCGGCCAATCTCTTCACGTTACTGTCCAAGCAAGAGTTTTTTCCGTCAACTGCGTACAGCGGCTGTCCAGTGCACTATTAAAAAATATAGAGCAGATGATCATCACCGAGGTTCATACTCCTCAAAGGATGGACACTGCACGAGCCTTATCACACAAACTTGCTCTTAAATGAATCACCAGACTGCTTTTAAATGCGTTTTAAAGGTTCAGAATTTAGTGACATCTAGTGGACGAGTTTCGTGTTGCAGCTGAATACCCCTCACCTCACCTCCACCTTCCAAACATGACAGAGAACCTGGGGTAGACTTCAGTTTTCATAAAAACTCAAAAGGATTTTAGTTTGTCCAGTTTGGACTAATGTAAAAAACATGGCAGCCTCCATAGAGAGGACCCGCTTCAGCTGGCGGGCCATATTCAACAAAATATTGGATTAAAATTGCTTAACGCGCCTTTAAAGTTGCCAGAGTAAAAAAAACAAACAACCTGTAGTTATCTGTACCGTTTAGAAAAGGATTACATCATGTTTCTGCAAGCTTAGCAACTGCAAGTTTTATCCATTGGTCAGTGACAATCTGCTATTGTCTGGAGATATCATGCTGTGCATTTTATATTAATACATGAGTAGTATGCCAGCAATGCAGTATGCAAATCCCTTCCAGCTCTCCTGCATTGATCATTAGCTGACACTTATGTAAAGAAAAGATCATGAGCAGTGAATATGAAGACTGACGTCAGGTATATTAATTTATTACCATATTACAGCAAGTTAGTGTGTGTGTCATGTGACTTAATGTACGTGTGCAAGAAAATAAAAATGTCCGCCCCTGGACACCTATGTAATGCAGCACAAACATGCACACACACACACACACACACACACGTACACACACTCCCTCCCACACTGCCACTAAACTAATCCAATTTTCACCCTCACTCTCTCCTACACAGCGAGTCATGCACACACACCACTTCAACCAGGCCTGCCTCTTGCTCTCACTCAGACACACACAGATTCCAACCTGTTGCCTGGTTGCCATGGTGACAATGCCCAGACGTAGATACGCTAGAGTCGATACGCCTTGTCCTGTCACACACCGTTAACACACCGAGACAAACTGAGATGTAGAGGGCAGTTCAGGCACATTGCATGCAGACACACACACACACACACACACACACACACACACACACAACGAATAATCCGTGGAAACGGCACAGACGATAATATTGCGTCAGCACCTACAAAAACCAATTAGTGAAGCTAGCAGCCAGTTGGCCTCTCTACAGTAGTTTTTAAAGGTACAGTGTGTAGAATTTAGTGACATCTAGTGTTGAAGTTGCATGTTGCAGCTGAACACCCCTCACCTCACCCTCTCCTTCCAAACATGAAAGAGAACCTGTGGTAGCTTCAGTTGTTATAAAAACTCAAAAGGTGTTTAGTTTGTCCAGTCTGGACTAATGTAAAAAACATGGCGGCCTCCATAGAGAGGGTCCCCTCCATGTAAATATAAAGTATTTAAATATAAAGGGCCTTTTCTGGGGTAAAGAAAACTACAATTCATACAATTTAGATGAAATTAACTAATGAAAATATCATGAGGATAATTCTACATAAAATGTCTGCCAATAGATGCCTTTCACCTAAATCTTACACACTGGACCTTTAAATGATCACTTTCCCACTTTTGAAGGAGTGCCAGCATTGAATTGTTTACTTTTAGTCTCCTCATCATATAACGTGCCTCTAATTTACATAAAGATTCCACAGAGTGTGAATATTTTTACTGTAGCATGTTCTTCCCACACTTTTGATTGGATAGAGAAAATGCACCAGGTTTTGTCAGTAATGATCACATGCCTGTCAACTACTCACTCTCTCTCTCTTCCTCTCTTCTTTCCCACATCTACATCTCCTCATCCACTTTAACCTTCTGTCTCGTCTGTCACGCCCATCGCCTCCATCGCCACCACTTGTGCTCCACTCGACTCCCCAGATGATGGGAAAGACAGACGGCGACAACTACACCCTGGATGACATGTTTGTGTCGAGTGCAGCACAGCGGGAGGGCGAGGGGATGGAGGAGGAGAGGATGAGGAGCAGAGCCATCGGGGAGAGTAGGAGGCTGGCAGCCTCTCTGGAGAAATGTCACCACTGCTTCAGCAGCCAAGAGCTCCAGAAGCACCTCATAGTGGCAATTGGCAGCAAGGTAAGGCATTGTGAATGTGGGACCGCTTTTTCAGACGGGACGAGTGAGCTTTATTCATTATTTCACAAAGCTTTTGTCTTTCAGTGTATCTTTAAGTCAGATCAACGGTGGCAGAGACGTATCACACAAGTGCAGAAGCGAAAAACATGAATGCAAAATCCACAATGCAACTGCATAAGCCACAACACAAAGGCAGAAATGACAACACGACTATAAAAGCCACACAACAGAAACACAACCACAACAGAAGTGAAAGACAACAGAACGGCAGTCAAGTGAGCCGTCGCTCGCTTAAAGGTTCAGTGTGTAGAATTTGGTGACATCTTGTGGTAAAGTTGAATGTTGCAGCTGAACACCCCTCACCTCACCCCCCCCTTCCAAACATGACAGAGAACCTGTGGCAGATGTCTCAGCCCCTGTTTAGATCAGCTGTCCAATTGAAATTACATTACGTCTTCAAATATAAGATAAAGATGTGATGTTTGACTTACAGTTGTCAAGGTTAGTTTAATTATTATCGTAGGTCTTAATTTTAGTGGCTATTATGAACAGTATGGGTTTATGATCTTGTGTGCAGGCGTACCTGAGCCTTCCTGCAGGAGTGTCGATGACGGAGGGCCACTGTCTCATCTGTCCCCTCCAGCATCACTGCTCTGCCACCGGATTGGACGAGGATGTCTGGTCAGAAATACAGGTCAGCCAATCAGAATGACAACTTCTGTGACTGTTGTTTTGCAGCAGTGGTTCATCAAATCAGAACCTAAGTCTGATTTCACTTTTTCAATGAGTAAAAATTTAACACGAGTTCCATTTGGCTTTGCTGCCCCCAGCTGTTCCGGCGTACTTTGGTGCGTATGTTTGAATCCCAGGAGATGGACTGCGTGTTCATGGAAACACACATGAACCCACGCAGAAGACAACACATGGTCCTAGAGTGTATCCCACTGCCCCGAGAGTTGGGTGATATGGCACCCATATATTTTAAGGTCTGTGGTCTCATTGTTGTGATGAAGCACATTTAATGAAGACATAGGTTTGAGTATAAGGCATGAAAATCAAATTGGTGTAGAATCATAAATGTTTTCTTTGTCTCCAGAAAGCTATCATGGAGTGTGATGAGGAATGGGCCATGAACAAGAAGGTGGTCGACCTCTCTTCAAAGGACGTCCGCCATGCTGTATGCTCTTTTTTTTTTCTTTTTAACAATCTGTCGATCATTTTTCTTTGCTTCTTCTTTTCTCACTCTATTCCGCTCTTTCTAAAGTTTTCTTGTGTGTGTGTTGCTAGGTTCCTCGAGGTCTGCCCTACTTTGCCGTAGACTTTGGACTCCAGGGAGGGTTTGCTCATGTCATAGAAAATGAACAGAAGTTCCCTCATTACTTTGGCAAGGTCAGTTTTTGAATTAAAGCCGTTTCTTCTCGTACAGTTTTATATTGTAGAAGTCACTATCATTTTGTTCCAGTAACTCCATAAAACCTGTGCATGTGTGACTGGGTCGCAGCTCAAATTGATCTTCCAAAGATTGAGCTGGATTTCCGGCTCACTTTAAATTAAATCAGACTGAGTCACTTCATGACATTGTGTAACAGAGATTTAAGAACATGTTTGATGATAACTCATTATACAAGTTTAATAAATTGTTAGTCAGACTTAAAGCGACTACTGTCAGGGTTTTGCCCAGGACGCCATACAAGCTAGAGCTGCCACTGTATAGCTGACTGAAATATTTTACCAACAGTCATGATAAAGTTGTTTAACATGGACTTTGTTAGGATTTTAATGCCACTCTTTATTTGATTGTTTTCCTACCATAACTAATCAATTTAAGCAAATTCTCACGGCAATATTTCAAAAAAAGGGATCAATCTCTCCTCCCCCCTCAGGAAGTGGTTGGAGGCATGATGGACCTGGAGCCGCGTCGTTGGAGGAAGTTGATCAGAGAGAACTTTGACGATCAAAGGAAGAAAGTGCTGCAGTTTGCACAGTGGTGGAAATCGTTCGACTGCACCAAGACTGAGAGCTAAATGAACACAGACAGAAAACTGTGCGTGTTTGATTTGACTTGGAAAGACGACAAACTCACAGACGTACAAACTGTGCAGGCGTCAGTACAATTTTAAATGTATTATTGTGGGAACCTTTTTCTGAAATAAAAAACAAATTAATTGATTTATGTATTAGCTGTCATTTGTGTGTTACATAAACACGGCAGAAGTTATTACGTATAACCATGTTTTTAAAAGCTCTCAAGACCAAAATCTTATCTTCCATCAAAAAAAATAACACAACATATTTAAACACTGTAGTCTGTTTTTCATAGTTTGCGTCAAATCTTTTCTGAAATCTCAAACTGGGGGCGGCAGCACCCTTAGGCACCAAGGGAAATATGTAGAGTGACATCACGCTGCATTAATATCATTCATGTAGGAAAAATAAACAAAATGAATTTGAAGATACAGCTCATTTTTAATACTTTTTTCATTATTTAAATCTTAATGATTTATTAAAAAGGATTGTGGTTTTACAGTGTTTGCAGCATCTGAACCACCACCATAGAAAACAATAAAAACACTGGACATTTGAACATCTATGAAGAATATTCTTGCAGCCAAGTTGGGAATTTGAATCGAGCGTCTCCACGCTCCATTTTTCAAGCTTCTCTCTCTTCTCCAGTGCAGGGACATAATTTCTTACTCTGCGGCCTCATGATCTGCTGCAGCTGTCACTTCATTTTAAGAGGTTTCAGTGTCATCACAGTCAACCCGGGCGAGTGTACACGCACACACTGCAGCATCGCAGCCCTCACGCCTGCCATACACTTGCTCTCATGAGCAATCAACCATGTTGCCCTGGTGTGCGACCTCATCTCTGTTTTTTTCAGTCGTGCTATTGGCTCTTTGAAGCTCATCAGTTCAGAGGCTCACCTTATTTCCAGGTTTCATCTCAGACTCCATGTGGTGCATGGGTGCAGCTGGTTCGTGCTGAATCTGTGTGGATCACAGGAGGATTTCATGTTGATCTGTTGTTATGTGTTTGTGGTCACACAGGGAGAAAGGGAAATGCTTTAGAATCACTCGTGCATCAAAAGAGATGATCCCTCTCATCAGAAACCTAAAAGATATTCAATCAAATTATTAGTGACGGTATTTATCGCAGTTAGATCATTGTTCTGTGATCTGGTCCAACACAGCAGACAGGGATTTGATGAAGCTACAGGTCGTTCAAGACAGCAGCATGTACGATGAATAATGGTTTGGCTTTGTAGTAATCTATCATTGTACCTTGTAGTAATCTATCATTTTTATCAAACACACATCATTATTTTACTCATTTAATCATCAAGCACTGGTGGGCTGGGTTCTTTGACATTAGACTTTACTCCTTTAGCCCTGCATGACTTTCTTGTTAATGTTGAAGATGCGATGTGGCTGCAGAGAGCCATTATCCCATGTTATCATTTGTTGCCTTATGGTTTAAATTTACCAGGGATTTATTTCCTACACTGATATTGAGCCATCACATGTAAGAACGGTTTTAATTTGATGTTTGTTGAAAAAAAAAAAACTCCACGTGGAGAAGCGGCTCCATCATAAATCTGCACTAATTGAGTTTGTCAGCCTCCTCTGTCGTCCACCAGTTGACCATGTGACGTAAGTGCTGGAGAAAAATAACCACCTATAATCAAAATGTGTATCATAAGGTCAGATGATAATGACACATTTACAGGATATTCAACTGAATTTGTGTTGCAGTTTACAGTGTTCACACCACAACATGCAATTTACCACTCTTTTCCTCTGTGTGTTCTTTAGAAGCTGTTCCCTGGGACCGTGCACGGGGTAATTTATATTGTGCAAGTGACAGAGAGGCCCAGGTTCATGGTTAATAGCAGCAGAGTGGCGTGGAGTAATATATGGTTATGGCCAATTAGATTGGCTGGGGACACATTTATGATGGGGGCGGCCATTTCTTGTTCCTCTCTGTCTATACCTCACACACAAACACACACACTAGAGGGATTTCACCACCCCTCACACCTCGCTGTTTCCTCCTCTGTAGCTTGGTTTTATTCATTCATTGATTCGCCCTCTCTGCCTCGGGGTACCTTTATTTCTTCTCTTTCTAAATCCCTCACATTCTCTCACACTCCTCATTGTGCATCATTCGCAAGCAGCAGACAGAAATTGAGGAGATAATGCAGAGTCGTCATGTGTCACAAAATCCAAGCTGACGGCCTCCCAAAAAACTTAACACACAGAGGAGAGATTAAAGATGTATAACCTCTAATCACAGTGCAAAGCAGTGGAAAGCTCAAAGTGTGTGTGTCTTTGTGAGGACCAGTTTAAGCCTTTAACCTACTGAGTGAGGTGATTTTTGGCAAAAGTGAGGACCGGCCAAAATGTCCTCATTCCGTAGGTGACCTCCCCTTTAATGGACTGTTTGGGGGTCAAGACTTGGTTTTAGGGTTAGGGTTAGGGTTTAGGTGAGGTTAAGGGTTAGGCATTTAGTTTGGATGGTTAGGGTAAGGGGCTGGGGAATGCATTATGCCAATGAGTGTCCTCACTAAGATAGCTGTACAAAGAAGCTGTGTATGTGTGTCAGGCACATCCATGAATGATGGTGGTTCATGTTTTGCATTTCTTTAAAACATGAGAGTGTCCTCTACATATCTCTTAGGGGAAGGCCCCTGGTTCAGCCTCGCTACTGTGTGACGGAGCTGAACCTCTTCTTATCTCGCTGCGTTCCACAGCTACACGTGTGTTTCAGGTTCCGATGCTCTAAACTCCTATCCTCTGTGTTTCTGGATGGTTTTGTCTATATATGGTGTTTTGTCCCCTTTTTAACTGCTTTTACGTGAAATATCTCTGTGAGTATCAGGCTTCTAGAGTTCACCTAAGTATGCAGGGTTGTACCTGAAATTACACCATAAATCTGTCTGCAAAATACGCTGGTTATTTCCTCCCTCTCCTCTCACTACCTAACTTTTTTATGGGCCAATTTGCTGCAGTACTGTAAAATGTGTTGCCTGATATTTAAAGTTTCTCTAAATTAATAATGTGTTTGGCTGGTACAATACTTATAGACATACTTTTCATTTTCAAGACAGTGTTCATTTGAGATAATAAAGTGAATTTGATTTCATCCATGTTAGATACCTGCAGGATTCACATTGGTGGGGGGGTGAGGTGTTAGGGTTCCTATCTGGCCTACTCCAATTTCCTGATAGCACAGTTGTTGGTCTGTTTCCATGTCTGCAGGCTGCCAGCTCACGGCTGCGCGCTGTCAGTGGCCTTATCTCCTCACAAGCATTATTTATTCCATTGTAGGGTTGGTTTTATTAAATGCCCACATTATTACTGATGGATGGCAGACTGATCGCTAAGAGCAAGCGACCAGATAAGGGAAGCGAGATGGAGACTGTGTGTGTGTGTGTGTGTGTGTGTGTGTGTGTGTGTGTGTGTGTGTGTGTGTGTGTGTGTGTGTGTGTGTGTGTGTGTGTGTGTGTGTGTGTGTGTTAGAGAGAGAGAGTGTGTGTGGGTGGGTGGGTATTAGAGGAGTGAAATTCTTTGCGGTGTATTGGGGTCATGCTGCTCCACAAAGTCAAATGAATTAGTAGGCACCTCCAGGAAATTACACTGTAATGTGTGTGTGTGTGTGTGGTGGCGCATGCACATGCACGCCCTTGCATGATGCATCATGGCTGTTTGAGTGTCTCCCTGCTTGTCCCTTTGGGGCCCTTAATGAACAGACATGCTCTGCCAATCAAGGTCAAGGTCACGGCCGTGATTAGTGCCAGACACAAGCACGGCCCTGCTCTCCGATGAGAGGCAACCACCGAGCACCATGCTGCCAGCTCCATTATCTGCCTGTGCAGCCATATTTGTCCTTGTATTCCCGTGTTGAACACATTTGGCCCAGTGCTGTGAACTCCGCTCACTGGCCGTGACTGTTGCTTGATTGCTTTGTAATAATTACCTGCCAACATGGCACGTTTGTGAATGACACTGTGTAATGTAATATGCATATACATTTACTTAACATTTTCACCAAACACCTGTAATTTGGTTTATTTTTTTCACCATGGTGTCCTGTGAGTGGAAGACTTTTGTGGTCCCTGAGGAGGACAAGTTCATGTCTTCATTATTGGGTTTGGGAATTTAAACAAAAACTAAATGTTACAATAACACACAAGGGTTTGCACAGCTATTCTTGTAAGGACCTTTCATTGACTTCCATTCATTGCGGACATTCTAACCAAATCCTCCTCCTTAACCTTAACCATGATCAATTCATGCCTAACCCAAACCACCAGCCTGGAGGGATGGATGGAGGGATGGAGGGATGGATGGAGGGATGGATCTTATTTCTTTCTGATTCTTTTGTCCAACTACAAAGCAGCACAGCGCGCCGTTGCGCACGTCTCTCTCTCTCTCTCTCTCTCTCCCTCCCTCTCTCCCTCCCTCCCTCCCTCTCTCCCTCCCTCTCTCCCTCCTCACATCTCGCGTACCTCCACTCTCACTCGCCACCTCTCAGCAGCAGCACACACCCCGGCGGGAGGAGACGACGACCCCCAGAAACTAGACGACAAAAAGCCGAGCGCTGTGCAGTGAGGGTCAAACAGGGAGGACGCTCGGTGTGAGGACGGCTCGTCTGCGGACACACGCACCGGAGCAGAGAGGACGAGGACCGGGGAGAAGAGGAGGAGGGGACGGAGGAGCGCTGGAGGAGAAGCGGACACATCTGCCTGACATTCAGAGGATTTTCTCTCCGGTGGAAACAGATTGAATGAAGGAGACGCAACATTGTTCGGAAGAGGCAGGGATGATTAACATGTGTCGGAATTACCAGTGAGGACCAACACGTTGTGTCTGTGTCACCACCTGAAGACACTTCAGAAGACTTCCAGCCTGAAGATGGCTCACATGTTCTTCTGAGGCTCCTGGGGGAGTCGGGGGAGTCGGGCTGTCTCCCGGGGAGTCGGCTGGATTTGTTTTGGGGGGGTGAAGGAGGAGTTTTTTTTTTTTTAATTTTTAAAGAGCCCCCCCCCCCCCCCTTACATAAATGTTTGCGTGCCGTCAGTGCTCCAGTTCTCGGTCGACCCCCCCCCAACCTCCCCCTCTCTCCCCCTCTGAATAGTGAGTCTCACGCGCAGACAGACGTGTCTCATATGCGCACATAGTCACAGACAGACCTGACCCGGACATTACCCCCCCTGCAAACACACACACACACACACACATAATATGCATACATAATTATATGGTCAGAACCCCCCATCCTCACCCCAACCCCTCAGAATCTGATGACTCCCCGGAGTAGAGGTGGACGTGGTACGGAACCAGCTGGAGCTTCATCATCATCATCATCTTCATCATCATCCTCAACGCTGCCACTGTCATCATCACCAACCTCCTCCTCCTCTTCCTCTTCCTCGCCATCACCATGTCCTCGTCGTCGCGCAAGATCTCCTCCGAGTCGTTCAGCAGCTCGGTGGGCTCGGACTGCGGGCTCGAGAGCCCCGGCGGGGACGCGGGGGACGGCGGTCTGGAGCCGGCAGAGGAGAGCCGCGGCTGCCCCTTCTCCTCCTTCCCCTCTGCCCCCAGAGCGGTGCTGTGGAACGGCCGCCGCCTCGCCGAGAGGCCGGCGTGCCCGGCGGGCGAGGGGCAGCAGCAGGGACCCGGCGGGCCGCACAAGAGGGTGACCAGGAGGAGACGGGTGAACCTGGACTCGCTGGGGGAGAGCCTCCGCCGGCTGACCTCACCCACGGTAGGCCTGCAGCTGACTGTGCCCCCATGATATATATGCTGTCATTAAATAGGCGTATTCCTAAATTAGTTAGTGCTAATATATAATAAAAACATCCTGTCTCCCATTGTCCAGGACTTTACAGTGTCTGGGGACATTTATGATCATGTCCTGCACCTTATAGTCTGTAAAATCAGTCTATTATCTTCCAAAAAGTTTGACATCATTCCTTTAAAATCTGATAAAATGGTTAAGGTCAGTTTGTTTGTTGAGAGCAGGACATGAGTGACTTCAGAAGATCCCAAAATGACCAAACAGCCTGAGGCTCCAGAGTTCAGAGGGAACCCAGCTTTGGGAAAGACATTCAAACTATTCCACCACTGTTTGATTCTTCAAAATCCCAGTTTATCTTTTCCCACATGGATGTGATGTGGTGTGCTGTCTATGAAAAAAAAAGCTGATAGCCTCAATCATCTGGCACATTATACCATTAAGATGTTGTTAGGAAGAGAGGTATAGATAAAGAGAGATTCTCATGCCATGTCTGTATATATGTAATGATGCTGGGAGTGAGAGGAGTGAGCCTGGATCTGTGTTTGTGTTTGTGTGTTTCTGTTTTATCCATGTCTCACTTGTATTACAGGCTGTAATGTAATAAAGCAGCTATTAGAACTGAGCCCAATTGTGATAGATGGTGTGTGATTAGGGTATTTGCTGTTGCATAGTTAGGATCTGATTGCATCTCCTGTAATGTGGCCCCTGCTGTGTGGCTGCTCAGCACTAATATAAACAGAGACTAGACAGACAGATGTTCAAGATGTGGACACAACAGAGACATCACACCAGAGAGGGCTTTAACTTTCGGTCATTCCACAATCATAACAATGAAGACACATAGTCACGTGATATTAATCTGAATGCAAATTAGCAGTAAGTGTAACAACGTACAAGAGAACAACTCTGACCATGTCTTCATAATTCATATCGTATTTATGCTCATAAAGAAACAGGTCAACAGCGTATTATGATATTCATTATATTCCACTACAGTATAATAACTGTAAAATGCAAAACTGCATTAGGAACTTTTGGCTTCAAATGAGAAAATCCTATGCAGATGCATAGATACATCATCTATCTATATATAAACTCCATGGTCTCATCTGCTGTGTTATTTTTGACCACTAGGGTCTCTAAAACCCACTCACTACATTGAACATTTTCCTGATGAGCAAGTAATGGTTTTATTATGTAGATTTTAGCTAACAACTTCCTCCCTACACATCCAACACAAGAGCAACCTGAGCATTTCAGTGTCATCAATGTAACTGTCTCCACCTGTAGAGTGTATGAGCATTTAAACATTGATCATACTTTCCATGTTCCGTTTCCGCTGAGAGTTGCGTACTTGTTCTGGACACATGTACATGCCCACAGTTCCATTCATAAAAAATGTGCGTCTGCTTGGGTCTGGAGCTCCGTGCATGAGTACCCGATCCCTTGTTCATTTCCAATTACTTCCAATAGGTGGATGTATTGTATCT
Organism: Paralichthys olivaceus; assembly: GCF_024713975.1. Lineage (NCBI taxonomy): Eukaryota > Metazoa > Chordata > Actinopteri > Pleuronectiformes > Paralichthyidae > Paralichthys > Paralichthys olivaceus. The sequence goes on along the minus strand of NC_091103.1, from coordinate 13,132,010 downwards.
GGAGCGTGCGCAGTCAGCATGGTCACAAATCTTTGGCTGTCCGTGGACTCCCGAATTTTACAAAGGACAATAGTGGAACCCAGTGGATGGAGAAATTATGCATTTTTCTTTCTAGATGATCTCCCACATGTTTGGTGTGTCCCTCTCATTTGTGTGTTAAGTGTTCTTCACCAGTCACTTGCTAACCTGTGTGTCTGCAGTTTCATACTGTGCACATTATAACTACGGTTTAGTATGAGGTGAAACTGTTTTCCGTTTGCCAGTACAGGTAACACAAACAAGAGCTGAAAAGTTGATTCAATGTCAATATCTGATGTGTTTCTTTGTTTTGATTTCCCCATTGTTGAGTTATTGAATACTAAAGAGAGGAATGTTTTGTGGTAGTGTTTCTTTTGACTCTCCACCCGTTCATTTCCCCATTGTTCTAAAACTACTAAAGAAACCACAATAGTGGTCAGTTACAGATTTACAGGTCTATGGTGGCTGAAAAAAAGCCAAACCCACACTTTTAAATCCACTAGATCCAGATATTTATTTGGATCCACATTGGTGAAAATATAACCTCCTTGGAGGTGACTGATTAACAGAGAGAGATAATGATACGTTTTGTGTGTTTGCTTCTGATTTAAGAGTCTGGATCTCATGTTTGATCCAGGTTCACAGTATTTATGTTTGTTCCCCCACATAATAAGTGAACTGCTGTGTTTTCAATAGAACACTGGAAGCTGTGGGAATAGGTTTCTCCAAACTGTGAATGCTCAGACCCCGCGGTCTCGTTCCTGGGGGAAATAGATGTTGCAGAGAAATCGATAGAGGAGAGCAGCGACTGTCAGTATCTTTGCTGCAGATGCACAACCTTGCAAAAATAATGAAATTCAACAGCACAGCTTAAAATCTGACGTTGTGCATTGGAGAGGGTCAGCGAGAGCCAACTTCACTTCTCCGCTGCAGCTCCTTTACTCACCTTGATCTTTGATAGAGAGAACAAATAATAGGGTAAGGGGGACACTTAAAGACAGGGTTGTATCACACTGAGTTGTGACATATACATTTACATATGGGCAGGATTGTGAATGCATGTGTGTCTGTCTGCATTACAGCATCTTTACGTTACAGACATCTGCTGGACATAAGTAGAGGCTTGGAAAATATCTAAATATGTAAGGGTCATTATGGTGATGCTCTTTGGTCACAGGAACAGGAAAAGGGTAAATGTACATGCGAGTAAATGTGCGTTAATAGTGGTGGTTCCATTAAAGAAATGAATTGCTGCCATAAGTAAGAACATACAGAAGCAATCTAGCTTCACTCACGCACGCACGGATGCACGGACGCACACGGCGGCTGCGTGCAGTGGCAGTGTCTGTTGTTGACTGCAATGGACCATGATGGAGAGAACAGAGCATGCTCTCTCTGTGGTTGTCTTCACCCTGACCACACTGACCCAGAAGCAACAACACAAACACACACGCACTTGCATGTGTGCATTCACTTTCTCTCTCACTCTCAGTTACATGGAAGGTGGCCATTAGCTTACTGACCCATGATACTGATCAGAAGTGTGACACAAGTGTGTTATGTTTACTCTGGTAAATCCACATCATGAATCTGGGATTTCATCTTCCCTCTCAGGAAATGATCTCATTAACATTTTTATTAAATGCTCGATCTACTTTGCTGGATACACAGATAGGTCATTGTAATGCAGTTGTACACACACTGGCTGTTTTCTTGGAAATGTCTTTGTTGGAACGCAAGATTCGCTCTAGGCTATACTCAGACTCCCCCTACAGGTGGGATGCTAATACTAGGTCGTAAATACCAGTTGCAGTCCGAGCCTCCCAGTGCTAAAAACTCTACACACCTGCATTTGTTTACAAGTTGACGGAGAAGAAGCCCCTCAGAAACCAAAGAACCATGTCGACAGTAGCATACAAGCCAACAAGCTCACAAAGGGTTGTACAAGCATGATATGTTTAAAATCACATCATAGCGTGTGACTAAATTGCTAAACCGCTATCAAAATGGGCTTACCTCGCTTGTGATGAGAAACTAGCATGTCAACAACTTCAACAAGCAAAAGTTATGAGATACTTTCCAATAAAAACAGGTCAGCATCTGTCCTGCATCCTTTGGCCTCTTTTAGCTCTCGAGTCAATTATGCTCCAACATTTGAAGCTGCTATTTTAAGGTTTAAGGTTAAGAGTTCAAGTTCTTTGAAAGAGGTAAACTGTCTTATGTTCAAAAAAAGATGTGGTCACCAGAAACTAAAAATATCACGTAAATTTCATATGACCAAGGCATTTGTGGGCAGCTGTGGCTCAGACGGTAGAGTGTGTCTTTCACTAATCAGAGGGTCGGTGGTTTGATACCTGGTTCCTCCGGTCCGCATGTCAAAGTGTGTTTGGACAAGACACTGACCCAATTTGCCCCTTGCCACCATTGTGTGAATGGATTATTGAAAGAGAAGCTCTGTATATAGAAGGGCTTTATGAATGCATGTGTGAATGGGTGAATGTGACCTGTGGCGTAAAGCAATTTCAGTGGTCATTACGACCACAAAAGAGCCATATAAATCCATTACATTTAGTAAATCCATTAGTGGGAAATTGGTTATTTAACAGCTTTCCTGCAGCAGTGGAAGTAAATGAAGCCTTGGACGTTAAAACAAACAATTCATACAGATGCCCCAATGTTTGTTCATCCCTCTCAAACTCTCTGATTGTGTTTGGACTAACTATTACTACAACCTGTGATTTATCAGAACAATACTGTACTGCAGGATGTATGGAGCTGGCCTTTTATGGACAGGACAGAAGGTGAAATCATAAGGGTTGTTGAACGTGGTCTCTCCATTTGAGAGCCGGACTTGTTGATTTCATCTTCTGATTTTGTGATGTTTTCACTCAAAACCCTGCGCTTGCACTCAGATTTCCTGTGCTCCAGCTTCAGCTCTTCTCCCCGTGCTCTCGCTGCTTCTGTTCCTACATGAAACATCTGCCCTCGGATTTCTCCACTGGTCTCTGCTGGAATTGTTATGATAGACCACGCCAGTATATACTAATGGAAATCTGGTGAACTGCTCCACCGCACTGTGTCTATGTGCGTTTAATTTAAAATGACTCTGTTGTGCTCGGCGTTGATATCATGCTTTAACAACTTACCATATCCCGACAACCGGACAATCGTGGCCGGCCGAATCCTACAATCTCAGCACGACTGTTGTGTGACTGAGTGAGATTAATGTGTGTGACGGGGTATGAAGTTGTGTGCACAGTAAACATGCCAGCGATTGTAACAATGCAGACTAATGATGATGTATGGGTACAGTGTGTTTGCACATGTGTGCATGTGTGTGTGTGATAACAGTTTTGTGCCTGTGTGTCTGGTCCTGCTGCAGAATCTTGTGTGTGCACACACTGTGAAAGCTCTGTGGTAAATGAGTAGCTGAATCAAGGATGCAGAGGTGGACTGTCATGAGAAAACTGTTTCTCTACTCTACTGTATACTGTGGACATTCACACCCATGTGTCAGTGGGGAACTGAGTTTTCTCTCACAAATAGTCTGAATAGCCCACTGAGTGTTTTCCAGCTATCAGATCCACACAGTTCCTTGTGCCCTGCACACTGTTGTTGCTAAGTTGTAGAGTGGCTTTCGCTGTAGCTACGTGTTTCAGTGTCAGTAGGTGTTATTTCCAGTTTTGCTGAGAGTAATCGATGAAACACATCATCAATATTAATAAACTTTGATTAAAGAGCAAACAGCAACCTTGCTGTCTGTGCATTAGAGGGGGCGGGGCAGTGTGCCTTAATAGGCAGTCTGCGGACCAATTTGAACATGTGCTCTTCCTTGTCCTCAGATAAACTACAATACAGGTGTTTCACTTTCTGTGATTAGTCATGTGCATGATCAAATAACCGACAGGGATGGCAACACCCAATCAAACTGTGACAATTTGCCACATTAACTTATACAATACACAAATTTCAGAAATATCTGTCTGTCTGTCTGTATGTATCTGGCTCGAGAATCTCAAGAACCGTTTATCCTATCACCTTCACACTTGACATGTGTGTTGTTTAGGACCTAAGGAAGTGCAGTGTCAAATTTGGTGCAATTTGGTCGAACAATACATCGAATATTAATATACTTTAAATTAACAGGGGATGTTGTGAATCACAGCAACGGGACATTCACAACAATACCTTGCACGTTCACGGCAGCAACTGATCCTCCAGTTCAAGGCTCTGAGTACTGAGACAAGCTTCACTGAACTTTGAATAAACAGGCAAACAGCTCTATGTGCAGCAGCGGTGGTTCAGCTTCTTTACTTGCTGTAGCTCAATTACTGCAGGTCACTTTCACAGTTTCAGATAGAAAACAGCATTAACACAGGCCAAGCAAACAAATTACTGTATCAGTGCGGAATGGGTGGAGGCCTCAGAATGACCTCTCCAGCTGGCACTCTATGTTCTAGTATTGTCACTACGGTCCGTCCATTTAAGCTGCATCACAGATAATCACATTGGATCCGCCCTCTCAGGCTTAGGCTGTCAGTAACAAACGCGAAACATGCCAGCTGTGGACACACAAACACACACACACTTGTGTTTGAATTATTTTATCATTAGAAATTTGAATAAGTATATGTGCAATACTGAAGTTTTGAGCGTTGCATTTGTGAAATAAATGCACACAAACACACACACTGGTCTAATGCATTCACTTTTTCTTACAGACGCAGATGGTTCAGGAGGCTCTGCAGCGAACTCTGCAATTCTACAGACAACAAGAAATCAGGTAAGACTGTCTGTCGCTGTCTGTCTCTCGCTAGTTCTTATTTTGACTCTCGTCCACTCTTGTCATTCTCCACACACACTACTCCCCCTGTCACTCGCTGTCTACCTGTCCTGGCATCCCATCACTCATTTTCTTCCCTTTGCGTCTATTTTTCTTCACTTCTCTCTCTGTCTGTGTGCCTGTCTGTCATATCTGTCACTCATGCACCCACCCCCACACACACATGCACACACACTCCACCCGCATTTAAATTATTTTATTATTGGGAATTTGAACTAGTTTATGTGCAATACTGAAGTTTCCATATGTGAATAAATGAACACAAACACAGATGCCTGTTCAGTCTCTGTGAGGCATTCACTGTCTCTACTACCCCTTATTCTCCCTCCCTGCCTGCCTGCCTGTCTGTCTTCTTCCTCTCTTTTAATTCCCGCAGGACTCACACACACACACACACACACACACACACACACACACACACACACACACACACACACACACACACACACACACACACACACACTCCCTGTCAAAACAGAAAAACCTCTCAACCAGGCACACCATGTTCTAAAATGGTCCATGAAGCACACATACTGAATATATTTTTATATATATACAGATGATACATTAACAAACTTAATAAAATTCTCTCCTGTGGCCTCCAGCATTGTAATTGTGTCACTTTGAGGATGTGATTGAGTGAATACTTCATATTAGATCTGTGTGTTTTAGGTACTTGCTATTTGAAACATTTTAATTTATGATTATCTCATATAGATATTTTATTATTACATTATTATATGTGAGATATAGCTTCTAGCTTATTAATGCCTCATTAGCTTGTTGTGATCTTATATGGCTCATCCTGCATGTGAATGTTTTGTGTCTTTGACAGGTGTCAGGAGGTCTGCAGTGATGAGCGGCGACGAGAGAAGAGAGAGGAGAAGTGCCCGTTTCTCGAAAACTCGGGTTCAGAGGAAGATGTCTTACAAATCCTACAGTACATGGCCACCATACTGGGTAATTATGTAAAGTATAGCAAGATGTGTGTACATATTAGAGGAGGGGAGGGAGAAAGGGTATTCATGCACATGTCTGTGTAGGCTTGATTATGAGTTAATTTGATTGTGTGTTTGTCTGTATATTTAGTAAACACTTTCCATCCCTTTTTTTTCAGGGTTTGATTGCACACTGTTGTGTAATTTTTATTCGCCACCAAGAAAAAAAAAGCTGTTTGCATGTCCTTCCAGTGTTCACATTTGTGTGTGTGTGTGGGTGTGAACCATTGACTGTTATTCACATTACCATCAATTCATATTTACAGAATATGTTCAATGCACAATATTTAGCTTCAGTTCAGCCATATGTTCTGCAGAGGAGCTGCTACTGCAGCAGCACAATGTTAAATAAGCTTTGTCTTGAATATGGCATTCCTTGTATAAAAGTAGTCCTGTGTACTCAAAAAAATACCAGTACTATTCAGTATTAAGCCATACATCTTTGCTCCTGCAAATATTTCTCAATAAAACCGTCTTTTTAAACAAAAGAATGGATTCCGTCAAAAGAAACTCTGGAGTGTTTTCATTTTGAAACGCATACAGAAATTGTTGCAACCATTTATGTTCAACAGATAAACATGAAAACTAAAGATCTTTTTTTTGGTCACAAACGTATTTACAACATATTTCAAAATATAAGAACTCCAGTGTTTCACTTTCTGAATCCATCAATTAATCTTAACAGGGCTTTGATTGTTATCAACAGAGCAGAAGATGCGCGTCTTCATACTGTAGAGTCATTTAGTTTAATACATAATCTGACTTCGAAGGAAATGCAGTAGATAAACCAGCAGCTCTGGGGCCAATAGCATACACAGTGTGAGTGTGGACAACAGACACACAGCTGATCAGCGGCACAACGATAGCCAGTGAGTACAGCGAGCTACGGGGATCGATGGTAAAGACTGTCAATATCGACCAGTAGATTGAGATTGACGGGTTGGCGACTACTGGTCTATGGTGTGAACACTTCACACATGCACCCAAAATCATCCCCCAAAGGCTCCCCTCTTAAACACACAGTAAAAACAAATCTTGTCATAGGTAGTGCGCATGCAGACACAAGTATGCAACTATTTACACATGCAAAAACACACACACACCCAGCATGACTCACACTGGAGGCTTCTACTGTCTCTGTGGCTTTCCATGAAAAAACATATCACACACGTTCACACAGATTGTCCTGGTGAGTCACCCAGTGCGGCTTTGTCCTCCCTCTGTACCATCTAACATCTCTTCCTGCCTCTAAAATATTTTACCTCCTCCCTGTCCTCATCCTCTGTCCTGTCTTGTTGTTGTGCAGAACTACCTCCACTGCATTAACTGTTTTAATTTACCTTCCAATTTAGCTGTCAATCTCCTTTTTAGCTTTCCACCTCACCTCTGTTGGTCTCCTGCCTTTTGGATACAGATCACCCTTTCCATCTCTTTGTACCTTCCCCCCTCTTAGTTGTGATAAAAAATCTTAAGTCCATGTTCAAGTAAATCAAAGCGTAGAGTAAATTTGCGCTGTGCAGGCCATTCAATGTGTAATTATAGTTCATGTTTTTGCAGCTTGTTACACACAAGTAGCAACTGGGAGTTGGAAAGTAGTTAATTCCATTCATCCATCCACTTTATGCTGCTTATCTGGGTGCTACTCATGCTGGAAGCAGGCTGGCCAAGAAGCTCAGACATCCCTCTCCCCCAACCTCATCCTCCAGCTCTTCCTGCGTAGGAACCCTGATGGCATATATAATCTCTGCAGCATGTGCAGGATCCATCTCCTCCCAGTTGTATGTGCCAGAAATACAACCCCAGAGAGGCGTCCAGGAGGCTTTAGCACTGAAAAAGGCATCTGTGCCTATGACACCTCAACATAATCCCTTCAGTTTAAAAAACAAGAGTTCTGTTCTGAGCTCCTGTCAAAGGTCCTCATTTGTCCCTAATGTCGAGCAAATGCCTTTTGGCCACTTTTTGAGATGAACCAGAGATGAACATTACAGTTATAGACACAAAGCTAAATGTAAAGCTTGGCAAACAAAACCAAACACTACATCAATCAGGCTATCAACATTATGCTCCCATTTTACCCGCTTTAAATACTAGTGGCTGTTCTAAACCTGCCTGTTTGGAATTGTTTGTTTGCTTGGCCTATATTAATGCTGGTTACAGCTGATAAGATCAGTGGTTCTCAAAATACATGAGCCACATACAGATGGACAGATATTTCTGGATTTAGAAGATGCACCATGTTAAACTAACCCTGAGTGAGTTCAGCTAACAGACCAGTTGTGATTTTGTTGTTATTTTTGGTTCTATTTATAATTAATATAAATTTTCGTTTTGCTATAATAATTGAATCATATTTTTTAATTGTAATTCATTCATTTAATCTAATCAAATTAATTATTTTAGCACGGCTGTGATGTTTGATTGCTTTGCTTTTCTGTGGTTAATATGTTGAAATTATTTTTTGCTGCATTTAAATCTCGGCCAAAACCGACCATGGAGCAGAGGTAATGGTTTCTGCATTGCTGACATTCATGTTTTACGTCCCCCCTTTCCCAGGAGTACCATTCTGTGAGCTGCGGGAACATTTTGGAGAGGAGTTCTTCGGCCTCTGCTTTGAGGAAAATGAACGAGTGCTACGGGCTGTAGGTGGTAACCTCCAGGATTTCTTCAACGGCTTTGACGCCATTTTAGAACACATTCGAACCTCCACAGGACGTCGTGCCTCATCGGAGAGCCCCTCCTTCCAGTGCAAGGATCCCCATGAGGAGGAGAAAGGGAGAAGAAAGTTGGACAAAGTTGGAGAGCGAGGAGATGGACGAGGAAAGGTGTTGCTTCTTCACTGTTTCAACCCCGCTCCTGTTGTTGGATTGGTCATGCCGGGGTTGATCAGAGCAGTTGCCAGGCGGATCTTTCATTCAGAGGTTGAGGTGGAGGAAGTGCCTCCTCTAACTCCTTTATTGCCCAATGAAGATACAGAACACACCGACGGCGACTCTACAACTCCAACTGCGTCCCCCACTGCCTCACCCTCCTCGTCTCCGTCCCCTCCCTCCCCTTTTCCAACCTCTGTCCCCACAGTTTGTCTGTCCTTCCAAATCCAAGAGACACAACCTCCTTCCCCCTCCTCCCTCCACAGTGCTGCTTCAGTGAGCACCAATAGGCCTCCTCTCTCTCTGTCCACCAACCCCAGCGACCTGCGCATCGGCCTGGCCACGTTTTGCCGTGCCTTTCCGTTCCACCTCGTCCTGGGGCCTCGAATGGAGCTACTGCAGCTTGGAGAAGGACTGAGGCGACAGGCTCGCATTGAGCCTCACCGGAGCCTCTTGTTCAGGGACTGTTTTGAGATTGTTTCGCCCAAGATGGAGCCTTCGTTCCGGGGAATCCTGCTGAGGCTTGCCTCCCCATTTACCATCCGCACCAGGCCTGACACCTCGCAGACTGGTACCAAGGAGAAGGTAAAGATGTCACACATAACAGATGACACTGTACAGACCATACTTTTTTACCATATACCAAAAATAAGTATTGCACAGACAGTAAGAGATGGGTTATGCAAGACAAGAGGTGGATTGCTCAATGTGCTGTTCGACCATTTTGGAAATTGATTTGATCCAAATGGCCTCACATGAAGACCAGGTGAAACACTGACCGTCATATACAGAGAAATTCAAAACATGTTTACTTCCTCACCTCTGCGTAGCTGATCAATTGTGGCATGAAGCTGGTGTGAATAAAGGATTGATGGTTTTGAAAAGGCAAAGCAATGGCTGGGTGCACACCCCCTCATGTGGGGGGAGGGGGTTTCTGAAGCAATATTGCCATCTTACAAGCAGGTCTGATGTATGAGTATCTGGCCGATTAAATGCTCGGTAAACTGAAATCCAGACATGCCACCATGAACCCCACTGTCACCCAGAACGTGTTAAAACTGTTGCAGTGGGTGAAATGGCTGGTAGCTTATGAATAACACGGTTTATTGAAAATATGGTTCTAACAAAGAATTTTAAATCAATGGCATCTAGCCAGAAGACAATTCTTGGTGATCTCTTGTGTATTTTTCTCGACCTGTATTATATTTTATCATAATGTCCACCTCTGGCTTCACAGATGATACTTAGTAGTAGCAGTAAGTTTCCTGAGTGTTATCCCAGAGACGATGTATAGTGTCTGATGCCTGCACAACTGTGGCTATTTTTTCTAATGGATAATTTCCCCTCTGTTTAAAAAAAAATCTGTCCGCATGACCCTCGTTTTACAAAATATCTCTGTCCAGAGGCAGTAGGTGTCGATAAAGTCCATATCAACGATCTGCCTAATACCAGAGAAGAACATTGTGGTCCAGGTAAATATATTGGGTGAGGCAGACAATTTGGTGCAGTGATGCTACGTTTAACTGCAAACCTGTAGTTCAACCTTGCAGTGCTAACAAAACCTAGAGAAACATGTATATAGCAGCATTGTTTTTTCTGGTGCATACTCTTTACACAAAACAACAGTGAGCATGCAAAACATAAGCTGTTTTGCATTTTTCACAAACACAAGAATAAACAGAAACTGAAAATCTGCTCTTCGGAAGGTTCTTGTAAAACTCTCTCTGTTTACGTGTGTTGGAAATATCATTTTTTTGCGGAGTTATAGCAATGTTGTTGCCCGATGATAATATGCGGGTTGAATCCATGTTGAATCACAACCACCGGTGAGGTTTTGCAGGAGTGAGATTTGAACTGGTTCCAATTTGCCAGAAACAATGAATCAATCAGAGTTGTATGCTACATCCAGTTATTCATTGATTGGGTGGTCTCTGCATGCTGTCAGTGACAGCACCAAACATCCTGAAGCTAAACAGAACTGACAGAGAAGAAATTGATCAGTCCGGCTGCGGTGCAGGGCTGTGCGTCTCTGTGTTTGTGTCTGTGTGAGAGAGCCACATGCATCTTGAGCTCAAGTCACACACAAAAATAGGTCTGTTGTTGAACTTTAAAAGTGTTGTCCTCGTCCCTCATAAGAACTAATGTATACATCGTGATGGATCAAGTACACTGACCTGGATAGTACAGAAGGGAAAATAAATGTATTTACAACTGCAGATTCAGGGACGATCAAGGTGCTTTTCCTTGACTTTTTGGAGAGTTGTCAAGATGTCCATCTTTATATACAGCCTATGTATTATTCTGATCACATTGTATTACTGCTGCGTCACTGATCAAAACACTAGACCATGTGGTCATAGCTTGTGTGCTAGTTTTAATAAGCCATTTATAATGTTTAAAATGTTTTCTATGCTAAACGAGTGGGAGTGTTCAGTCACAGCTGTTTTCAGCTGAGGGTTAGCTGAGGTATCTGTGTTCTGGTTCTTTACAGTGGCCTCATAATCGTCTGTCTATCTCCTCCATGCCCATTGAATCAGGGTAGCTGCCTCTTCAGTTCCCTTTTCTGTGTGACACCAGTGATCGGACCTGGCATCGCTGAGGTTTAAGTTAGACACTGCCTCCGAGCACCAAACACCATCTGCTAGACTCTTGAAGGATTTGCGTTGCAGTGTGTTTGCGGAGTGAAGGTGGGTGGACTCTGTTTTTCGTTCTTTTTGCCGTATGAATCTTCTGTCACCTGGGCAGAGAGGCAGAAAAAGGACAGAGAGAAAGAGAGGGACAGGCTGACATTTTCACTAGAAAGGGCAACGAGAGAAGGCGACAGGCCAAGGTAAAGAGGCCACACTCCCCTGTGCTTCACTGTGTGTGTTTGAGTGGCTTGTAGTGGATTTTCAGTTTGACTTCTTCCCTGTTTTTGTCCAGAGCTGTGCGAGAGATGTCCATAAACCTACTGAAAAGGTCAAATGGCCTCTCTCTCTGTCCCTCTGTTTAGTGTGAGTGCCGGGGTCAGCACATAGGGGAGTGTACACAGGGTGCACTGTCAGAAGCTCTCCTCTAACCAGTGCATCATCTCAGTTCCCCTCTCTCTACAGTCTCCTATAACATTCATGTAAATCCTCCTCACCAAGTCTTGCTGTCTCTGTGAGACAGAAGTGTAGCATTTTGACACACATTATCATGCATCAGTGTTTTAAAATAAGAAATGGAGTTAATGCGTAAAAAGGAGTAAGTCTCAGTCTTCTCATGGTCAATCTCTGCAGTAGCTTGTTGAATTTTCTCACTTTAAATTAAAGTGTAAAGTAATTTTGGGCGTTTTTAATTTGTTTTCATATTAGTGCTGGTCAGTGTTGCCTCAACAGAAGTCTCACATCAGCGTCAGCAGGATTATTTGCCTAATTTCCCCTGGTCTTTAGACCCAGGTGTAAAGAAAGGTGAGCAATGGTCTGCAGGAAGCTTTTAGCTCTTTGAAAAAAGCTGGACTAAAAGTTCCATGTACTTATGGTTGAAATGCGGCTTAGATCTTCAAACAAACATGTAGCAAAAGTTCTAGCCTGAACTATTAACCTGTTTAATCAACAACAGCTTTTTATAGTTGATGTTAATTAAGTTGGATGTTTTTAGCATTACAATTTAAATCCTGGGTGGCATGGTGGAGCAGTGGTTTGCACTGTCGCCTTACTACATGAAAGAAGGTTCGAATCCTAATCCTTCTGCATGTTCTCTGTTGGTTTTCTTCGGTTTTTCATCCTCCCACAGTCCAAAGAAAGGCCGATTAGGTTTTATCTCGTATGTTTGCCCTGCGATGGGCTGGCGACCTGTCCAGGGTGTACCCACCTCTCATCCAATATCAGACTGAAATTGGCTCCAACTCCATCTGCAACCCAAAAGAGACAAAGCTGTATAAATAACAGATGGATTGAAAATTAAATCCTGATTTTTCAATGATGTTTGCGCCTCAGGTCAGTGGCCAGTTAAAAATGGAGATAGAGGACCAGGAAGATTGTGACAGCCAACAAATATATTTTAGTTTAGGAACCACCAGGATACTTAAATCTGCTGTGTCACATCTGATGTAAAAACAAGTCCTGCTGTATTGTGTTTGTGGGGGTTTCTGTGTCTGCATGTGTGCACCTGCGTGTCAGAGTACAAAGAGAATCTTGACATTAGCACCACGTTTGATCTGTTTCTAGATAAATCAGAGCCGTGACGGTTTGTTTGTTCAGTGGAGAGGGCTTTGAAAACCACTGCCCTCTGCGCCTCGGTCTACTCTTGATACATATACAAACCAGGGCGAATGAAAATGAAGTAATAAAGACAAAAACAACACAACAAACAAACTTTAGTTGGAGAATGTTAATACAAAGCCACATGGAGTAGAGATATCCTGGCTTCATACTTTTCTTATTGAATATCCTGTCACATTGGATGGATGATTTCTGCTTTAAGGTTTGCTTGTGTAATCCTTATGTCAGCATCTGACTTATAGAGACAGATGAAACAGCAACAGCATTCGGCCAACACTGGTGCATTTAGAGGTGGTCAATGTGGACTGCTGAGTGTGAGACATCCTAAAACTGGTCTGTCTGTCTCCATGGTCTGTTATTTAGTAGGTACCAACTTCATTATTATTATTGTTAAGAGTTTTCCTTCTTTAAGCCAGGACAAGTTATTGAAGGGACTTTAATCACACAGGGAGAAATCAGAAATCGGACGCATTATGTGGACCATCCATTACTAATAATAATTGGGATGTTGCTTCATAAATTTGTCATTTCTCATGTCATTTCTCAATTCTGTCCATATCTGTTTAGTCTATAATTAATACTCTAGTTGAATGACTTTAGTACATAGAAACCATAGACTGTATATAGAGATGGACAACATGACATCTGCTCAAAAGTGAAGCCAGAGCGAATCTCATAAATCCTGCCTCCTCCATCCTCTTAGTGGATCAGACATCAAAATAAAAAGTCAAAGTACGCGTCCAACAAATGTTATTCAAAGATTGTGTCTGTCGTTTGATGTTGTTCTTACACACTGTTGCTTGTTTCAATTTGTCCATCAAGGTTGGTTTAAATGAGTTATTTGAAGCTATAAAAACATAGTGAAATGTTATGATTGATAGCTGAGACAGACACGATCACTACTGCACAAACTCTGGCTCCAAATGATGTCAAAAGGGCAAGATGGAGGAAACCATAGTCGGGATATTTTGAACAAATGTATGTACAATGGGACTTAGTGGAGATGCTTTGAATATCTTTATATAGAGTCTTTGTCTTTTGATTATTACTTATCTCTGTCCGAGAGTGTTTTTAAAGGAATCATGGAACTACATGACAGATGTTCCAGTGTGTGAATGAACTGAAGCCTTTATCTTTGACTTAATCAGCCCTAGTGATCAATTACCTGTACCAAGGTGTATTTAAATGTGACATCAGCATTTTAACCTTCTGCTGACTCTTTAAACTGAAGCAGCCAGGGACAAAGACGGCCTGTGTCCTTGTGCCTTGTACCCTGTGCGTGTGTGTGTTTTGTAATGTGGCATGAGTTTGTGGGCCATGTTTTACTGTGAGTGGGATGCACTGTGAGAGTGCCACACAATATAGCCGGGGTCTCACAAGATAAGAGCGTTGCAGCATTGTGTGTGTGTGTGTGTGTGTGTGTGTGTGTGTGTGTGTGTGTGTGTGTGTGTGTGTGTGTGTGTGTGTGTGTGTGTGTGTGTGTGTGTGAGTGAGTGAGTGAGTGAGTGAGAGAAAGAGAGAGAGGGATGAGAGAGGCTGACTCATTGACTCTTCGCTGCTCAGTGCTTGCTCATGCAAATGAGAGTCTGTTGACATGCCCGAGTCTGCTCACAAACGACAATCCATTAGCTGTCCGTTCCACCTTCCACTATCCTCCTCTCCACCTCTCTCTTTCTCTCGTACCTCTTTTCCAAGTCCAGTGCATCTCCCTCTCTTCATCTCTCTCTCTCTCTCTCTCTCTCTCTCTCTCTCTCTCTGCCTCTATTTCCATCTCTGGACCTTTCAGCCTTTTTTTTCCCCCCTCCCCTCGCTCCTGTTCATCCTACTTCAGCTCCCTGTTTCCCACGGCGTTAATAACCTGAATCTGTAATAAATCTGTCATATGTCAAATGTGCAGCACATGGTGCGTAATGCTCAGCCCTCGTGATGATAAGGTACAACATTTTTATATAAACATGTGCCTTGTACACAAATGTCAAGTACGAATAAACAGAAAATAAACACAAATATCCATAGAGAGTGACCGAGAGGAGAATTCAAGGCGATTCTGATTCCGGGCAAGTCATGAAGTTTCAGGACTGCAATCAATAATACTTATGATAGACTTGATTATAACACATATTCCATTGTAATTTGATCAAGAAAAAAAGACATTGACATATGTTTTGGTTAGTTTTGGTCTTGTTTTACATGTGAATAATTTGATTTCAAATAGTGGGTTTAAATCAGTATTTGTTTATATATGCATCTAGCTGAAAAATACTGATGAAACTTGCTTTTAACAACATAAAGGATGTAATATTTTTTATTTTTGCTGCACAAGCGCTCCATACCAACTGTGCTGATGTCCAGTTATATAACACTTGAACAAGAAGCTTGTCTGTGAAGATTTCAGGCGCAGAGCTGCCTTGAAAAAATGTTACCTCCTCGTAATGACAATCCAGCAACCTTGAACAAAAGCTTAGTGTAAATGTGTAACATGCTACAAAGAGTGATCATCACAGCACACTGGACTAGGGCAAAGCATACTGATTTTTTTATCTGCTCTTAAAAGAAACATTTCTGCCTCCCTAAAGAGAAGTCGAGTCTTTCTGCACGTTCTTGTGATGTCTTTACTCCCTCGACAGGCTTTTGTCACGTCTACTGTTTTCCCTTCTTCGTCCTCACGTCCTCTGTGTCCCGTCTCTGTGTCACTTTTTTTCCTTCACCACTCTGTTTCCTTTTTCACTTTGTTCACTCACCTCCGTCTCTGCTGTGGTGACAGAGATGCGGGCAGGAGAGGAGAGGGCTGAGTTAAACAGAGACGCACAACTAGGCCAACACAACCGTCTCCAGGGATGTGTGTCCATGTATGGTTTGTATCTGTGCATCTGTGTGCCTGTGTGTGTGTGTGTGAGAGAGAGAGTTTGTGACAGAGTGAGAGGAAATGAGAGTGACAGAGAAACAAACTCAGAGACGGTGAGATGTTGGTATAATTAGACCGACTGTACATGATCAAAAAGCCACAACAACAGTTAGATCATTCTGCAGCAGAAACGCAGTGAAACATAAACAGAAAAATAAAACAGCACAACATCAGGACGGGATGCAGGACGGTTTGATGACGTTTCCTGTCTGACGTTAAGATGAAGTGCAGTCCTCATTTGAGACATTACAGTGCTCACAGGAAAGTCTGGACTTCATAGATTAGTGACCTTTGCTTTACCTTCAGTTTCAGGTTGGCTGATAGTGTGCATCTACAATAGCATGTGCTCACTCCTGTTTATTACGTTCCTCTTTTCATCATTCCTGTCTGTTCTCTTTTAGGATTTTATTATTTTATTCTCTTTTATACATATATTTCAATTTTTTTCTCTTTTGTTTGCTTTTATTTTTTTATCTTGCCAATTGAATCTCATTCTTTTTTTAAAATTCTGCCTGTAGTGTTTCATGGTACTTTGGGGAGTTGTGAATTGTGCATTGGTAAACGATGGAGCATTTCATTACACAGGTAAAGACCCACAAAGATTAAATGCAGAGACTGCACGCTGGTCGGCTAGAGGTGGGGAGGTCTCATGGATGGGAGGTGGGGCGTCTTCAAGGGGTGCAGGTGGGTGTGGTCATCTATGGGCACTTCCTTGGCAGGTTCTGAAGATCAGTGAGATAGTGTCTCCACAGTTCCTGTTTTTTATGTGCAGCACCTTGTGTTACATTCAATTGGAAGAAAAGTGCTCTAAGATATAAACAAAATCTGATTGATTGATTGATTATTTTGAAATAATAGAAAACAAGTTAATTGCAGATATCAATGGAAGAATCTTTCCTGCCTGTCCAAAGCAATGTTTCTCTGTTTCTTTTCTTTCTTGTGGGAGAAGACACGGCAGAAACATTTCTTCAAGGAAGGTTATTCATTTGCATCTGGGTCCTGTCTTCCCTGATTTAACTGTCTCCATGGAGATGGATGATAGTAACTTACACTCTCCTACTGCAGATGTACATGCATGTATATACTGCACAGTGAGGAGACCGTTGCCCATTTAAACATATATCCCCATTCATTTATATATACTGTATGTACTCTACATACACTGTACATACAGTCCAGCACATGTGCAGGTGTAATTCAGTGACAGTAGGCATATGTGCTTTTACAGTAATGTGGAGTAACTGTACCTTCCAACTGAATCAATGTGGTTCTCAGTCTGTCAAACAGTAGTTCATGCTGACGGCATCATCACATCAAGTTGTGTTTCAGGTAATAGACGCGTTTTGAACTCTGACCCTGTGTTGATAGGGAGCATATGGCATATTGTATGCTGTATGTATTTGTATATTTATGTTTTACCAAACACACACACACACACACACACACACACACACACACACACACACACACACACACACACACACACAATGCCAGTGTCAAATGCAGTGTGTGTTTCCCTGTTGGATATATTCTGCGTAGGGAAACACTGTGTGTGTGTGTCTGTGTAGGCCTCTGTGTGCAGACTATATGTATTATGCAGACATAGGAGAGCCTTGTGCTATAAATAAAACAGGGCTGCTGTGTGCTCACTGGCGGAATAATCTATCTGACACTATGGAGAAGGAATGGGGGAGACAGAAAGAGGAAGAGCGCGGAGAGAGGAAGAGACAAGCAGCCATGTAAGACAGGTGGAGATGGAGAGAAGGGAAAAGAGAGATAAGGAAAGAACAGGAGCAAGGAAGGAGAGAAGCTGAGTGTGGGGGGAGAAGAAGAAAAGTGGTTTATACACAGAGCCCCAAGCAGAGGTGGTTAGCACAATGAAACAGCTAAAAGTCAAATTTAAAAGGGCAGTTATGTCTTTCCTTAACATTTCCTTGGATAATTCGCCACCCAAGACCATTTCACTTTTTCTCTTCCACATATATCTACAAGAGAGATAAGGCTTTCTGTTTGTGCTCATTACACCTGTGTTAACCAGGTCCTGCACATTTATCACTATGTGCAAGTGCAACCACGTGAAACTAATTCTAAGTCATATTTTGCAGGTACTTTTGGGGATAGTGCTGTTTGTGGAACTGGAATCTTGTTCATGTTTATTTAAAACCACATGTCGTGCATCTGATAGAAATATCTGTACTTTACTTTTTGAGTTTGCATCTTAATTCATCCTACACCCAAATGTCTAATGAAAAACATGTATCATTATAGGTCATTCAAGGACATGGTCTGTGTGAGTTAACCCAGTGATTATGACAATGACAGGATTGTCTCCTAAATATCTAGGTCACCAGTTTACCCAGTTTTTACAGTCCCTCTATATGGGTCAGCATGTTCCGCCTGTGCCTGTGTGGATATTCTCCGGCTTCCTCCCACAGTCAAAAGCCAGGCAGGCAGGTTGGGTTAACTGGCTCATCACACTGGGTAAATTATTGGTTGTTTGTCTCTGTATGTCAGCTGTCTGATGGACCGGCAACCTGTTCAGGGTTTATCCTGCCTTTCGTTCCAATGTCAGCTGGATTTCTTCCAGCTCCAGCGACCTTGAAAGAATAATAGATGGTGGATAGACAATGCCTTTTTATATTCTGCGCATCCCTATCTCTTCTAAAATCTCCAGAATAATACACTTTTAATTATGTTATAATGAAAATGACCTCTGGTTGTAGAAAACTGAAACAGTAATAAAGCTAATTCAGTTTCATTTTATGACAAACATTGACTATAAAATCTTCACTGCAGAAAAACCAGGTAGGATGAACACAAGTTTTCTAATTTCACTCTGCACCATGGACTGTTTTTATAAAAAGCTCTGCACACAATGTCCAGCACACAAACAATGAAAAGTAACAGTATATTGTAGAAGTGTTTGAGGAGGACTCACTTATAACAAGAAAACAGGCAGATTTAGAACGGGTGCTGCACACGTCCATACTAATGAAAGCCTAAGCATGAACCATGAATGAGTCTAAATCTATGACTCTGTGTATTTATGCTTAAATTCAGGAGTAACTTTTTCTGAATTATCCGTCTTAACTCCATGTGATTTCTGTCCCTGCCAGGTCATGGAACTGAAGGGTCAGATGATCCACGTGCCGGAGTCCTGCTCACTGATGTTTCTGGGCTCGCCACGTGTTGATAAGTTGGAGGAACTGATGGGCAGGGGCCTCTATCTGTCAGATATCCCCATCCATGATGCCACACGGGACGTTATCCTGGTGGGGGAGCAGGCTAAAGCCCAGGATGGACTGAAGAAGAGAATGGACAAACTTAAGGTAGAATGGTTTAAACCTGGGACCTTTAGTATTTACAAAAAATATTACCATTGTGGAAAAATGGCTCAATCATATTTTTTTTATGAGACAATTATGTGAGCATCACATGTAGTAAGGATGTATAATTATATATGTAATTGGCCCCTTTGAGTAAATTGTGGCCCCTTTATGGCCCCTGATTTAAAAAAATCTCCTGACTAAGTTATAGGTAGAACTGATGACATGATTTGTGGGTAGGTTTAATTGATAATATACTGAAGGCCCCACAGCGTCCTCCTCTTGCATCACCAACCTGCTGCATTGGTCAGGGTAAATAGATTAACCGCAGAATCAGACAGAAACCAAACTAAAATACTCAGATGACGAGGCACGACAGTCATTGTCTATTACTGTCTACAGTTCTTCACTATTGACCATCAATCTAAATGACATATGACAAACACTAGAAATAGTGAAAACATGAAAAAAAAACAATTCTCCATATTTTGCAGCTATTTTTTGAGCTATCCATCATGTTTGAGACCACACACTGAATTTAAATCGATGACATCAGCTGTAGTGTCGGGTTCAACCTCTGTGTAGCCAGCTCAAATCCATTCTGGTTGGAAGATCGAGGCTCCTGGGACTTGCTCTTATAATTGGCTTTCAAAGTACCCTTGAGCAAGTCACTGAGTCTTGACCCATCCATCCTGTGCATGTGCTTACTACATCACTCGCTCACTGCAGCTACTCCCCCAGGCCACTGTTATAAATAGCAATGTCTTAGTCGACATGCTGCTTAAACAGTGGTAATGCACCAAGTTGGCATCAAGAAGCTCGCCCTTAGACACAAATATGCATATAAGGATACACAATCAAAGTTAAACTTAGGCTGGGTGATAAAACAATGAGAACAATTTGTCTGATATTATTTTCTTTAATAGCAATATAACAAAGGTTCAACATATGTCAACATGAAGTAGATCCTTTGCTCAAGCACGTTGAGAGGTGTAACACAGGTTTTAACTGCCAAAGAGATCATGTTTTCTGTCTGCTTGTTTTTTATTTGGTTTGACTGACAGCAGGTTTACGCAAGAACTACTGAATATAACTTGGTGGAAGGATGATACATGAAAACAAACCCCTTCAATTTTGTTGAGGATCTAAAGGGGCAGATCCAGGATTTTTTTCTCACTGTTTACTATTGAGATATATATATATATATTTTTTCCCACCGATTTCCCAGGCAATAATTCATGGGTCTTGATGTAAAATATATAGGAGACTTCTATGAGTGTGTGCAATTAGGTGCAGCTTGATTGGGTGTAAAGATCTGTTGTGCCTTGGCAGAGGTGTGCGCTTGACTAAGTGATATTCTAGTTTTGAATGATCGACTTAGACTGACATATATTTGTTTATCGACTGGTATTATTTTTTTTATCATGATATAATATTTGGTCATCAGCCTCAGTTGCAGTACTCCCACGTGTTAGCAATGTTTTCTTCAGTGCCTCCATCAAAGAAAAACAAAACCTCTTCATCTCCCTCTTTTCCTCTCTCCTCCACTAGGCCACGTTAGAACGAACTCACCAGGCGCTGGAGGAGGAGAAGAGGAGAACCGTGGATCTCCTTTACTCCATATTTCCAGGTGACGTGGCACAGAAACTGTGGCAGGGTCAGCCAGTGCCCGCTCGCAAATTCGATGATGTCACCATGCTGTTCTCAGACATCGTGGGATTTACTGCCGTGTGCGCCCAGTGCACGCCCATGCAGGTCATCTCCATGCTGAACGAGCTTTACACACGCTTCGACTACCAATGCGGCATTCTGGATGTTTATAAGGTCAGTAGATCTGCTTTGTGTGATGCATTAATACTGTGACTGTGGCACAATGGGATATCAGGTAGGAAGGCAGTTGGATTTCAAAGGAGGGTCAGAGGCCTGGGATTACTTTAAACATTTAATGGATAATGTGGACACCTGTGCAGACTGAGGGCACATCATCAAATAGTAATTGTTTTCCAGGAAGTGACAGTTTCCCAGAAAAGTAGAGCCTTTGTTTCTTGGGTTCTTTAAAGTGCTATTACTTGAGTTGGATCTATCAAGCCTTTAGGGTGTGTCACTTTGTGTGTACTATGTGTGTGTTCTATGTGTGTGTGTGTGTGTGTGTGTGTGCTGGTGTTGTGGAAAATGTATCTGATTAATGACCAGTCTGTGGGAGTTTAACAAAGATGTGTCAATATTGTCCATCTGACAGTGTGGCTCTGGGCCCTAGTTACTGTCATCGCTGTGGTCTGCGGCTGTTCCCTCTCTTTACCCTCGTCCTCTACATCCTCTGTCATAACGTCAGACCTTCTCTTCGGTTTTACTCTTTCCACACATCCTCCGTATTATCTTTAAGAACTGTGTCAGCTGTCTTGAGAAAAGGAAGAAGAGATACAGAGGAAAGCCGACAGATTGAATAATATGTAAGAGGGTTTAAGTGTGTAGCAAAGGACAAGTTGCGTGTGTGTGTGTGTGTGTGTGTGTGTGTGTGTGTGTGTGTGTGTGTGTGTGTGTGTGTGTGTGTGTGTGTAAGTGTAAGTTAAAGAGACAGCAAAAACAAGACTGAGCCTCCATCTCCCCGCCACATATGTTTGCCTCGTTGATTGTGGAACCCATATGTTGCCATTGTCATGGTTACTGTCGAAACAATTTAGCCGGTGGCGAGCCTTAAAACCAGAGCAGTTTGTCTCCTTGTTTTCTTTTCTCCCTCCTTTTTCTCCCCCTCTACCATTTGCTTTTCTGTCTTCGTGCTGTCCTGACATTGAGCTCACTCGTTCAGCTGGAAACACAGCAACACATCCCTGGAAGTGGCACTCATTGTTGGCTTTATTACCATTTGCTCTTTTAGCTTTAAGTGGATTTTTTTTTTTTACTCCATTTCCAAAGGTACTTGCCACCACTGCAGTCTCTGTTTTTTAAGCCCAACCAGGGACTGGGAATGACTCTGCTTCATGACAGCTGTTGTTCACTGTATTAAAACAATATCTATTGAGGATAAATCCGACCTCGTTGCTGTAGCCAACAAATAAAGCTGTTTTGAAATTACAAAAAATCCTTCACCTTGCAGGGGTGGTGGAGATGAATCTATTTGACTAATTCACCCATATTAATTCTTTTCTATGTGGGAATCATCACATTGCTGTTTAAATTTCAAGTGAGATTATTTCTCATTGGAACTAGAAAAAAGTAAATGATAATTTGCCATGATTTCAGCTGAAAAAGATCACTCCAGATTGATTTGTGAACGCGATATCTCACGAATGCCTTGAGGAAATTTCTTAAAATTTGGTACAAACATTCATGTGCACTCAAAGATGAACTATTTCGAATTTGGTGGACAAATGTCAAATGTCAAGGTTACATGACATCGCTATTCTCTAGTTTGCTTAGTAAACACTAAAGAACACCGTAAGACTTTTTTATTTTTTAATTTGGCACAACTGTTAATATAGACTCACAGATGAACTGATTAGATTTGGGTGGTCAAACATAATCAAATCCAATTTAAAGACCAAAACCAACCAGTCACAAGTACTGTCTGTGTAGCCAAAGCCTGCTGCATATCCATATTCTTTACCATTGAGCTCCATTGTCTGAAAAGAATAAAATACACATAGATAAGCCACTGTGGTTGACATGTTCCTTCATTAGAATTACCATAGGCATAGTTTATTATAAGTAAGTCGGCTGCTTTGAACTTATGAAATATGTATTAATCTGCTACTGAAAATAGTTTAATACAAATCCACTGTGTACTCCTGTTTGAGAGATATTTGCTGAAAAGTACAGTGAAGGCTGGTTCAGGACATTATTTAATTATACAGTGTATTTAAAGCCATTTTTAAAGATTGATGTCTTTAGTAGGAACTAATGGGCTGAGGGCAGAGAGCCACAGACAGGGTAAGGGAGTCATAAAATATTGAGAGATGGACTGATACTGCACATCGCTGGTTTTGACCTTTTCATGAGGTTTGTTGACAATGAGAAAAATATGAAGGAGCACCAGACTTATCCTTTAATTGTGAGTATTTTCTTTATGTTGTGCCTCTGTGTTTTTTACTCCTTAGACTGGGTCAGAAGAGTATTACCGTAATGTTGAATGAACTTGTAAAATAGAGAAACAGTCAGATACTGTAAAGGGCTGCTTTTAATCTCTTCTTCTAAGTAGATACGGTGTTTGAGTTGTTGGATTACTACTAAGTTCCATATGCCAGCGTATACTCACACTTATTAAATTCAGTGTCTGCCCCTCCTCCTCCATTTCTGACACAGATCGAGACAATAGGTGACGCTTACTGTGTAGCAGGAGGACTTCACAAGAAGGTCGACAGTCACGCTAGACCAATCGCACACATGGCTCTTAAGATGATGGAACTTTCCGAGGAAGTGCTGACCCCTGACGGGAAACCCATCAAGGTGAGTTTCCTTCATCCGTACATGACACACTAAACTGGCATGGTGACGTCTGGGTCGGTTCTCTTTAGGATCATTGAAAGAAACATGCAGGAACACAAGAGCCACACATTTACAAAACACAAGTATACAAAAAAAATGTATTTTTAGATTGTTTAGTAATGACCAGTCAATAGTTTTTTCTTTATCCCGTTTCTTCAAATGTCTGATCTCAAAATATTAACATTTGAGAAGCTAGAAACAGTAAATATTTATTTTACTTCCCTCTGCGAAAAGCCTATAGGCCTTTGGACTTGAGTTTGGATGATTGTTGATTGAGCACAATTTTTATTACATGTTTATCTTCCGCCCCTTTTTGACTCACTCACTACATCTGTGCTCTTCAACTGATTTCATTCAAACACTAAAACTTTCATCTCCTTCAAGACATTTCTGCATAAATTCAACTTTTTTGCAATATTCAATTTATTCTGCAACTTTCCTCTCATTCAGGTGAATGGGGAAAGCGTTCCACTCTGAAACTGTATTTTCTAACACATGGACGTGTGTGTCTGCATGATTGTGTCTGTCCCGCCTCTGTGGTTTTACTGGATCAGAATATGTTTGTGTTGGGATTTGCTCATTATTGACGTTCTCAAAAGTTACACAGACAGTCAAGGTTACAGCACTACAGGCTGTGTCATGGAAGTTGCCATGGTGATAAAGGAATATATTGTCGGGCAGGTTTTGTGTCGTGATTGACATATTTTGGATGATGGATGGATGGGCTGTTGAAGGAGGAACATGGATGATATCTTTGTGGGACATCTGAATTGACAGGTGGATGGATGATATTAAATGTCTTTACTTTTAGCCTTTGCATTTAGCTTTGTGTTGTGGGGCAGCTAGTTTCTTTGTTGAAAAAACATCTGGCACATGTATCTAATTACTGCACATCAATGAGGGAATCTGATCAATAGTATTTAGGGATGAGAAATAATCAACATATTGATTTAGATGTTAATTTTAGAAAAACAAGAAGCAGGATTTTGGTATTTTGGTGTTTAAGGTATACTTGTGCATGTGTCATTCAACCAAAAAAAACTGTGTAGAATCAACAGATGAGCGTCACCTAGCATGTACGGACACGATTATATGTGTACTGTGTATGTGTGTGATGCTTTGTGCTATTTCTGGACCATATATGCTTCTGTTGTTGTTATCCTTACCTGTTTCCTTATCTTTATTCTGTCCTCTTTTTATTTTGTCCTTTTTCTTAATGCTTCCATTTTGTGTTGCATAAAGATGAGATAGATTTACTTCACAACCTCCAGTGCCACTCGACTGGCACTGTTGCATGTTTTTTTGAATTGAATACTCTTTTCTTTAGTTTATTTCAGGTGTTGCATTGAATTTTCTGTATTTTACCATAGTACTGCATAATATGCAATATAAAAAGTTCCTTCTGCTCTATTTCTTTTACTCTCATGGTTTATTTTTGAATGTTCTCAATGGGACACTTGAAACAGTTATGTAATGTTGGACCTGTTTTTCATCACATGCTCTGCAGCCGGTGCTGTGAGTGTTGATCCACCTTCAGCAGGTACAACTGCTAAAATCTATTGTCAAGAAAATATTGAACCATATCAGGTTTTTGACTGCATATAATAATGCTAGTGCAGTGCCTGTTGCAAACCTGCCTGTATAGAATGGGCTGTTTGTTTGGCTTTTACTGATGCTGGTTGCAACTTTCTTTTTGAAACTGTAAAAGTGGCCTGCAGCAATTGAGCTTTAGAAAGTAAAGACGGACTGCAGGACTCAGTCCAGAGAACCCTGAAGCTGAGACACAGCTGCTGCATAAAGAGCTGTTCACCTGTTTATTCAAAGTGTATTAATATTGAATGTGTCCATATTTCACCAAATCCTACGCTGCACTTCCTTGGGCCCTTAAAAATACACATGCAAGGTATGAAACATGTAGATGAATGGTTCTAGAGATATACGAGCCACATACAGACAGACAGAGATTCCTGTTATTATTTTATGGATTTACAGAGTTATGACTGATGTTACAAAAAGATGAACTCAAAAGCCAACTGAGTGGTGTATGACTTAAGGGAAGGAAAGCAGCACAATCGAAGGAAGTGAGTTTAAATCCCTCATGTTAATTCATTAGAATGAAAAGAGAACACAGGATATGATTTATTTATGTTTGTTCTCTATCCTGGCTCTTTCAAGGTCACCACCTCTCTTTGGGCTGCCTTGGTAGTGTTGTGGGTTTTACATGGAATCAATGCCCTAAATATGAGTCAAAATCATGACCTAGAATATGTTGCATTTTATTTCTAGTTCAGTGAAACAGAAACAAAAATTGTAGCATAGCAAGGGAGAAAGACGATTAGAACGGCGTCATTGTTGTCATGCTGTTTAATTGTATTTTGTCGTATTACAGGACTAGACTGGTTTTATACTATGTTTTTTTGTTCCTGTGGACAACTCTAAGGAAATAGAAATAGCCTGTGTAGGTGCACCGTTTACCTCTGTTATCTGAGCCTTTTTTTAAATGGAAATCACATATTTGTGACTTGCTTTTACATATTCAGATACATGAAAGGACATGGAGCTGAGTAGCATATTTGAAAAGTAGTTACACATTGTTCAAATATTGTGGCTTCTGGTCTTTTCATGGAATTTGGAGAAAATAAGAAAAAACACTAGCGTTATTCTTTTTAATGTAACACCTTGAGTTGAACATGTGTTTTTATGTTTGATAAGACTCTTTATTTGGAGCTGAGCTCATTTACTTTTGACTTGTTTAAAAATGTACATAAAGAATGACTTGGCTGGAACAGAGCATGAAAGTGTGAGAGAGAGCGGCTAAGACAGATAGCTGCTGAATAACAAACAGGACACTGTTCTGTGTACTGCTGTGCTCCTAACATTGTCCAGTTGTCTCAAAATAGAAAAGCCTTGCCAAGCATTTTTTGTCTTTCTCTTTCCTCTTCATCTGTCTTGCACCTCCACACTTTCCTTTACAGCCTAAACCCTCCCTTTTAATTTTCCTTTGCAGTTTCCTTTTCCCTCGACATTTTGCGCTCTCTGTTTTTCGCTCCTCTCCTCTTGTCTTATCTATCGTCCCTTCATGTTGGTATGAAGGAGAGTTATAGGGATATTCAACACTTCAGCATGATAAATGCTGCTCAGTGAGTGCACTCAACTCCAGCCAATTTTGCACTGCTATACAAACTAGTATGAGAGCTGTGATTGAGAGCTGAGAGAAAATTTAGTTTAGTTTAGCAAGGAAGAAACGAGGGAGAGAGACAGATCCAGGGACAGAGAGATACAGAGGAGTGAGATTTCAAGAGAGAAACACGTACAAAAACCAAGCATTAATAGTTGTTTTCATCTGTGTTACTGCACTTTCAGGCTTGGAGCATGAGTGTGCTCATGTTAGTGTCAATATCTGAGAACTTTTATTGTTGGTGTTAAAGGGGAATTCTGGTATTTTTTAAGATGGGCACTATGTTTATAAATGTGGGTGTGTAAATAAATGGTACTTAGATTTTTTTTTGAAACTGGTCTAGCAGTTCACCTCCGCTGGTAGTTGCAACATGACAGCAGTGGCTACAATGTAATCTTATGGGGCAAGTGCGACAGTCCACGAAATGTCAACTAGAAGTATTTTTTTTCAACAATTAAAGGCTCAAACATCTTTGCTAAGAGCTTGGCAACATAACACATGTCTCGTGCAACCATTCATCTACACACCCAAATTTATAAACAGGGCCCAGGTCGAAAAATGTCCCTTTAAAAATACCCAACTGTCGAGGGTTTACTCACCATAAGTTGTAGAAACTATAGTAACTTTGATACATGTTCCTATCTGCACTTTCTGAATGAGATTATTATATATTTAAAAAAATATACAGGGCTGAATTTAGTTGTTTCCATGTGTTTATGAGGACCTGTAAATATTAAACCTTAATCCAGCATTAGCTGAGCATTCTGGATTCAGAAATGATCAGGAACTTGTCATGCCAAACTAAAGTGGCACATTCAGTTCTGCAGGACACACATTTTCTTCCCCAGCATTCTCGTATGCTGATGTGTGTGAATGAAGGAAACCGGTTTAGCAAAGCAGCAGTTGCTAAATTATTAACATACTGTACTGTGCAGGGAACTGAATGTAAATTAAATCTAATTATTGGGGACCGTGCGAGCTACATACAAGCACGTAACAATATGTAATACAAAGGACCTACAATACTATTAGCACTGTAGCCTACTATGATTATCATAATTGATTAATCTGATTATTTTTTCAATTTATGTATAAAATGCAAATCCATTAGCCCTGCAATAAATCCTACCTTAATAGACCATATTCACACGGTGGCCATTTCCCTCTGACTTCCAGCTCAGGTTGGGAAGCTCAAATGCAGAATAATGTTATACTGATGTGATTCACATCTATAAGTCATATAAACACTCGACTCTCACAGATCATTTCACAGTTGATCAGCAACCGAAAAGACAACGGATAGTTTTGAGGAAATGGGACCATGTTTCAAGGTTAATTATCAGAGTTTATTAGCTACCATTAGACACAGCTTATATTACCATTCCACCACTTCCTAGCCAGGAGGTCTGTATTTATATTGAACTATTGATGCATGTCTTAGACATATTTATATAAGCCTGTAAGTAACATATACTTGTTGTAATCAAGCTTGCAATGTAGTGCTAAGCCAGTAACGTTATGTCACATTCATAAACTAACATCAACACAAAAGTTTGTTTCAAGCATTGGATTGAAGATTTGCCATTCAGCATTAGGTCCCAAGTCTGTGAATATGGTTTCAAGTTGAACTGAGTGGTCACTGTAGAAGCACCATGGTGCCATGCTGTGCTCTGTAGGATCAGCTATCATTTCTATTGTCTGGTCCATCCCTCTTATATCAGTTAAATAACAGAAACACATCTTAATTATGTGCACAAACTACATCCTCAAAATATTCATAGAGCCGAATCAAGACGTCTGTAAAACAAAAACGGAACATTGCAACCTTAACACAGGTTATCTGTAGGACTGGGTGTACCTAATAAACAACACTGACTCCATAACAACTTCCTCCTCTCTCTGCCTCTTTCTATCTCCATCTCCTCATCCTCCCGTCAGTTTAGCCGGAGGCTGGACTGTGATTTGTTGCCGCACCATTTGCTCATTGGCTCGCACAGGACCATGTGCTGTGGATGCTGACTCACAGCAAAAAAGGAGGGGAAGAGTGTATGAGTTGTTACCGTGTCTGCGTTTTGAGACAAGAAATAAAAGAGGAGAGTGGGCGCTGGATACAGATTTGTTTGTGTGTCTGTGAGTGGTTGTCTGTTGTGAAGACAGACAAGTGCACGGCCATCTGGAAGCAGTTTAGCTGAAAATAGGTCACAGTGGTGCACCTACCAGCCTGTGCTCCCTTGCTTTCTGTCTCTCGCGGTTTCCTTATCTCTCCTCCAATGATGTCAAGGTTTTACCATCAAATTATACGTTTATTCTCTCTCTCTCTCTCTCTCTCTCTGTATCCATTGTCTTTCTTTCTGTCCTTCCATCCGTCTGTGCTCTTTCTACCTCACTACCCCCATCACATGTTGTTGCCATGACTACCTGGTAGTGTGCTGGCATGCCGGCAGTGGCGTTGGTTGCCGAGGTGATGAGCTCCTCAAGTGGATCTTTAGAAATCTACCGGGTGCCACTGGCTATTGTGCATGTGCATTTGTGTGTGAGCATGTGCGTGTTGTATATGCATATGTGATGACAAGCGGATGAGATCAATAGGTCGGTTCAGAACAAGATCGCCTTTGTGCTGCAGGAGAGGCGGCACATGAATGAATGTCATCGGTTCAGTTCAGAGAGATGATCTAACACATTCATATTCACAACAGAGTCAGGTGTGTTGTTGTGGTAAAGGTTAGTTATCTTACAGAAGATGACAGGAGGGATTCATTTAGTTTGCTGACATTGACTCACAGTGAGAAAAGACCAGGACAGCAACTAAGGATTTTCATTATCAGTTGAAGCATCTTTGAAGCATCTGCTGAACAGTTTCTTTATTAATTGTTCAGTATAAATTGATTCTGTTTGACATTATATATTTAAATTCCCTATGATTCCAAGCAATAATACAAATGATATTAATTTTCCTATCATACTGAATAGCTGTTTTCTGACATGAACTCTGGGGTCTGGACTTTCTCCTGCAGATATTATGTGTGAAAAATGCAGGCGTATGAAATTAGCTTCCTTCGCTTTGTCACCTCAACCCCTTCACCTCACCAATTCAAACCTTCCATCACTTATTGTTGGGGCCTGGTCCTAGTTAATGTGTCGAAGCCACAATAACAACATAACTTCTATTTTCAAGCCAAATGCATATTAAAAAATATGAATAAAATAATATTTCGAATGTACTTTTTGAAATGTGCTTATTACATTATTGCTCTAATCGCTCTACTTCTCTTCTATCTCTTTCTTTATATTTCTTCACAATCTTCTCCCACAGCTGAGGATAGGTATCCACACAGGCTCGGTGCTGGCAGGTGTGGTCGGGGTTAAAATGCCACGTTACTGCCTGTTTGGGAACAATGTGACACTTGCCAGCAAGTTTGAATCGGGGAGCCATCCGAGGTGTATCAATGTTAGTCCCACGACTTACCAGTGAGTACCTGCAAACATACAGTCATCCTGTAGACGTATAGTACACACTTATGTATACATTTTCTTTTAACGTATTATCTCCTCTCCTCTCCAGGTTGCTGAAAGATGACCGTTCTTTCTCGTTCATCCCTCGCTCACGATTGGAGCTCCCAGAGAATTTTCCCAAAGAGATCCCAGGGATGTGTTACTTTCTGGAGGCAGGGACTTCTCACAGCCATGCCTCATTGACCAGCTCCCGCTCTGCTCCCCCAGCCTCTATGAGGAAAGTCTCCTATAGTATCGGGACCATGTTTCTAAGGGAAACAAGTTTGTAGGCCTCGTACACGGACTGGGTTGCGCAGGTATTCAGTATGCGAGAGGCTGGATGTGGACATGGGGAACACGCAGCAGACCGATCAGTCAGATCTTTGGATATGCAATATGCATTATGTGAAAACTTGGATTAAGGCCTGTGGGATGGCCTGTGTGAAACTTAAAAAAAACAACAAAAAAACATGCCCTCAAATTCCCCTGTGCAGGGGAGACATGGTTCAAAAGACTTGTGGCACAGCAACATGAATCCTTCCCCAGGGAAGTGTACTGATTAGTGGTGAAACCTTAAAATAAAACGTGATATCCAGATGGATTCCTCAGCTTCATATGTGGTTTCCAGCTCACTCCAGTGGTCCGCTCTCCTAAAAGCTACCATTACGTGGATCTGAAGCTTGGGAAAAACTTGAGGAGAGAACAATTACATGACCAGTGTTGAACTCATTAACGTTGGAATTGCGCAAGTAGAACAAATCCACTCTCCGTTAACAAAGTGGATGCTGAGGAACGAAGTTGTTCGAACTTATGGGAGATAACAACATGGCTTCTTGAATGAGGATGACCACTGCTGACGAACACTACAGCTCCCTTACTCGCCTTCCAACTGTCCCTAAATCATGTCATGCTTTACTGAACACAATCCTAACATCTGCTGCTTGTTACACCCATCAGCCAACCTCAGACCCAGTTGGTCGGGGCGGAGAGAGACTAATGAGAGGCACAATTAAGGAGGTAGATTTGAAAAGGGGTCATTTAAGGATAAATGCCAAAAAAACAACAAAAAAACAAATGCTGATATTAAGAACATTTTCTGCTTCTAACCCACAGCAAACTGTAACCAACAATGATCCAGTCATTTCATTGCAGGTAATATGTTTAGGACTGAAAATTATTCCCAGCTCAGTGCCTTTTTACTGCTCAAATCAGGACTAAAACAAGATGGATTCATTTTAAATATTTGAAAATAAAGAAAAAAATATATCTTGCGTTTCCCAGATAAAGCATCTATGTGTCCTTAACTACACAGGAGAGTCGTATGAGGGAAAGTTATGTGCCAAAGTTTATGAGCCACATTTAAACCCTTGATCTTGCAAGTCACTGGTACCTTATCCCAGCGACCCACCAGGAATCCCAACAAGCTGTGCATTTAATTTTGACACAGTCATTGTCACTATTATTGACTAGCAACATAAATCAAGTGCTCCTCAAAGTGATACAATATTTGAAATTTGATCCATCTGTTTTAGTCCAGATCAACCAATAATAAACACAATATAGTACTAATAATATAGTGCTATGCTAACTTGTACATGTAGTCACAGTATGCACGCTTGACACGGTTCACATTTACACATACAAATCTTTTTTAATTGCATTCTTTTTTACCACATAGATACAAAAAGTATATACCAGCCCCTTGCAAATATAAATAACAGTAAAACAGTAAAATTCACGTAGACTGAAGATGATTTACTCACTTCAAATGCTTCAGCGTAGCTAAGTAACCGACACATTGGAAAGAAAAAGTATTTTTTTTTGGTCAAAGTTTTGTCAAAGAAATCATGAAGTGGGATGTGAAGGGTTAAAGTTGTCTTTTAATATTTTACTGAATTGCCCACTTGGGTAAATATTTAATGTAACTTGCATTACATTGCTGCCAGTGTTCTTCAGAAGTGAAGTCCAAATCAAATATCAATGCCAGAGTTCAAATAAATGGCAGTTTACAAGCCGATGGAAAGTAATATTACATTTTTATATCATCAAAAGAGAGTTTTGAACATCTATCTCACATCTTACTCATGACTAAATCATAATAATAATAATGGATGAATAAATAATACATTAATTCAAGTAATTGTTGAAACTGGCAAAATTCTCTTTTGTGTAAATCAGTAAGAACGTGTTGCCATTTCACTACATTTTGCCAAACGACATGCTGGTTGCTGAGCCTCTAAATGATGCCATGTAATGTGCCATTTGAATTCTGAGATCACACCAGCAGCTTCTTCAGTAAAGGTTCGGTTCCCACTGTTGTAATATTATGAACTTTTCTCCTAGAAATACGACATTATTCTCGTACTATTACCGCTTTATTTTTTTTGAAATATTACAACTGTATTCTCATGATGCTATTACTTTATTTTCCTTGTTATATTATTTTCACTGCACATCAATATGGCCCTAGTACTCCATTACAGAACGAGAAATTGGTTCACTATTGATTAGATCAGAAGAATTTGATTTATTTATCCGATTCTTTGAAAACAGTAGCATCAGAT
Organism: Paralichthys olivaceus; assembly: GCF_024713975.1. NCBI lineage: Eukaryota > Metazoa > Chordata > Actinopteri > Pleuronectiformes > Paralichthyidae > Paralichthys > Paralichthys olivaceus. The sequence goes on along the minus strand of NC_091103.1, from coordinate 13,099,093 downwards.
ACGCTTTCACTTTCACATCACATGTTCTTTGAAGGTCTTGCTGGCAATTAGAACAAAGAAAACAAATATATTTTTGAGAATATTTTTTCATATACCCCATACTTACTCACATTCCCATAAACAGAAATAAGTTGATCCAATATTTAGCTGTTTCCTGTGGCTTAAAGTATACTATGCATTATTGAATTAACAATGGACAGTACCGTCAATAAAAACACCTGAAGATAAATCCAGTCAGTTATTAGCCGAAAATTATCATTCACAAACATATACAAATAAGGTGTAGTTGAAAGAGTCATATTTTTGGGCCAGTGAAATCTGCATACAATGCTTATGTGCTCTTAAAAATGTCACAGTGCGGAAACAGGACTAAAATTCAAGCGTACACCCAGGTGTCGTCAGAGCTGAACCATCTTGCTTCGTAAACATGAAGGTCTTTACATAGTTGATGCTGCGATATTTTAAATCTTGTATATATAACTTTAAAGACAAGTGGAAACTCCAAATTTTAATCAGTAGATTCTTTTAGTGGAGGCTACATGTGATGAAAGCAGCATAATTTGTCCACATTTTAATCCTTTGCAGAAACAAAGACAAGCTGCTCAGACCTAAACGGTCAGCAACATTTATACTTATTGTGCTAAGAACCAGAATTTCCAACACCCACCTGTGACATCAAAAGTAGCTGATCATAAGGTAATATATAGCATTTTTCAAATGCTTGTGAGGCCACATGGGCTTTTTGTTATGAAAATGATATATTAGGACAAAGGAAACCATAATTTGCCCCTTATTAATGTGGATTAAACCAGAAATACATGGTAAATAGCCATTGGAAGATGCACAGCAACAGGAAAAGAACAATTATTATACGTAAGAATATAAACATCTGATTGAAGAATGATGAGTACATGCCAGTTAATGATGGTCAATCATGACCACAGTGTGAACAGGGATAGCCATTGTTGACACATTTGACTGCCATTGAAAGCCTTGAATTAAATTTTCATAAACAAATGCAAATTTACTGTGGGAAAATTTGAGCATGGGCACTACACAACACTTCTGTCTGACAAGAAGGGCTGAATTTCCTGAAGGTCCTAACACAGTAGAGTAGGTGAAGCAGTCTTAAGTGTATTTGACAGTTGAGCCTGCGGGGTTGGTCTTTTTTCCAAGGGATGATTTCCCATATAGAGTGGGCTCTCCGGCTGTCACCCTGGTACCATTCTACACAGCATACATGCATTGATGTGGATGTAATAAATCTGCTGTAGCATAAATCTAGTGCAGGTGTCATTTACACTCAACTTCAGCTGGTGTCTGATTTCTGCATCTAAGCTAAATAAAGGATGTTACAGCAGCGTTACGCCCACGCAACTTGTGTCCAATGCTCATGTCTCCAAGTGTGTAAAAATCCTGGCATAAGATAAGACATTTGGTCAGAGTTGTCTCGCTGATGCAGAGGCTTTGTACTGGTTCTCTGCCGTGTTGTCAGTCATGCTGTCTAAACTGTGTCAAACACAAACGTTGTTGTCAGCCCTTGGTGAGCGTGGGCGGGCCCAGTGTTGAGTGAGAAGAAGACAAATACATTCATAAGTCCAGAAACTGTCTGTCTGTATGTCAATCGGTAAGAGAACCATAGACTGTGAATTAAGATGGACGACACAACAGCTCCTCAAAAGTGAATGTCTCAAAATGTCTCAATAGCCACCTTGTAGCTGGCTGCAATAAAGGTCATAAATATTGCCTCCTCCATGTTAGCGAATGGGAAGTCATAGTTACTTGATGTTTTAAAAACAGGGTGAAACTGTTGGTTTTTTTCTATCTTGCATGGTCTCTCAGTTTGAGAACAGGACTTATTGATTTCACGTTCACTTTTTGTAACACTGTCACTCAAACCCCCTGAGCATGCACTCAAATAAATCCTTCTTGTTCTTAGATTTCCTGCGCTCCAGCTTCAGCTCCCTGTGCTCACGCTGCCTCTGTGCGAGCTGAAATGTCCTCTGCTCTTTGATTTTGTTTTTGTCCAACCAATAAAATGTCAAGGAAGCAGCAAGGTGTGAGGAGAACAGTTGCAGCTGGAGCACATGAAGTCTAAGCACAAGCTATTTGGGGCTATTTGAGTGCGAGAGCAAAGTTTTGAGTGAAAGCATTGCAAAATCTGAATGTGAAAATAATAAGTCCTGCTCTCAAATTGAAAGTCAATATGAAATGTCATGATTGACTCCATCAGGCAATCGTTAATGTGCAGACTCTGGCTTCAAATGGGATAGCACCCAGGATATTTTGGCTTTATTTTTGTATGGTGGAAAGATGCAGGGACGTGTCGTCCATCTTTCTATACAGTCTATGATGAGAACATATTGAGTTTGGCAATATACAAACATACAATAAACATCTGCTGTACCTGTATTTAATATATTAAATCTGAAACATGGAAACTGTAATAAAATCAGTTTCTATATTTCTTTGGTATAATTCACAAAATGATTTGAGATTTTTACATTTTCCACTGCTTTGTGTTATTTTGCAGCCAGTACATTATGTCAGTTTTTGTGCCATCTGGAATAAGGCTGGTGTTCCCAACATTCCAATATCCCACAAAACCTTCCTACTCTCCAGCAAAGTTCCTTTTTTCAATAATCAAAGAAAAAATATTGTTTTTTTATTGAAACTATTGTAATATTCTACATCACATTTTGAATGATTTTCTTTATCTTAATGAGCATGACACTGTCATTTTTATTGAAGAAAAAAATTAAGTTGCTTAACATGTGTTTTCTGCAGGACATTGTGATAAAGTGTCTTGTTGCCGAGATCAAGTTCATCCCCACTGACTCGCAGTGCAGTGGGCCTGGTCCCTGTTGGTCTGACATTAGCCTCATTTTAACAGCAGGAACAAACATGATTGATGCTTGTTGTCCATGTCCAGGGTCAGAAAAAACCCCAGCTCTCTGGGAGGTTGCACATTACTCCACTGATCCACAGTCTGTAAACATTCATCCACATGAGAGTTGTAGCTTCTGTGACATTTGTTCTTCAGCTTAGGTTGAAAGAAACAAAAATATTAGTGAAAGTGATCATCTTTTCCCTTTGGGACTTGGGAACTATACAGGCCGATGTCACGTGTCAAAGATCTGGTCATTGTTTTGTATGATATCACATTGCAGACGTGCAGGTTTGACCCTGGACGCAAGCGTTGCTGTTAGAATCAGGTTTGTATGAGGAAGAGGCTGAATGACAGCTGTTGGTTTCTGACTGATATTAAGGGAACATCTTCTGTATTACATGATGTAAATAAAAAAACACAAGTATCTTTAATAAGGAAGAAAGACTCTGGCTGTTCCTGTTCATACATGCATTTTTACATTTGTATAAACATGTGTGAGTGTGTTATAAAAGTAAAAACAAAAGACAAAGGCATGCGGATTGGTGTTACATTAATTGCAAACACTAAATTGAGTAAAGGTGTGAAAGGTTGTTTGTCTCTGTATGTCGGCCCTGTGATATGTCCAGGATGTACCCCGCCTCTCACCAAATGTCAGCTGCGATTGGCTCCAAGGCCAACTCCCCCTGTGACCCTCTAAAGGATAAGTGGTATATACAGTTAACTAACCCCGCAGTAAAGTGTAAAAATAAAAAAATAAAGTTATATAAAACGATTGCAACAGGAAGTTGAAGGTTTCAAATCAAATTTTAAAAATTTGCAAAGGGTAGAAAGCCACGAGTCAGGTGCACGAAAAGAAAAGATTTGCTGCAGTATATCGGTTGAGCCAGTGTTATCAATAGTTATCAGTGCATTTACAGGTTCCATCACCGTGTAACTTTAATTATTTATTATTATTAATGAAACGCGGCGGCAGAATGTGCCAGATGGATCCTGATCATTAGGCAGGATTAATCAGAAGATCATTATTTGTTGGACCTGGCAACATTTCCTTAATCTTTGTTTGTGTGTGTTGTCATTGTCTCTCTTTGGCTTCATCACTTCATGTCTGGTTTTGCTTTTGTTCCTCGACTTCAGTGATTTACGGTGAAATGAGCCACTGAGCCCTCTCACTGTTTCGGCATGTTTGCTGACACACACTAGAGCTAGAGCTCCACACTGAGAATGGAATAAACCTCATACTTTTTGGGCAAGTTAACCAGGTTTATCCAGTCTGGTTGTGTCACATAGCCATAACATGAATCAACAAACATTTGAATTAAGAACTGCTCCAGAACTTAACATTTAATTTTAAAATAAACCTTTTAAAATTAAATGTTTCAGATTAGTTCTCTCAGCTGCTGCTTCAATTGAACTTGAATGAGTACTTAGTAATCCTAAACCTTTCCACAGCCGACATTTTGACTGATCACAGTTACTAATGACATTAGTCGTCGCTCTGTTCTGTTCATGTATCTCAGTGAAACATGACGGTGTGACAGTGAGCCAACATGCTCATCACCAGAGCTCTGACAGGAAAGCAGCTACACTGAATTCAGCCATCATTCATTTTTGGTATTTACACCTGTGCTGCTCCAGCTGTGATGTGTCATCCCATCCTCTCCTCATCCCTCTGACCCTCCACCCCCCCATACATCCACCCATCCTCCATTTATCTTTAAACCCCTCACATCCTCCGTATATGCAAATATGCCTACATCACACTAATTGGCACATGGGAGGGTTTGCATATTTCACACGGACCATCCTACATACACAGGGGTGTGAGTACGGGTCGTGGCATAACATCGCACAAGCTAACATGCAACTGGAAACAATATACTAACACACAGATGCATACGTTAGGTATGGATGAATAAACAAAGGTCATGTAATTTACACACTGAGCCTGTCATATTAGCCAAATGAAGGGGGCTGAGTCATGGGGGTGCTGACAGTTGAAGAGTTGAACATGGAGTTATGAGGGTGGTGTGGGATTAGGGTGTATGGACTGTATGTGTGTGTGTGTCAGACCACTCCGCATCAAAATGAATTATGTAGTCATTATTCATGGATGCATCTGTACGGAGATGCATCTGAGATTTGTGTGTCTTTTAGTTTTAGCAGAAGAATTTCTGCAGTGAGAATGACAAGTAGCAAGGATCAACCAACATCTTTGACTAACTACGCCGATATTTGATGTGCTTTTACAGAAAAACAACAGTAGATCATTTTTAACTTAAAATACGAGCTTCAAAATCATTTGGATCTTTGATGGTATACAAACATATAATGTCATCATCGTCATGGAAATGCACTGTGTAATTCTGGTGAACAGACCTGTGGCGTACGTCACACACTAGCAGCTAGCTACAAGAGACATCTAACTCACACGTCGTCACACGCAAACAACCAGAGCCAGAGCTAGCAGTAAGCTCAACAAACTGAAGAGGAAAAGAGAAAGCGACAGAGTAAGAAACCAAACGAGCAATGTATTGGAGCATGTTTTAGGTGTTGGTTAGACCCTTAAGAGGTCAAAGATTGAGAGAAAAGTAACTGATCAAAAAGGAAGAGGAGAAAGATCAACAACAGAAGGTTTGACGTCTTGGTCTTGTGACCCAATATATGGGCTATTTGTTGCCTGTGGACATGTAGATGAAGATATATGAAGAAAGGAGTGACCTTCATCTTCCTCGTGGTTTTTGTTTGATAGTAAACTGTCAGTCACTGTGGCTGACGGGGCGTGTCCACACACACACTAGACCACCTTGCATGTGTAAATCTGCATCTTTGTGTCTGTGTGTGTATTTAGTGCGCCCCCGAGGGGTGTGGTCTTCAATAATGAATCACTGCTGCCCTCTCACTTCTTTTCCTCTTTCATCTCTCTCACTCTTTCCTCCACAGCCACGTCTCTCTCTAACAGCTTTTCCTGTAACCTTCTCAATAATTGCATTGCCGTCTTTGCATATTGTTTTTCCACTCTATTTTAATTCTAGTTACACATTTCAGAAAAGGTCCCATAGTTTATGTTCTCCTCCCAAGTCTCTGTCATAGCACTGATGTTAATTGAGATTGGGTATCAGTTTCTACATGACTGGTACCCACTGGACCAAATCACAATACAGATTTCGGTGCCTGTTAGCTAGTAACTACCTCAAACTCGAGTCAACACATCAACAAAATGCTTAAAGCTAATTGGACGAAAGTGTGGCTGTATTTTAAGTATTTTAAGTTAAGTGATTCCGACACTTGTGACGCAGAAGATAGATGAAAAAATTCAGTATAAAGGCAGGAACATGAGAAACTTAAAGTAGCCCCTGATGATGCACAGATACGTTTAATTTTAGTTTGCTTGCTTGACTCCATGAAAAGAAATCAGCTGTGGACATCCTGGCCCGGCAGTGGGAAGAGAATTCATTAAGAGAACCAGAACCAATTTAAAAGCATTGAGTTAGCACAGGCATACAAAAAATACCGATCCCAACCTTAATGTTAATAACAATTGTTGTTGTTGTTGTTTAGGTCTAATTTGTTACAATGATCTTGGATTAGTACAGGGTTTGAATTTTTAAAAAGTATAAAAGCATAACTTTATTTTAAATTCTACTCACCAATTCTAAAAATATAATAGAAATGATGCATATATCGTATATCTCGAAATATCAAGAAAGTGATGCACACTATGTGCGCAATATTTCTATTGGATAGTTCAGGTATAAAAATAAAACTTGTGTGCAGATTTTTTTGTAGATTTATAGGTTAAATGGCAAGAAAAAAATATATATATAAATGATTTACTGTCTAAGTGATGATGGACAAACTGAAACCTCAGATGATTTTATCCCAAACAAACAATAATCCTCACATCCTGCCTTGCTTTTTTTTCCACCAGGGTCACCAGAGTGGAAAAGAGATGAGCAGGATTGGGGATTAGTGTTGATCCATGCAAATTAAAAGATCATAGAGGCAACCTCACAAGGCCGTGTGAGTAGGCTGCCCTTTGCACAAATCTACACGTGGGTTTTTTAGTGTGTATTCACAAGTGTCTGTCTGTGAGAACTGGTGCACCACCCCCGATATTTACTCTCCCTATGTGTGCCTCTTTTAAACTATAAAAGCTGAATCTGTTTGGACATTTAATCTTCAACAGGACAAGCAAAGTGATGCCTCTTTCATCAGCTGGAACACGAATATATATATTTTTCCTAGATGTCTCTGCGGTGGCTGATATGTGAAATCCTTGTTAATCTCTGTGATCAGTGCATAATATCTCTGGGACAGTGTTTTTACCTACAGGATTACTAGAAAACACACCATCAGCACCAGTGATGCAGCAAACAAAATGTCCACTGCCCCAGACAGCCTGGATGTTCTGTTATACTCATCAGATCGAAACAAATCAGATACACTTTGTAAGAGGGCTGCATTGTTTTTGTTCTTTTTGGAGGTGAAAGATAAAACACAAGCTGGTGGAAGTTCGTGACTTACTTCACTCTATGAGTGTCCAGCAGTGTCATGATAATAATTTGAGTGCTACCTTGCTGACTCATGAGAAAATGTTACTTTAGTCTATGTAAAGCTGCTTTCAGACATGCACTGAGGTCCAGGGAACTTCTGGACATTCTCTGGATCTTCTCCAGCCAGGCCTTTAACAAAAACTCTGCAGAAGGTCCAACTGAGCCGAAGTGAGAACACAGCTCACCGCCAGTGAGTGGGCGTGATGACGTTTCTCACACGCATCAGGTGCAAACATTTCCAAAAACAAGTAGAAAACCAAAATCTAAAGATGAAAAAGCGGTGGCACAAATGTAGAGGATACCACCTCAAGATAGCTTTTGGTGATAAGGGCCGATGCTGGCGTCGATGTGCTGTAAACAAAAACACGTAGAGGAATTTATATGTTATGTTTTGCCACTGCCTGCTTCACCACCCCTCACCTGAACACTCCGGAGACTTCTGTGTTGTCATGATCACGTCTAAGTGGAGAATTTCCTGTGTGGAAGGCGAACTACATAGAAAATCTGTACCTAATTCTGTGGACATCCTCCAGAGTTCATGTCTGAAAACTGCTTCAATGTATCAGCATGTGTGGGTTATTAATGTGTCGATACAGGTGTTACCCCCTGGAAAATTAGGAAATGTAGCTTTTTTTAGTTATTTAACAAATAAAAAACAAGAGAGAACTAAATTAGGATGAAAATATAGTGCATACACGTACAAGACAATGAGGAATATGTCGAGAAAGTTTGTTGTGTTGACAGCTCACACCTGTGTAGATGTGTTGTGAACACATTTTTTGACTTTTTGAGGTTTTTGGTTTATATTTGTCAAATTTTCTGTTGTATGGACTTGTTATGAAATGGACATTCGATCTATATTTGTTTGTAGTTTGAGGTGATTATTTCCTGTTTTACTTTGAAGTTATTTTCCAGGCTTTGTCTGATTTTGCCAATCATGTGATTATCTGCAGCTTCTCTAATGTGTCACACCTGAGTTCAACTATCTCTGCCTCTTTGTGTGTGTATAGTCATAATCAGGGAGAATAGCTTCTCTCAGTCCCCTCAGAAAATCAAGGAGTTGTTTAATTCCAAAATGCTGTTTTTGTAAAACTACAACAATATATTACACAAGGTACTCTGTGTGTATGTGTTTGTATGTGTGTGTTTGTGTGTTAAACTTTGAAATCAGTCCAGTGCTGTTCAGCTGGACACAAATACACAGCTGAGGAAACAAACTGTGTGGAACTGTGTGCATGTGTGTATTGTTGTAAGTGTAATTCAAGGATATGCTCTCAGAAGCCTCCCAACTTCCTGGAACATCCTGTAACTTCATTACCATGCTCTCATTAGATACTAATTTAGACCAATCAGATTGCTCTGTAATCTAATCATGCGGCATAAATTATAAGAGAAACCTGTTATTACTGCAAACATGAGGCTGATTAGAGCAGAGACTGGCACCTGCTGTCTGTTTGTGCAGGACACAAGACACTCAATGAATTGAAGAAATACATTTCGGCAACAGTGAAGGAGAAAGACATTACAGTATATTTCACTGTGTGTGTTTGTGTGTGTATTTACTTGTTTTTGTTACCTCTTTTGAACTTTCTCAAATGTAAGTACTGATCCTGTCAGGACCAGTGGGCCTCGTGGGGACCAGAGAAGAAGAAGAAGAAATACTTTATTAATCCCTCAAGGGGAAATTCTCTTTTTTTTTTATACATCAATCAAATTCTAATCAAATTTTTATAAAGCACGGTATCACAACAAACAGTTGTTTCAGGGTGCTGCACAAAAGTCCAAGATCTTAAGAAACACAAAATCCAACTTGTTCCACACCGAGCAAGCATGAGCAACAGTGGGAAGGAAAAACTCCCAGGTGGAAGAAACCTCAGGCAGAACCGGGCTTGGTGTGGAGGGCCTCTGCCAGGACCGGTTGGGGTGATGGAGAAATAACCTATAATAAGTAATATAGAGGAACAAAAGGAAATGGGGGGTTGAGTCACAGTGCATACATGCATTTTAACCCTGAAACACAACCACACACATAAGGTGCGTTGCTCACGGGCACCTCAGCAGTGTCCAGGAGGTGACCTGGCACCTCTCCAGCTACTAGTCCACCTTCCATACTTTGATCCAAGCTGGACTTGAACCAACCATCCTCTGGTTCCCAAGCCAAGTCTCTATGGACTGAGCTACTGCCAGGTATATGGACCCACTCTGTCAGGGTCCATATACCTGAGCTACTCTATGGGGACGTTATCGCAACTCTGGAAATCAGTCTCTTTCCAATGATATGTTGGCGTCAGCAGGGGCAAATCATTATCTCATAGCCATTCCTTTTACTTGGGGGTAATATCATCCATTGAATTTGAAGTAATTTCTCATGAGGCTAAAGTGGAGGAGATAAAATATTTCTTGATCTAGTCTCCCTTCCATTGTGTTTTTTTCATCAATTTTTGATGGCTGCCATGCCCAACAATGTTTCAATGTTATAGAGGCTGTTGACATGCTTCATGAAAGATAAAGTGTTTCTGTAGATGAGTCTCTCATGATTGTTGAGTTGAAGTCTTGTGTATCCCATTGGTTCAAGAGAAATCATGGAGGTAGCTCTAAATAATCTGATGGTGGAGATGAATAAAGAATAAGTATCACCATCAATTTGTTAATTTTTAGGTGTCAGGTTACCACTAAAAATACCAGCACAGTTTAGTTTACTGTTCCAAAAAGAATCTAGCGAAGGTTATTTTCAAGGCAGACATGTCAGTCTTCAGACCACTGACTGTGGAAAGACGTGGGTGCAACGAGACAGATCCAACTCTGTCTCGTGACATTTGGAAGTTTCTGCAACAATGGTTTGAGGCAAGACTATCCAAAGGCAGGTTGTGCTGAGGTGAAACGGACAATCTCTAGGATGAGCAAAGAAACATGTCAGTCAAGGAAACATACAGCCAAACTTTCATATCTTGCTTCTGAGACAATGACTTTAGAAAATGTCTGTATGAACCTTACGCTATGTGGCTTAACAACAGCAATTGATCTGTGCTAGTGATTTAGTGTGGGTTTGTTAAACTAGAGAAAGGTGTAATTCAAAAACTGCTTTATTTTCTCCTCTATCTTCTGTGGGGCCACCCCTAGTCTTCTGACAGCAACCAGATCATTTCTAATATAAGGAGAACTTATACTCTCACAACTTCCAGGTTGGTTAAGGGGCGCTTGTGAGGTAATCCAGAGTGAATAGAGGACTGAAAAGCCATCTGCTTTTTAATTTATTGACATTCACATGCAGATAGCTGTTAATAAAGATTAGTCAAAATGAACCTTATCACCTAGAAAAAGTATTGTTGTTTGGGTTTTCTTGATTGTAAAAAAACTAGCCAGACTGTAAACATTGTACTTCTTCCATAACAAATAGTGTAAAATATGCCAATATGAGCCAAAATTACACATCTCTTTAAAATTCAAAACCACTTCCAAAAAGATAAATGGATTTTTTTCACACTGAAAACAGTGTAATGAGTTTTTCTTTGATATTAATTTTCTGTCATGGATAGTTTGATTGCAACATGAATTTACCCCATGAGAAAAACAACACAAGATTCATAATCATAAGAAGATTAAAGTGGAAACATTGGATTGGAATGTTACTTCTTCATATTCTCCTCATTTCACCCTCTTCTTCTGTGCTCCTTTTCACATTTGACAGGCTCAGGCTCATACACATTTGCATAAACGCATATATAGTATAAACATATGCTGTGCAGTTTGTAGCATGTAGTGTAATATTATGGACATCAATGCTTGCTACAAGCACGTGCAGAGTTTAAATACACTTTAACAGCAAACATTCCCCCTTGCCTGTTTGACATTTGACCTTTGTGAGCTTGATCTATTCATCTTCCTCAGCTGCAACAACAATCCCACTGCAATCCTCACTGAGTCTGTGTGTGAGAATGATAGTGTTCTGTGTGTGTACGTGCATTTATCCACATGCTGATTAAAAAAACGTTGGGAATTTATTAATGTTTTGATAATTCTTCAACCTTTTGTGGTAACAAAGAATGACAAGGAACTGTCTAATCTTATTCTATGAGATAATAACTAAATGCGAGCAGTAATCAGCTTGGGGTTATTCATTGACAAGACCTTTGTTTTATCAAGAACTGACCAGATGGGCAATACAACTAAACATATTTGGACATTGGAGCTCTGTATGTGTGGTTTGATATGTTTTATTTGTGAAATATTTTCCTCCCCTTGAAGCTGCAGAGCACAAGCTATTTGTGCAAAGCTGCACTTTTGTACAAAACACACTTTTATCTCTGAGAGCGAGCCAGCTCTGGCACTGGCCACTTAACTACCTGGCCTAGCCAATCACAGCTGACATTGGGTGAGAGGCAGGTTACATTCTGTAATGGTCACCAGTCTATTTACAGGGCCAACATACAGAGACAAACAACCATTAACACCCACTGAGAATTTATTCTCCAATCAACCAAACTCCACTCTGCATGTCTTGGGACTGTGCCAGGAAGCTGCAGTACCCAGGTAAAAATGAACACACACACACACACACACACACACACACACACACACACACACACACACACACACACACACACACACACACACACACACACACACACACACACACACACACACACACACACACACACCGAGGACCGTCATGTTGGAAGGCAGCAGTGCTAACTGACAGACTGGACCACCTTATCAGACCATATACAGAAATCATGCATACAATAAAGCATGCTAAATAAAATGCTGGACAAGTAAAGGATAATGTACAATAAAATGTTAGAGTCCTGGTGAGTTTTGCTCTTCTATAGTTGTTCCCAGTTTACTTAAAGTGCATCTGGGAACATTTACTGAGTTAGAGGTTGAACTCTTAATTTAACAACTGCAGACAGGGTTTGTTTCCTAGATTCAAGCTGGTTCGAGTTAGACATGCACGAGTCCGAGCCTCTCAAACTATCAAGTGAAGCTGGGATGTCTTCTGGCAGCACTGTGGTCAGCAAAGCTTATGTACAATATTCATTCACAAAAAGCTGCAAGTTGATGAAGCACTGATAACTGTTAGGTATGTGCACCTAGTCATTTCGCAGAAACCCCTCTCCTCCACCCACTCACACTTTTCTCGGTGTGTCGGTGCATGTTTGTGAATGCACTAGTATGAGATGGTGCAAATGTGCATTTAAATGCTTGTGTCCGTGTCTTTTCATCTCCCACCCTCAACTGCCACATTATTTTTTGGTGTGGTGCACGATGGCCGCTCCCACAGGAAACTCATATTGTCAAAATAATTCACTATGATGTGTGTGTCCGTGTGTATAATATGCATGTGTGGGCAACAGCATGTAATAATACTTGCAGTGCTTCGGTGTGTTACTCTGTGTGTGTTTGTGTATCACTGCACACTAAAGTATAGTTCAGGGATTTAAATCTCAGCAGTGGCAGTGTATATGAGTAAAGGCAGCAGATACAGTGAACCAAAATCTATACTACTGCACTACGCCACAATACATTCTCTGTAAATACAAATAACACAGGTTCAACAGAGGTTTGAAGCAGATTTTAAGACGTGTAAAATAAAAAAGGAGCTTGTCTCTGGTGTATAATCTTAAATCAAGATCACAGCAGCATTGACAAAAGAGACGATCTCCACAGTTTTTTTTCCCACTAAAGATGCATCAGATAAATGTATCAAAGGAGGGGCCAAGCCCAGATAAATATCTCCTGACTCTGTCTCCCTCCACACCTTTTGGGACGAGGGTAACTTCATGAAGATTTAAAGGGGAATTCAACCTGGGCCCTTTGTTTATAAATGTAGGGTCACAATTATAACAAAGGGTCACAATTTAAAAACACTTGAATTCACCAATAATTCAGTTAGACTTCAGCTGCCACTTTTCACCACAAAAGATGCTGCTTGTTTTGAGTGATACTGGTAACTTTCTGGTCTTAATTCATTCAATCCTCACTCTCAAGACCCCAACCATCTTTTTTGTCTCTGGACATTATACTTCTTAACTTCTTTTATGGTGACCTTGTGCAATTCTCTTTACCTCACTTTTTTTTGTTTACTCCAGAGCCTTCCTTTCCCCGTTTCCTCTGCATCACTCTCTTTCTCTGGAAAACTCTAAGGAAACTGCAGCAACTCTCCTGCTGCCTCCACACCCAACCACAATCTCTGTAGCATCGGTCACAAGGGGACCGATGCTACAGTTCTGCCTGCAGCACTAGATTGCATTTGTGCAGATGGCTGGGAACACGAACACACACACACACACACACACACACACTGGTCTGCATTAATACAGCTGGCTGGATGTAGGTGCCCCAGTTACATATGGAAAATAGGGCAGCGACAGCGGTTGTGATTAAGTTGTGCAAATGTGTGCTTGTGTGTCTCGCGGCTGCTTGTTTTGCACATGTAAGAGAAGGGTGAGCAAAAGTGTGCATGTAAGATGAGTAAAATTCTTGACATTGATTATTTAGTTGGTTCTCAGAATCTGATTTGAGGTTGGAGCTGAGGATTACGGTAAGCATCAGGATTATTAGGTTTAGCTTTGCATTATGCACAGGTCGTACAGTCAGCAGATAACCTGCAGCTGTGTGGAGCACAGCCAAACTCACTTCCTACTGAATAAATAAAAACAGCTTTAGTAGCTTTTTACAATTCATGAAGAGCAAATGCACAGTCAATTTATTCTCTCAAAGGTTTCCATAATCTGGTTTGGTGAGATACAACAATAGTTTTTGGTTTTGCTTCGTTTTTGAATTTAAAAATAAGGGAAAAGCTCAAATTCTCTTCAATGCAAGATACTGTACAGATGCTTAACTTTCACTCAGGTGGCTGTGTATGTTAGGTTTAAGGTAATGCAGTTGTGTTGCAATGTGTAGTAATATATACTGTCATTCAAATTATAAATAAATTGTCCTTCAAATGTCATTGTGAAGGTTATAGATACAGCAAATCTACAGGTGATTAATGCAGCCCTGGATGTCTGTCATCTACTGTGATCTAAAGTATGCATCAGTTGGGTTTTAGGATTCTAGTCATCCCTGATCTTTCAGCTGCATGTAATGTCTTTACATAGACTGTGCACTAATACTCTGGGTTACCAAGAATACGTGTGATACCCTGCTGCATCAGATTAACTAGTTGACTGATGTCAACCAGGCAGGTGACAGGAGGATTAGAGAAACTAAAATAAAACTAAGACTAAAAATGGTGATTCCAAAAGCAAAACACACACAAACACACACACAAAAACACAGAGAGAATATAGTGGATTTGTCAAGAGAGAGATTGACGACAGGATAGCAGACTGATGCTCAAAATATGAAATTACATCAAAGATGTAATTTAGACGGTTTGTAAAGATCAGGAAAACAACCAGTTATGACTACTGACATACTGAACAGTTGTGTCACATTATAAAAAGTGAAATGTTGGCCTCCTCTAACCGAGACCGGAGGAGCCTTCGCTCTCTTTCTGCTACAAAGCCCTTATATGGATTTTTATCAAATGTAATGAACCTGGGTGTACCTGGGTAATACAACAGTTAGAAACTGTTCATGTCATTTCCCCCAAGTTCTGATAAGAAATGCTACTGAACCTCAAGTTTCTGACACATCACTACACAACACAATGCAGTTATTTAAGCAAGCCAACAAGCCAACAAGTGTAAATATTTCTTTTTAGGTTGTGCAAGTATTACATATCTTCCCTGTGTGTGTCTGTGTGCGTGTGAGCTTTGATTGTGTCAAATGTGGCATGACTTTCTAATCACACGTGGGGCTGCACACAGCAAGAGGGGAAAATAAACAAAGCGATGAGTAATGACGTTAAAAAAATAGCACGCTGATGTTGAAAGAAACTCCTGGTGAAAACAGATGACAGTATAAAAGTCCCATAAAGCAGGATCTTAATTCTCTCCTTTTATAAAAACTTGTGGATGAACATTTGGGCCAATTTACATGGCAACTTTTGTAATTAATAATATAATTCATTGGATAAACAAATGTTATCTACTCTGAATACTTTCGAATTACTTCAAAATCAAACATTGAGTTTCACAAAATTCTCAAAAATTGTTCAGTAGAAATAAAATGCATTTTGCATATGTAGCATTTGTATGTTAGCTAATGATCTTAGCCATCCCTTCCATTATCCGCCATACTACTGTGGCCTGTGCTGACGAGCACATGAGCATCATGTATGTCAGACACACTTTTCATCAATGAATATCGATGATTAATAAACCCAGATGATATTTGACGTGATCATGTGCTGCATGCGTGTTCTGGGATTAGGATCACTGGCCAATCACAAATAAGTTTCAACTTTACAGCTTCAAGTTCTGTATTGTCTAGAAGAACTCAGAGAACCAAGCTCACAATATAACCAAGCGTGAAGAAGCTTAAAAACACTGAATGAGCCTAGAATCTGAATAAAAAATGTGCCAGTGAAAAACTAATGTGAGACAAGAGACAAAATGTTCTCCAACTCCAGAAGATGAATCTTCACTCTTATCCTCGACAGCCGGCGGAGCCAGGTCTCATGTGTCACCTCAGACTAAACTCTCAGTCTGATGCCCAAAGCATTCCTGTCTCCATCGCACATGTGGAAAAAACAACAGCAGTAAAGTTGAGGGGACTAAAAATGTCCTCTGTCTCTCTGAGGAAAGCCTGTATGACTCCAGTCTGACCCCGCTGCTCCTGCACCGCTGCGGAGAACAGAAGATTTAAGACAGTGAGGAGGCAAACTAATTCACTCCAGCTGGAGGCGATGGCCTTGTGTGTGTGTTTACAAGCTCACGTCGTCCATACACAGTAGATGCATATATACACGCTGACCTACACACACTTGACTGACTGACTCTGACACACTGGCTGCACTTGGTTGTGTCTCTCACTTCCAAACAAAGGACCTGCATGGAGGCCATCTGGACAGCAGGCTGCTATTTCATCAATACCCACAATCCCCCTCTATGGCATTCAAATGCTAAAGTTACAAAAGTACAATCTGCAGTGTGAAAACAAAAGGGTGAGAGCGAAAAAAGGATCGAACAAACAAACATTAAAGCTGATAGAAAACGAGAAAAGAGGGTTATCTGACGTGACGGTGAGCAGCAGGTGTGCACATCAGCTTGTCAAAGCAGGTTCATGTCAATGTGTCTATTTGGCTTCATTATTCAGGCACAACTCTGGTCTAAAATGCTGCCTACTGTTTGTCTATTGCTTTTTTCTGTTTTTGTAATTTGACTGTTTTTAAACTTTTGTATTTTTTTAGTGTCTCCATTCTCATTTATTTAATTGTGATTATGCCTCAATGCCAGTGCCAGTGGCCAGAGGCATTATGTTTTGGGGTTGTCCTTCTGTCCTTTGTCTCATTCTTGTGACTTCAGAAATAATAAAGTTTTATCTTATCTTGTAAACATTCTCAACCAATCACAAGTCAGTCTCAGCTGTCAATCATGACGTTTCACCCCAATGTTTTTGTAGCATCAAATAATGAATTCAAACCAAACCTACTGTACAATTTAACACCAACGAATAAGGACAGAAAACATTCTAGAAAACAACAAAACATTGAAAAATATGTTTAACATATACTTTAATTTTATTAGATCTATGCCCCATAAACTAACGTGGAGGAGGCAGGACTTCTGGCCAAATGCTGCAGCCAGGCACCAGGTGCGATACTTTTTGGAATCTGTCTTGTCATCCATCTTTATATACAATTGTATGTTTATACCAGAACATTTTAACATCCAATCATGTTCTTGTTTACTTACTGACAGGGTTGAAAGTTACACTTTTATTTTTATTTGAAGTGATTGTCTAATTTGAATTCAAATTTAATTAAAAATTCTCATTCATGGCAGTAGAAAAACCCATTGATCTTGGATCCACTCATGTTCACTCCTTTACCCACACCAGGAATGGAAAATACCTTTTTAATACTTACTGTGTTTCAGTCAATGAAAAGAGCTGTTGGGGCATGCAACAATCCATAATTAGCTCAGTGTGTATTGTAATAACATTATCTGTATACTTTTAATGAGTGAAAAACTGTTTTAAATAAACTCAAAACATAAGGAGACGAAGCTGTGTGTTATTCCAAGAATCAAAACTAAATATTTGGATGTACTGTCCAGTGTAGTGAGGATCTAAAAATAGAAGATGTATTCTGAGTCTGTTTTTTAAATAAACTTGAGTGGACTCATGTTGAAGAAGCAGCGTCAGTGTCAGTGTGAGACAGGAAGTTGTCTGGACGTGTGTGTCTCTCTCTGTCTCTGGGGACCCTCAGTCTTTGTCTTGAAGCTGTCCCAGTAGGCGGGGTCTTCCTCCATCAGAGGTGAGGCTGAGGCAATGAGGTCACTGAACGACAGCAGCGTAAATGTGGTGGGAGGAGGGAGAGATGAAGGCTGAGGGGGAAATAGAAGAAAGAGTGTGGTTGATTATATTATTTTAAAGTCTGTTTAGTGTTAGGGCGGAAAAATAAATCTGAGATTTCGAGAATAAAGTTGTAATATGAGAAGAATAACGTCGTAATAATACCAGAATAGAGTTGTAATACTATGAGGAACAAATATTTTACAGGAATGAAGATGAAGTATTTTATAAATAAAGTCTGAAAATTACAAGAAAAAAGTTGTAAATTTACAATAATCATGATTTTAGGAGAATTAAGTCAGAACATTACAAATCGAGAATGAAGTTATAAAATAAAAAGAATTAAGTCGTAATATTACAAGAATTAAGTCGTATGGCAAGAAAAGTACTTGCAACTTGTATTAGAAGAAAATTCACAACATTTTGAGAATAAATTCATTATATTACAAGGATGAAGTCGACAGATATAAAATAAAAAATCACTTTGTTTTTAATCATGACAAAATGAAAAAGCCACTCTGACTATTAAATATTAAACACGTTAACATCATGTGCACTTACTGAAGAGTCCGGTTTGTCTGTTGGTCCGAGAGCAACAGCAACATGATGGTCAACATCCAGCAAGCTCTCCTGCAGAATCACACACACACACACACACACACACACACACACACACAGGTCAACATATGCAGAAATATAGTGTGCGGGCTATATATGTATAGCCCGCACACTGAAAAAAACACTTTTAACCTCATTCAAATTCAGAGCTAACACACTATGACAAACACTGTATATGTGCGTCCTTATCAGATGTTCAGTCAAACATTAACCCAGCATGCGTCCACTCATGCATAATCTCTTGAATATATCCATGTGGATATCTGCATGTAGAAGCTGTTTGCATGATTTCTAAGAAGAGGGAGTGAAGGTGCAGTTAGATAACCGCTGCGTTGACGAGTCGCACATCAATTCAGAGAAAAAAACTTGTGCAGGTGAAGTCCGTGAACCGCTGAAAAATGTCACTATAGGGGTCGTAGAAATAAATCAATAGGATTTATGATTAATACACGTGACAAAAGCTCTGTCTGTGTGGATTCATGCAGATTTTATCATCATTTCTTTAACATAAATCATTTGCATTTGTATCTCAAGGTAACATTTTTCAGTAGCACACACCCACTGTAAATCCAATCCGGTTGAATTGTCCATTCTCTGTTCAATGTTTTTTGGGGGGGGTTTGGTGACTGTATATAAAGATGGATGATGCCTCCCCATTTTCTCCCACTATCCAGAGTTTAGGCCAAAATATCCTGGATATCAACGCTGCCATCTTACACATTTGGAGCCTCAGTGCGCTAAGTTCCACCGGTATGAATGCTTGACCAATCGTGACTCAGTCTCAGAGAGCTGTCCATCACAGGGTGTTTCTCCCTGTACAGTCAATGGTTCTACTCTGTAACGTCTACTGCAAATACCAATGGTGATTTTTTTTTTGTTGAAAGGCCTTTAATTCAGAAAAAATATTGTTTTAATGTGTGTTTGTGTAGAAAGTAGGGAGAGAAAAATCAATATGAATTGCATTAAAATAGATTTGTGTCATCTTCAAAATCATTTTTTTCTCTCTCTCTATATATAGTGTTTTGAATATAAGTGTGTGTGTGTGTATGTGTGTGTCTAGCTTATTATGTCCCTCAGCATCTTTGACATCACCACGGGTCAGCAGGAAGTAATAAGTCTCATAGCTGCCCCCTGATACAACCAATCAGCAGGCAGCGAGCAAGAGGACGTGAGGTCAACAACACTGCTGCTCCCCTCACGTCTCTGGTAAACCTTAGTGCTGAGTGTGTGTCTGTTTGTTGATGAGAAAAATCTGAGAAATCGATTCATTTTTACTTCATTTGACCTGTCGAGATCGCTGCAATCTTTCACTGATCACAAATAATTACGTGTCACTGTTCTTCGGGACGTGTTGTTGCTGCAGTCTGGTGCAGGTGTCTTGGTGTTACGACACCTGACTGTGACATATGACATTTTCTTGAGGCTTGCACACATGACCTGTGAGTGTGAGGTTGATATTGCCAAACCCTGTTTGTTTCTTTGTTGGTTTGTGAGCAAGATTACACAGAAACAACTGAAAAGATTAAAATAACACCTGGTGGAAGGATGTGGTATAGGTCGGGAAATAACACATGAAATGATTCAGATTACAGTGCAGATCCAGAACACTTTCTTTAACATTGTGAGATACAGTATTTTTCTCAAAGAATAATTCAGGGATCTTGATTTAAAAACAACTGTAGGGTCTTTTTGGAGGTATCTGCTTGACTGAGGGCCATTCTAGTGTTAGTTTATGTCTTTGCCCCTGTCTGTTGGTTTGTTTGCTTGTTAGTCAGCAGGATTGCCTATAAACTAAAAGAGCAGGTTTCCATAAAACTGTATGAATGGATGGGACATGGACCCAGAAAGAACCCAGTAAATCTGGACACAGATCCTATCATTCAAAATGATAGAAAACATTCAGGTGTCAACTTAATGTATCAAATACCTGTTTATTTGATCATTTTATGAAGGTTTTTTAATTTTGGCCGTTTGTATTTTGTGGATCTCCAATTGGAAAAAAAAAAAAATTATCTGCTAGTTCATACATCTGATGAAGGCCTTTAAAGCGAAATGTCATATTAAATGAATAACAAATACAGTAGCGGTACAGAGAGACAGTGTGGGAGTGTGGGAGCTACTTCTCTCTCTCCACTCCATTCCCAACAACCTGCATCTCTCCATCATTTGCACCCTTTACACATCCTACATACTGTACAGCATGTTGCCGTCACTTCTTTTTTTCATGACAATTTATAGTTAAAACAAGGACAAATTACTATCAAACTGTGATCGATGCAAGTGAGCTATCAGTCCCTGGTGTGAAAACAAGGACACGAAAACCGCATTAGACGTCCATGAGAGGAAAGAGGAGAAGATCAGCCTTTTCAAACCAGTGGTAACCTTTTAGCAGTCACTTGCTAATCCCTCTGCCACCGGGCATGAAGCAGAGGAGTGAGAGGTGGAGGGAGAGGAGGGGGGACAGGGAGGAAAAACACAGGGGGGGGGGGGGAGAGAGGAGGAGGCAGGTACAGTAAAAGGAAGGGTGAAAAGGGAAAAGAAAGTGGAGGAGATATTGGAGAAAACATCAAAGGGAAAAGTGGAGAGGAAGAGGTACGAAGAGAAGACAAGATGAAATTAAATGGGGAATAGACGGGGGGAGTGATGGCAACCCAATGATTGTTCTGCTCTGACAGAGAGGTGCACTCCTGTAATCTCTCGTGGTGGCGTTGGAGGGGTGAAGGGCCACTCGAGAGGCCCCCTAGAGCAATCTCTTGTGTGTGTTTCTCTGCAGGGCCACCTGTGATTCACTTCACACATGATTTCCAGGGGGCAGCCAGGACTCCACACCGTCACTGCTTTTAACATCATTATTTTCTCAAGGCTGCCTCCATCTGCTGTAATACATGTAACCTATTGTTGTCATTATCATTATAAAGTGCTTACAAAACAATCTTGCTTCAACATCCAGTCCAGAGACGTTTGGAAAAGCTGTCGGCCCTGGACGGGTAGAACTCTTCAGAAAAGATGACGTAAACACTCACAACCACTTGCTAATATGCTCTTTTCAGTCATGATGTAGCCTTTACCGATTCGTCAGGCTGCTATCACATGACCCCCTTCCAAAAGGGGGGTGTATAATAAATGCCATTTTCAAACTACAACATAGTAGTGTGGATGCAGCCTTAGATTTGTTTGCATTACATTATTTTCCTCATACAATTGTCTAGTTGTCATTCCAAAAGTACATGTTCATATTTCTACTCCTCACTTACAGGCCTTCTTGTGCATGGTTTGTCTTGTGCATGAAAACAGTAGATGATGCTATAAAACCTTAGAAATCTCCTCCCTGTCCTACAAGCATCCCTGAAAGCATGGAAATTGAACTTTTAGTTCTGACTTCACACTGAAACTCAACATTTGGAAGAATACAGAACCTATTTTAAACACTACTGAACAAACAATTCAAATTAAATAACTAAAAGGTGGAGAAAGCCCACTGCATCTGAAACAAGCTACAACACAAATAGAAAACACAAAAATATAAAGCAGCTTGGCAGAATGCCTTTTGAAATCTGGCACCTGATCAGTAAGTGGAAACACAGCAGACTGCTTCCAACACAGACATGTTGCTGTTTCTCTCTGGGATGTGTGCATGCCCACACTTTTTATGAAATGTGGTGACTAAACCATTGCATCCATCTTTAGTCGGTTTTCAGTTTGTCATTTATCATAACATGCACAACAAAGACAAGGTCGAGATTTTTAGGAATCTGGGGAGTTTTTGTGTCCACTTGCACTCGTGATACAGACTCACTTCAAATATCCAGTTCTCCTCTTTTTCCTCATCGAGATACATCTTGGTCTGGCGTAGCGGCTGGTTCTGTGTGAGCGGTTCAGAGGACAGGTGAAACTCCACCCTCTGCAGGTCGAAGCTTAGACCTGTGCCGATGGCTTTGATGAAGCTCTCCTTCAGGGTCTTGGTGGAGACAGAGCGAACGTGATCAGTTACACGCAGCAAATCAGCACAGGCCCATGCAGAAAACAATGTGGGATATGGCAGAGCTGAGAAGGACAGTGTTTTTGAGGGCTTCATTGTGTGTTTGTGAGAGTGTGTGTTTGTGTGTTGTTGTTAAGTGGGGTCAAAAACTCTGAGACTCTCAGACTAAAACCACAACAGATGGGAAACGATGCATATACTCTATGAATAACTGTGTGTGTGTATACAAAAGGTGGACTTTGTGTGGGTCCAACCAAAAACAGCCCTGCTCCACAGCCAATGAGCCACAATAACAGTATTACAAGGCTAATCGCTATGGCAACGATCGAGCTCTGCCATTAGTCAACAGGGTGGTGATGATATCAGGGCTTGACGTCTCTGTGCCACCCTCTCAATCTCACATCTTTACTTAGCACCACCAATGCTGTCGCTGTCCATCTGTGTGTGTGTGTGTGTGTGTGTGTGTGTGTGTGTGTGTGCAGAATATTGTGTCTTTAAGGAGGGAATGCAAGAGAGATGACAGATAGTGAAGAAAAGACTGAATTTGACTTGGGCAGACTTTGCACACAAATGTGCACAATGTACAAATGTGTCCCCATGTCTTTTAAAGGACATTTGCATTGCCTTACTCTTGTTGAAGGACAAAGGATGTCGCACCTTGTTAAGCCCTATTAGACAAATTGTGATTTGTGAATATGGGCTACAAATAAATTGTGATCGATTGATTGACTGATTTATTCCAATGTTTTCTTCTAACACACACAGAGAAAAAAACAACAACACCGCCCGCAGGGCCCAGCAGCGATGCAATGTGACAAGGTAGTATGGTTGCCATGGTTACCCAGTGGCGGTAGAACGCAGCGAGTTGCTGGTGCTCCGAGCCAGCTGATTGGATGATGCCCCACTCGTACACTGTAAACTGACGAGTCATGATGCGGAAAAACTCCGGCACAGACCTGCTACCTGGAGGCAGAGAAAGAGGGGTGGGGAGGTCGGGGGTGGGTGGAGACAGAAGAGAAGTGTGGTGAGAAGCTGAAAGAAGGCGTCAGTTTCCAAACATATGTGTTCTTGAATTAAAAAAAAGCTAAATATGTCTCACACACACACACACACACACACACACACACACACACACACACACACACACACACACACACACACACACACACACACACACACACACACACACACACACACACACGTCCAACTGGTTCCATCCGTAATACAACAGTGAACCTTTGTGGTCAACTTGGGAATTACACTAGCAAAATACAGTTTTTCTGAATTGCTAAAACACTAATTCCTGTTGTGTGAATCAGTTGCTCAGTTCTCTAAACTCATTCACAAAATTGAGCATCATTTTGACAAAACCATAAACTATCTTCACCTAGTAAAACACTATCTGCAGATCTCAGTCTTTCCTTTTGCAAAACTCTTAACACATTCTCATGCAATAAAACAGTTGTCACTGTGATGCACTTGTGACGCATAATGGTATAAACCAGTGGCAAAATATGAACACAAATGAAACACATGTGTCATCCATTGAACACAAGGATTCAAAATACAACATGACAACCAATATAAGTTCAGAGTGCAAGCAGGTTGGTCCTGCAAGCTCATGACAACAATGGATCAAAGACACAGAGGACGAGTGCGTGTAAGAGGAGGTAGAGGACAAGAAGGAGGCAGAGGAAGAGGAGGGAGAGGAAGCAATTTCTGATGGTGGTACAGTAATATAACACTGTGTGCTGCTATAAGCAACCGGGGTGTTCTTCACCATCATGCCACTCTGGGGCCATATAACACCCAGCACCTTCTCACCTTTCTTGGTGCTCTTAGAGATGTGTTGTCTGCAAATGAACAGCAGGAACATGAGATGATGGAGCGGCTTATTTGTGTTATAATTTGGGACAATGTTAGTTTTCACCGTGCTGTCCAAGTCAGAGAATGGTTCAATATGAATCAGAATGTCATTAACCTATACTTGCCACCGTACTCTCCCTTCCTCAATGCAATAGAGGAGTTTTTGTCCACTTGGAGATGGAAGGTGTACGAGCGACAGCCCTACACCAGGCTCACAGTAATCTTCTTGAGGCCATGGAACTAGCCTGTGATGACATCAGGGTTGAGGAGATGTGTCAGGGCTGGGTACGGCACACTAGGGTTTTTTCCCCGTTGCCTGACAAGGGCAAATATAACGTGTGATGTGGATGAAGTGCTGTGGCCTGACCCAGCCCAAAGACAGGATGACGCTCAATGAAGCTCAATGATCAACTGTACTTTATTGTGACCAATAAACATTTCTCCATGAGCAACATGCCTTGACCAGTGTGTTTTCAATTTTTTGGTGTAGTGTTTAATGACAGCTCAGCAGTCTTTCTATTTTGATCGATTCGTGCAAGATCTGACAACATTGTTCGGTTTTGAGCACATGTGAAACTATTTTGAGGTGATGGTGTGATTTAGCAAAAAGAATCAGAGATTTTATGAATGTAGTTTGAGAAAAGAGTTTTGTGTTTAGAATTCTGAGAAAAGGACAGGAGGATTCAAAAAACGTGTTTTAACAATTGTGAAAAACTGTAATATCTGCCGTCTGCTGTCAGATCTGATTGTTATGGGTTTATTAGCACTGGTATGGATGAGATGGTTGAAATAAAACCGACACACATGGTCTTAGTTTGATTTTTATGCTTTTATCCAGACATTAGTAAAATCATTACATTTATTTATTTATCTGTATTTGTGGCTTGAATAGTGTCACAACTAAAGTTCAATATGAAAATATTTTTTTCTGTTTGTCTGAGACACAAAACAGCGACAGAGAGAAAGTGTTCATGGAGTGTTCTATTTCTCTGTCGGCAAAACATTTTTTAGTGAAATTTACGCAGCTGTATCAGCAACTATTGACAACTGTATTTATTTACCTGGCATTGTGGTTTTCATGATATCCACGCCCACCTGCACCCCCTGATCTGCAGCCAGCACAGCGTAGTCTCCCTGGTGGGAGAGGTTGAAACTCCAGACACCACCTGAATCTGAACTGACCTGGAGTTGAGACAGGAAGAAGGGAGATCTATTATATTTCTATTATATAACAAAACTAACTATATATACTAATATATACTGACTATATAACATCTCTGATTTATTCTACTAAGTTAAACAGTTTGGTCTAACTTAATACATTTGAAAGTATATATGTATTGAACTTATATTGCAACCGTCAAGGTTCACAGTGCTGAGCAAGTACATAAAACCTCCAGTTCAGTGGGTTTTGTATATATTTCCCCATTTGAAATACTATGAAAGACTTGGGTGATTTCACTACTCAAGTGTTGATGGGCAAGAGAATTTAATAAATATATATATTATATATATATTATCTTTCTATCCTCCAGCCTCCTTCAGAGTGCTCATTATTAGTACATTATTATTAATAATACTCACAATAATGAATTCATGTTTCAGGTTACAACTACATCATAAAGTGTCTAAACTGAATGTGTATGAATATAGATGCTGAATGTGGAACGAGAAGTCAAATGTAAGTATGAATAATGTGGTGACAAACAGACACACTAAACATCTCTTCCTTCCTGAGGAAGCTGTAGCTCAGGAAGGTGGAGACAGTCGTCCACTAACCAGACGGATGACGGTCAGTTTCCCCCATTACATGTGTTGGAGTGACCTTTCTCAAGATACTGAACCATGAAGTGTGTAAGTGACGTGTGCTGCACATAGATGCACTGTATGAATGTGGGTGTCAATAAGTGAATGACAAAACTGTACAGTAACAAGCTTTGATTGGTCATCAGGACTAGAGAAATGTTTGTTAAGGTCATGCAGACCATTTACCATTTCTACAGTGCATGTATCAGTCAAAGAGAAGAGACATGATGAAGAGGTGTTTATAGGAATATGAGGATTTAAATCTGATGAACCTTCAGCGGGGCTGCCAGGTAAGGCCTCCCTCTGGGAGATCTCTCCAGTCTGATCCGTGACCAGGGGACCCCCATCCTCTCACAGATAAACTTCCGGAGCAACAATCTGCCAGCCTGACAACAGACAACCACACATACAGAGGTATCATGATGTGGTGAGGGGAAGTGGAGACATGTCATAAACGTTAAACACAAACACAGAACCATGAATAACCAGAGAACAAACACAACTTTACACTCACAACAAAAATATTTCTGTGCATCATAAACACCCTATTACCAGAGATATAGAGCAGAAAAAAACAACATGAAAAGTGAATAGTGAGATAACCGCGAAACAAAGGGACAGCTTGATCGTGCAGACAAATTAGTTTCAATATTATATGGAGAAATGTCTCCACAGGATAATAATAACAATAATAAGAATACAAATAATAAGGAGGTGAACTAAATACAATTAAAGGTTCATTGTGTAGCATTTGGTGACATCTAGTGGTGAAGTTGAATATTGCAGCTGGACACCCCTCACCTCACCCTCCCCTTCCAAACATGACAGAGGACCTGTGGTAGCTTCAGTTGTCATAACAACTGAAAGATTTAGTTTGTCCAGTCTGGACTAATGTGAAAAACATGGTGGCCTCTGTAGACAGGACCTGCTCCTGATGTACATATAAAGTATTTAAATATAAAGAGCCATTCTAGGGTAAAGAGAACCACAATTCTTACGATTTAGATGAAACACACAAGTGAAAACATCCCTAGGATTAATTATTAGATTAGATTAGATTAGATATACTTTATTCATCCCACAACGGGGAAATTTACATGTTACAGCAGCAGAGAGAAAGTGTAGTATACACTACAGAAATTAAAATGGAAAAGGCAATAACACAAAACAACAGACAGAAATTTCTGTAACCTACACAGTAAAAAAGAAAACAATCGACCTGCAACAGACAATGTGCAAAAGGGTGCCACCAAGAGTGGCATGGTATAAAAAGTATTGTAATGTAAAGTGTATAAGTAATATTATCAAAGTAAGTGACCATGATATAAATAACATTGCAAAAAGTAAGTGACCATGACATGAATAGTACAGCAAGGCATAAATGAAATAAGAAAATATTGCAATGTAAAGTGACCATGATAAAAGTACTATGGTAAGGTAAATTGTATGTGGTAAATGTTAATATTAAAAATATTAGATATGTAAATGCAGATTATAGATCACATTTAACATAGGATGTTATTTTAGTTACATTTACAACTAAAAGAATCAAAGAAAAGAAACACTGGAGACAGAAAGTTCACAGATGAAGTTCACAGTAGGACTCACCATGGCTGACTTCGCATCCTTGGCGAACACGAACTGTCCGATCCTGTCCTTCTCCTCTCTCTGGACGCAGCGGGCCGCGAGCAGCCACTCGCCCCGGTTCGGTGTCCACGGTCCGCAGCGGAAAGCCCAGCGGACAGACCCCATCTCCTCACGACTCGGCTCCGACTTCACCGGCGGCTGGCGTTAGCGTCGCGTGTTAGCATGTAGGAGTTTTTTACTCGACGATAACAGTCAGTGAATGTTTCACCTCACTCACTCAGGGTTTGACGTGGAGGCGACACAGCGGCGGAGAAGAGACCAGTGCTCATTCACAAAGTCTAAACTCAGTGTTTACATGTGACAACACACAAACCCGGAAGAGCCCGGCGAGATCCAATGACGTCATAAGTGGGCGCGGTGGAGGATAGGCCAATAGGAGTAGTGGACAGACGATGCCTTCATTGTAGTCAGGAATATTGTGAAAAACATCAAGTCGCGTTATAGCAGCAACGATTTCTCTACATACACTGCATCGAAGACACAACTGAGACAGTTGATAGTTAAGATGATTATTTTTTCATCCAAAAAAGTTAATATCGTTATATCTCTCCCACCCGAGTTGCGTTTTAATCGTTTGTACAACTCGAACGTGGGAAATCTCAATTTATTTTGTGGTGTCCGTGAAAGCAGCATGAAAATTGCTTTTCTCCGGTTTTGTTTTGGTTGCGGTTCGTCTGTGTGATCAAGGTGAGTTGTTTTCTCTATTTACCAGGTATCGCTCCACTGCAGGTGGTGCAGGATGGACAACACACTGCAGGTTTCATGTCTGATCGTGGTGTAGAAAACGTGCAGTGTTCGTCCGCTCAGAAACAACAAACCCACAGTCCAACATCAGTCGGAGAAAAACATGTTTTAATCAGAAATATCAAGAAGATATATTTGGACACAACCTAGAAGCCCAGATTGCATATGCAGGTATTTTGTCTGCATTTAAATCAATCAAAAGAACGTGGGTCTACAAACCAAATACACTGGAAATGAATGTATTTATGTACACTGAATGTAATATAATATAGTGTGTTTTATGAAATATCATATATCATATTAGACACTGTTGAATGTTTGGCAATTGTACAGGAGATGTAACAACTGTGTAACTATAATGTGCTGCAGAGACAAATGGTGCATCAGCAATATGTCTTTGCTGCAGCATCTGCAAATTTATCATATTTACTTACAAGCTACAAATCTGCATTTACGTTTATAGTATTGAGATGAATAAAATCTTAAAAAACGATTCCTGTATGCTGCGATCTCAAAAGCATCTCTGGAGCATCAGTGATGTACCTCAAATTAAGTTTCCACTATAACTGAAACACATCATATGGCAAACCTTTTCCACTTATTTACTTTGTACTGGCATGTTTTCTTTGCTATAATTACACTTCTTCTGCCCCTGTTGGATGGATATTTTGCCAGGAAGAGGATATCATACGTCTGTGGTCTTATTCTTATTTCTCAAGTTTTTAATATCCTGTATCCGAATTCTAACTCGCAGCAGGACTGCAGAGTCATTTCCAGCTGTGATGATTCTCTACCTGTGTGAGCTCACCTGGCTGCAGTCCGGTCCAGATTTTTAAAGTTATAAAACTCCGGAGCCTTAGCTTAATCAGATCAGTGCTTCATTAAGGCAGGAAGTGAACCCCCTCTTCAAACTGGGATAACTGGGAGGCTTTTGATTATTTACTCTGGGGCGGCATCTGCAGCTTTGTATTTCCAAAGGTCCTAGTCTTTGTGGCCTGTTTTTCCCTCTCCACTCTATCTCTCTTTTTCTACCCCATTTAGCTCTCATCATCTCTCCGTTCTCCTCCCTGCATTTCCAGGGGTTTCTGTCCCCTTCCTCGCTGCCAAGCTGGATTTCCTGCAGGTGAAACATCTGAAGAGGAAGAGGAAGAGCAACTACAGTGTGAGAGAAACGCAGACACTCATCAGGGAGATCCACAAGAGGAGGGATGTGCTGTTCTCCAGACAGCAGGTGCAGATTTTCTGTGATGTGTGTCCCCACAGACAAATTAATGGCCGTCCTATTCAATTAGCAAGCATTTGAACAAGCTTTTTAATATACGTCTATGTAAAGAGCTTAATGAGTGTAAACAGTAATTACTGAAATAAAAACTGCAAAGGTATAATATGATCAGTTTAAAAAATATTTGTCTAAGGGAGTTTTGATAAGTTCAGCTGATGTTCTATCTAAAAAACAAGTCACAACTCAAAGATAATATATAAAATAGTATAAAATAATATTAACAGATATCAGCGCATACATTGGCGGGTAAGTAATGAAGATGCAGTACTTCTTTAATACCTAAATATAATTAAGAAGAAGCATGTTCATTAGTACTGACAGTTCTTTTTTCAAATGCAAAATGTCCTGTGTTTTACATTAAGCACATTTCTCATTTTAATTTTTTTTAAAGAGCCTGTGTTTCTCACTCTGCACTACAGTCCCACAGCAACTGTATCTGTCATCACAACACTTCACCACCATCATTACAATCTTGCTCCTGTTCTCTTTCTCTGAACAGAACACAGCCATTAATGAGCTGAAGAGACAGGCATGGGAGGAAGTGGCTCGAGGTGTCAATTCACTGGGGGAGGGCGAGCTACGAACTGCTGCTGAGGTGTGTTTTCGTTCTGTGTTCAAATCACATCTTTAAATACCTTCTCCTCTTTTCTTATCTCTTGACTTTTGGTTCTTTAACTTCCCCGCCTCGCCTACAGGTGAAACGACGTTACCTGGATTGCCGCGCCCTGATGAAAAGGAAGCAGCTTCAGGCAGAGCTCTGTCTCTCCTCCTCTTCATCCTCATCTCTGGCCCTGAAGACAGAGTACGATCAGTCCTCCCCTGAGCACGAGGCAGCCTCTCTGGGGTCGGGGTGCGACCAGCTGCTGGACCTTTCTGGCTTCCCAAAGGACTGTCACTGCGACTGGCCGGAGCTGGTGGGTCTCAGCGAGCCGAGCGGTCAGGCCATGATGGCACCGCCGGACATGAAGATGGAGGACGATGTCTGTGAATACAGAGTAAGAAACATGACTGCAGCATCATAATGCCTGCATGTGTGTGTTTACTGTAGCAACACAAAACAGAAGGTTTGTCCTTACACCACAGATTCCTTCTGTATCTTATTTATTCTGATTAAACCTTCGAGGCCATTAAAGCGATTTCCATGTAAATGAGGACAAAATGATTTTCTCAAACACCTTCATGCTTTTTAGATACAGAGCTCTTGTTTAAGCCACTCCTGTTATGAGGAGATAAGTAGCCTGTATTGACATGCAAGTATTTGCTAATGTGTTAATTAGCTTAATGAATGTCCTCATCAGCAGAGGTAGTTATGTTTAATATATCACAGTGATTATGCAACACATGTAGCTCAAGTGGCTCTTGCTAATCTGGCCTTATGATTGGGCTCATTGGTTCACAAGGTAGAGACGGAGACACAATTAGTGCATGTTAATTAATAAGGATTTAGTCCTAACATTAACCCTTAACATGTTATGTTTAAAGTAAACAGTTGTTTTGACTTTTTCTGTTATTTGTCTTTTTGTCCTTGTTATTTTCCCACTTTTTCTATTAGAATTTATTAAAACTCTTCATATCATCAGTCTGACAATGTGCAGTAGTATTAAAGGTGGTTTTGTGCTATATGTGCTATATACTTCCCTATGTATATAATCATGGATGACTCAACAGCTCCCCAAAAGTCAAGCCAAACCATCTCTATCACATCCTGATGGGTAGCTACAATATAGCTTGCAAACCTTTTTACGTTTTAATTCTTTATCTGATGCAATGAGAAGGTGGTGAAACTTGAAACAACTGAGACTGGCTCACGATGGGTCGAGCGTGTGTATCAGCAGGATCTTGACACCGTGACTCTACTCAATGATCGCTATCCTTTATCGCTATCGGTCTATTCCGACCACCTCTTTCTCCATATTACAGGATTATACAGCTGTGCCCCCAAGATGATTTTCAACTCTTGACTCGTGATTTACACTCAATGTAACATGATAAAGTAGCAGTGTCCCTTTAACGGTGTCCCTCTCTCTTTCTCTAGCTGGATGGTGATGGTGATGTTGGAGATGGAGAAGGAGAAATAGATGAAGATGACATTCCTTCCCTCCTCAGCGACATTGAGTCACGTGGCGAGGGGCATGTCGGCAATGCATATTCCCACAACGACTTAAGCATGCTCAGCTCCTCCAAGGCCCCGACCTCCACCACCAACAGAGACCTGCCGCTGGCTGCCGGCCTGATGGGGATGCCACCTCATGCTCTGGGAGGATTCACCAGTCATGAAAACATGGGTGCAGGGTTCCTGGCTGCTGTTGAGAAGCAGCGACTGGAGCTGGAGAAACAACGCCTGGCCGTGGAAACAGAACGTCTGGGTGTGGAGAAGGAGCGGCTGGCGGTGGAGAAGGAACGACTTTGTCAGAAAGAGGTGGACCGGGAACGAGTGCAGCTGGAGAGAGAGAGGCTGCAGGTGGAGAGGGAGAGGCTGAGGCTTTTGCTCCTCAGCCAGTCAGAGCCTGCTGACTCCTCTTTTAACCTGCCGCCACAGCAAGGCCTGCCTTCGTCCTCCACGCCGTCCTTATCCTGCGCTCATGACGTACAGAGGGAAAGAGAGCGGGAGGGCAAAGGGTGGAGGACAGTCGTGGATCTGGACATGGAGAGGCTCAAACTGGAGAAGGAGAGATTGCAGCTGGAGAAAGAGAGACTGCAGTTCTTCAAATTCGAGGCGGGCAGACTGCAGATAGAGAGAGAACGCCTCCAGGTGGAGAAAGAGAGAATGCAGCTGCACAAAGATCACCAGAGCCACTGAGGAAAAGACTGATGAGAGAGAAAGTGGAGAGTGAAACTGAAAATACTGACAATAACGCAGCATTTGCATCAGCGACAGCTCCTTAATCAACCCTACACACATATATCCTTAAAGATTGTGTGAGCCGCTTTAACGATTATTGCCATTTAGAATTTGGCCGAGGAGAAGACAGAGATAGAGGGCTGGTTTATTTATGACCATCACAATGAAGCAGTGCCTTATGATGTCTTCATTAAAGGGGCGATGGGACAGAAAAGATGGATTTGTTTGGCACAGGCAGCTGCTTATGAGCTCAGCATTTAACCCGAGGTTGAGCAGATGTTCAGTGCCCCATCCAAACACACTGATGCACAAAATGTGCAGTGTA
This sequence comes from Paralichthys olivaceus, assembly GCF_024713975.1. Taxonomy (NCBI): domain Eukaryota; kingdom Metazoa; phylum Chordata; class Actinopteri; order Pleuronectiformes; family Paralichthyidae; genus Paralichthys; species Paralichthys olivaceus. The sequence goes on along the minus strand of NC_091103.1, from coordinate 13,066,137 downwards.
GAACATGGAATGCTGGTTATATCATTGCAACACAACATTTCAAACGTACAAAATGTTTTAAATGGTATATAAAATATGAAAGAAAGGGATCATAATGAAATGTATCTACTGTATGGGTGCTCAAACATAAAAATGAGATCCCAGCACTGATCTGTTACTTGTACATAGAGATTTTAATGCTTTTTATGTATTTCTGTCAAGTTCTTGTGTTGAAGTATAATTTACATGGAAATAGTTGTGATTTTTACTTTTGTCCACCAGTTTTATGACTTTGTGACATTAAGGACACTTGAAACTGAAGCAGCTAATAATTTAATCATTTACACCGGTGCTGTTCCTACTAATATAACATGCGTGGAAATCTCCTCTGTGAAAAAGGCCCATTGAGGTTTGATGTATTTTAACATGAATATTTACTTGGAAAAGAGCCTGAAGATCTGTGGTGAGCAGCTGCAGGATGTTTGCTTTGCATGATGGGATATTAGAGCAGTTAATTGCTTAATTTTATGTTATAAGACTTGCTGTGTCATAAACATACTGTACTTTTACTGGCTACTGCAAACTGTATTCTGTTGGTTATGTCTTAACAAACTATTCTTTTTTACGTTTGTCCCAGTTTGTCTCTTTCAAGAACTCATGACCTGAGATGCAGTCCAATTTTACTATTTTCTATTCATTCTATTTCCTACATGATTCCATCCCTGATTAGCATGTATATGTCTTTATACAACCTTTTTTCTTACAGTCCCAGTGGCTCCATGTCACTGAGTTCATAAGTGATTTTTGTAAAGAAAAATAAATGTGACTTCCAGATAATTTATGTGATGATCAGAACAGAATAAATGCCTTAAAGTGCTTCTCTCTGTAGTCCCTCTCAAGCAGTTCTGTTCTCAGCATTGTATTTTAAAGAATAATGGCAAAAGAGAATAAGTTCCTTTTCTCTCTGCTGTATTGATGTTCTACAGGAAACCGATATGATTTCCCAGATCAATGCAGGAACATATAAAGAGAAAGAGACAAATATTAAAAATCACTGATAAACTGCACAAAAAGTTAACTTTTAGGGATTTCTGTAAATCTGATCAAACATTTGAATGTCAAAACAGGGACCACAAACTCTCAACTAGAAAAAAAATGAAGCCAGTGTGTTTGAGACAAAGAAATCTAAGGACAAGTGAAACCTTTTTAAAAACTGAAATCACCTGAGCTCCCAAACAGTACAATATAGACAGTAATAGCCACAGGTTGAGTCACACAAAGTATTTACTTTTTGAGTCTGATGGTTATTTTTTATGTGTGCCCCTAAGATTGGAACCATATATAAAATACCTGTGTTTGGTCTACCTATATGTTGATTTTGGCAAGAAAATCCACTTTATTGTTGTGGGAAGATTCACGGAAAAATGAAAACATTGTAATTGCACTCACTATACGTGTGTCAAATAGCACAACATATACTTCTGTAGTACTGTATGAGTTTTTATATTCAGTAATGTATATGTATATTTTATAACTTAAACCAGTCAGAGGAGGGATAGAAATACCAGACTCAATCATTGTCTGCAGACTGAGACGCCCGAGGTCCTCTGGCAGACTGTTCCACAGAGGGTGATGATAAAATTACAAGCTGGCTGCCCATTGGTCACAGATCTGAGTGCTGGTAGTTTAATGGCCTGTGCCCAGGATCTAAGGTGTCTAATATCCCTGATATTCAGTATACCCACCTGTTCTGAGATTAGCAGTAAATGGATCCCACAGGTCGTTCTCAGCAGATGTGCTGCAGAATTTTTAACTATTTTAATTTTACCACAGGTTTTCTTCTTTTCGATACTATGTAACTATGTACAGAGACAACAGTCCTGGTCATCAGGCCCAAAGGCAGAAAAAGTGCAAACAAGACAGAAAACAACACAAATGTTTTGTGCATACATGTTCAGATTTGAGAAATCTGCATTCATCAGATTCATCAATAGTAATTATAAAATGTACCTTGTTAACATAATCATATATTGCACATATAGTATGTATGTCATCTGCATGGCAAAAAAAAATCAATGCAACTTTTTAAGAGACACACTGGGGACATGCTGCTTTTTACACCCTGCTTCAAAAAATGAACTCAATGTGCATTTAAGAAAGTGCTAAAATATTTGTGACATGTACTTGACCTGAGCCCGAGTCAGTGGTGACTCTGAATTGGGGATATTTTGTGGAAAAGCAGAAACATTTTTCACTGTGATGGAAAAGATTGATCCTGAAATCAATCCTGGTTTATCATAATGTAATTAGTTCCATTGGATTCACTCTTCAATCTGGAATGCAAATATTTCTATTTTAGTAGGCAGTAAAAATGACATAGACCACTATACCAGCAGCAGCAACACAACAAAACAGCTTATGAGATGAGCTGCTTGTGTGATTTGAGTGTTGTTTCCCTTCAGATCATAAAAGTGGCCTCAAAAGAGAAAGACAGAACAGGACAGGTGGTCATGACAGGGTAGGGGCTGTGGATGATAAACCAAGGTCGGAGATTGATTCCCATGAGAGAGGGATGCAGAAATGGAGAGATAGGATGAGGGAGGATGTTGAGTGGTGTAGAGAGTGAGAAGGGAAGGAGGGCCTGAAAAGATCAGGGGCTGAAAAGATCAGGCATATATCAGTGCTGAGAGAAGGAAGGACAGAGAATGAGGAGATGAAATGAGCCAATAAAATAAAAAGCTGGAAAGGCTGTTTTCACAATTTGCAGTGACAATAAAAGAGACAGATTGAAAGTGTGTGTGTGTGTGTGTGAGTGTGTGTGTGTGTGTGTGTGTGTATGTATATATATACACTTGCAAGCGAAGGTGCAAGGTTAAAAGGGCCAAAACTGCCTCAAAATTGTTATTTTGCTTCATCTTTTGGTAAATGGGAAATAGTTGTCAGTAATAACCCAGCATGGTATGTAGGTGTGTGGGAGTGTGAGTGAGATGGGAAATGCTTGTCAGTGATGGCTCTGCATTAGGAGTGTTAGGTCTCCACGGATTGAGAAAAGGAGCCCAAATGATAAAACCACAGCAGGGAATCTTTAACCCTGCGACTGCTGATCTAGAAGAGCAGAGTTTCTTCACAGACACAGAGATGCCCTGAAGAAACTCTGGAGGAGCTGAAAAAGTCGACTGTCCTTGAAGATTTTTCAAAGCCAAGAAGTAATCCATTCCAATTCTGGCTGGGGTTTGAATTTACTCTCTTGTACAATCCTCCACTGCGGTCGTTCGTGTTGTAATACATTTTTTTTAAAAGACCACGATGGGTGTAAATATTGTAGAAACAAGACTCATTACTGATTACTAGCACCATCATGAGGTTGTCATTATTTCATGTGGTTGAAATATGATACACACATGGAGATATATTTTAGGCTATACCCTAACTTTATGACATACTGATGACAGCCTTGTGGAGCTGCTAGCATGACTTAGTCTTGTTCATTACTTTGAAGCAACACTGCATTGTTTCTATACCGTAAGATAACAGCACACAAGCTTTCAATTGGGAGAATGTCATGTCTGCAGAAACATGTTTTTACCACAGTGCCTACCTTCCGTTGTAACTGAAGTAAGTCACAACTTTTGCTTCATTGCTTCGTCTTGTGCTGCTAGCTTGACGCTGGGCCACGTAAGAGATGACGTCGACTTGCTAGTTTATCATCAGAACCCAGGTGGACCCATTTCAAATCACAACTTAGCCAAACAATAAAATGTGATTTGATGCTACTGTTCTAGTTGTGTGCAGTGAATGGTTACTGCCAGACTATGTTAGCAAGTGTAACTTAGTTCAGACCACGACAACTCTCTGAGGTTGCCAGTTTCCTTTTCACCAGCTTGCCAAAAAAATGCCTGCGTGTACAGTTGTGTGCATGGGAAGGCTTAGATCGCAACTTGCATTACAATAGTGAATGACACCTGTAGGGGGAGCTTGTTTATAGCCAAGAACAATTCTTGATTTGTGTCACTTTAAAAGTTCTCTGTGTAAGATTTAGGAGAAAGGGATTTATTGGCAGAAATTGAATAGAAAATGAGCCTAGTAATTTTTTTGTTTCTTTTACCAGGAATATATTTAAATACTTACCGCCAAAGTTTTTTACAGTAGTTCAAACTGAACACTTTTTGAGTTTCAATGATATCTAAAGGCTTCCACAAGTTCTCTGTCATGTTTGGAAGGGGAGGGTGAGGTGAGGGGTTTTCAGATGCAACATGCAACTTCACCACTAGATGTCACTAAATTCTAAACACTGAACCTTTAATCTCCGGCAGCTCTCTGCTTTAGTTTGCACTCCATTTGCCATAAGGTAACAAATATGAAATACCAAACCTTTCTATACTTTTTTTCCCCTATTCTGCATACAGAGTTGTTTTATGCACACATGGTTGTGGTTATAAATAAAACACAGCAAATGGCACACAGCCTGGATGGGCTCAGTGGATAAATGACCACACAGATTCACACACATGTTCAGCATCGATGTTTTACTAGAAAAAGAAACAAAATGGAAAGAGAGAAATAAAGGAAGAAAGGAACAGTGTTAAAGCCAGCAGTCAACTTCTTGCTGTCAGTGCATGAAATCTTATGTGCTGGAGGTGGGGAAAAAAAACACAACAGTGTCATGTTCTGTTAAACTGCCTGTGTGTCTGGTCTAGTGATCAGTGTTACCTGTCCCTCACAAATGTATCCATTACAGAAACCCACTATTTCTTACAAGCTGGATGTGCTGCAGTGCTGCTGCACTGATACGCTGAGAGCAGGTGAGACTGTGGGAACTGTCCATGAAGTTTGCTTCAGACATACAGACAGTTGTTTTAATATGCTGTTTGAAATACTTGTGTTATAATCTTATTTTGTTCATCTGCTGAGTTTGACTTGAGTACATTTGATGCATGACGTATGTGTTATGCAATGATCTGAACCAGGAGCCAGAAACTCAGATTGTCAACTGGTGTCTGGAGTTGTTCAGTTTATCTCTAGCCCATTATTCTGCTGCATATCCGAGCAGAAAATCATTTGCACTTTGAACAAAGAGTTATGTTCTTGCAGTGGGACAGGAATGGAGATGAAAGCAGAGAGAGAGAGGAAGACAACACAAGAGAAGGAGCATTTGAAAGGTGGAACAATGGCAAAGCAAAAACAGAAGAAAACTTAATGTTTCCTCCCAACAGACAAGAGACACAGTCCCTATGCAAGCATCATGTATATTTTCTTATTCCTAAGGCCGAAAGTAATTAGATTTGAAGGCTGCCATACAGGTTGTAAAAATGTATATTCGATAGATTGCGCATGTCTAGCATGATAAATCAACAAAGTACAAACCTCCTGAACTCTGGCCTTCAAACTGGAGCAGACTCACATTTGGTGAGAAAAACGAACAACAAAAAGCACCGAGGTGATATGAAATGACACAAATGCTACACTTTTGAAATGTCAGACAGCATTTTTTCCCTACAGTAATCGACAGAGGCTCATCCTCTCGTGAGGCCTGTGTCTCTTTGTACTAATGTTGAATACTTGTAAGTAAAAACTGTATCAGGGGCCTTTTCAGGCCTCCATCAGAGATATTTGGGGATAAAAAAACACTGTTGGACAATGAAAACGAAGTGAATAACTGAACAGACAAACAGGCAAAAACAAAATCATCCAAAACCCCTCATGGTGCTGTAGTGATCACTCTGAGCTGACCCTGTGTATGCAGCAGTGTGTGTGCGTGCATTTCTACATGTTAGTGTGTGTGTGTGTGTCCATGTGATTACCAGATGAACATTCAGTGTTGAGTAGGACACACAGACTGTGGCATATTCATATTCTCAGGTTATCAAAAGAAAATCCATATAACAGAATGTATGCCACGGCCTCTGACAATCAGTGATCAATGTTTTCTATAGCTCTCTATAGATATATATTTATTTGTATTATATATAATATGTAGATTTATAAAAAAAGATTTTTTATCTTAATTACAAGTAGTGGCATTTTCTTCTTATATTCATTATTGCAATGAATTGTTATCTAAGATGATTTAAAAAAGACAGGTGAGTTCTGTTTTGCTACGCAGTTATTTACAACAGTTTTAAAAAGCAAGCTCTCTGATACGGTACCTTCCCCCCCACCACTGGAAAACACGAAGGATCTAAAATGGCATTTTCTATTTGGAAGGCTGAACTTGAATGTTTTAAATCCACGTTTAAATCATCATCACATTTCCTCTTATCTTCTACAAGCGCCCAGTGCTTCTGTTGAGAAGGTCACCATTTTAGATCCTCCAAGTGGTTTTATTCCTCCATTCCACCACTGAATATACAGCTTGAACCCTATCATCACTATTTAGCATTTCTACTGTCATGATAATGCTGTTGATGGACTGACTTTATTTATTAGGCTAATGTTTATTTATTCTTTTTATTCTTTTACAAACCCCTGTGAATTCTATGGCCGAGATTCAGCCGAACGTGTGTGTCTCGAGGTTACTTCTGTTCTACGTTGGCTGATTATCTCGCTGCTTTGGGAACGAGAATCATCGTAAATGTGTGGTAAGAAAGCATTTTCATTCAGTTGGGACAGTCCATGGCAAAGTCGTGGGTTTTGCACAGTCCGAACGTTCAAGCTTTACAGTTTTCTGGTCTTCTAAGGGTGATAATACCTGGCACTCAGTCTTTGCAGGCAAGATAAGATGATGGCGACCATGATGATGATGACGATGAAAACAAGGTTTGTAGTCTCAGTAAGGCGTTGTCAAGGGGTGTGGCTTATTGGCCAGCGATGTCCAATGAAGACAGAGTAGGAGCAGAGTTGTTTGGTTGTCTTTCCTCTTGTCACCATCCTCATCTTTATCACGATCATCATCATGATCAGTTCTCGCGTCATGTTCACAGCTCATATTTCATGTCATGTAAATCTTTGCTGGCTTTCCTGTTGGTTCGTGGATATCAGGATGGTATCCTCCCCCCAATAAAGAAAAAAAGAATGAAGACTGCAGGCAAGTGTGATAGATGTAACTTGTCCTTTGTTTTGTCTTTTTTTCCCCGCTGTTCAATACACAGTTGTATTTCAATTGTCTCTTGTAAAATAAGTCAATGGCAACAGGAAAGTGAGATGATGATGCGCAGTGTGTGTTCGTGTATTCAAGTGTGTAAAACTGTGTTCTGTGTATTTGTATTTGAGCTTCTCTAGCTTGATGTGTGTGTGTTATATGTGATATGATAGGATGTGAGAGATTGTACTGTATGTATGCATGTGTGTGTGTGTGTGTGTGTGTGTGTGTGTGTGTGTCCTTGTCAAAGTCAGTGTGTGTGTGTCATTAAGGCACGGCAGGTGTTTTTGGTTTTCAGGGCAGTCCAGAGGAGACCACTGCAAGGCCGGGGTGTCGGAGGGAGGCGTGGCCAGCATGCACAGCTTTGGGGCAGTCTGGCGTCAGGACGCGGCCATTCTCCCCCACACTTCCTGTGATGGATAGACGGGCCTTGTTCCGCATGGCTTCAGAAAATGACAGCTACACGAGGAAAAATGGGAGAGGACGGAGGAGGGGGTGGAGATGGCAGAGTGGAGAGCTTGTTTAAAAAAAACATGTCATAGGCAGAAATTGGGCAGTAAATTGAACTTGTGTAAAAACGTAGATCTCTGTACATGCACCAAAAACACTTCTACATGCAAGTGCCGGTACAAACACACAATTACCTCAACAATTAGAAAAGTCTGAGGGTGCAATCATCCAGTTAAAATGATTCTGTGAGATTTCTCCATTCCACTCTGTTTTGGACATTGAACATTATAATTATTTGATTTTCCCTCAATATGCTGTTATTTAATTACAAACAAACTGAATATTGGAAAATGCAAAGATGTTTTGTAAATAAAGGTCATGCGGGTTGTTTATCAGAAACCATTCAATTGAGTGGAGTGGAGTTTTCTTGTAAACAGAAATGTCTATTTTGCCTTTGTAGCCGTGTCTCAATTCAGGAGCTTCATCCTTCAGAGGCTGCATATGAAAACCAATTGTGTCACAGCGGTGCCACTAGGCTGTCCCATTGAGAATGCTCTTTCAAATGCGCCTTCGAGTGCGTCCTTTCATCCCAGGGCATCAAAGTTACAACAGGAGGACCCTTTGAGGCCCAACCTATCCCAGGGTGCATTTCCCTTGGTTGACAAACTGTTTAATTAAAAAGGTAATGGCCGTAGCATGCAACGAGATGTCCAGTGCATTAGTATCAGGCTTCATCTCAACCAAACAATGAACGGTACACATGTAAAAATAAAAAATAAAATAAAGGGGGGCATTAAAACTGTCTCAGTGTGTCCAACTTCAGCTCCATTGCTAGGCAACAGCAATAAGCTGTCATGACCAGCTTCGATGTCGATCATTGAGACCTCTGTAGACACGACTGCCTAATTTTAGTTTGAGCGTAGACTGTTTCCACCAAATGATGCAGCCCCCAAAGTGAAACACAGCCTATGTTTACGTGCTAGAAGTCTTTTTTGTTGGTGCATTATTGCATCTCTAAGTGCTTTACTACCACCTACTGGTGATTAGGGGAATTGTGTGAACACACAACTGTGTGTGACATTGTGAGCATGCTTGTGCGTAGTATGAATGCACCCCAAACTTATATAATAAACAATCAAATATTACTTAGGCTAACACACTTTCAAAACACTAGGACAGTCCTACAGAAAGGAAAAGGTAAATGCAAAAGCAGGCAACAAACATGGACAACGTAGACAAGCGGGTTTAGGTTGTAGACATCTGCATTTCATAGGTGACCATGCATCTCTGGGTTCTGGGTTTGTGTAATCACAGATTGAGGTGAGGATTTGAAAGGACGGGATTTTGGAAGGTGAGAAAAAGGAAAACATGAAGGAGTGAGTTTTCTTCAAGGTGTCAGATTTATAGAGAGGGAGTGACTGTCTATACTGCTCAGAGTAGGCTGACACTTCACACAGACGGCTACTGTGATTTTTGTGTTTCTGTTCAGTCAGTGTCGCTGCTGTTGGACGAGAACCTCATATCACAGACAGCAAGAGAGCTTTATTTTCACATAGATGGTGCTCATGTGGTGCGACTGGGACACTACATTAAAAGTCTCTACCATAACTCAGGTTTTTATGAAGCCCCTAAAGTCCCGACAGATGTTACTTTTTTATCTCCGTATATCGTTCAAGATAACTACCTTCTGGGAACAAGTTAATGTATATTTGCAGCAAATGATTCCTACTGACGACAAGTGCAGGTCTCCGGACAACAGCCGGAAGAATTTTGTTATGTCATTTCAAGGTGAAAATAAAACTTGATCAGCTGATTTCTCTTTATCACAGAGTCTGTGAAACTGAAGTCGTTAGAGACATGTATACATTTTAGTAAAATAACTTGTGCGCACAAGATATTGACATGTGCACAAGTTAATATATTTCGTGCATGTGAGTAATTATCTTGTGTGCACAAAGTGAAAAGAAAAATATTCTGTTGGGACTTTAGGGGTTCTGTGCAAGTTACAGTGTTTTACACAATCAACGTTAGCAATTTAAAGACTCTGTCAAAGATGCTTGGAAAATTTGGGTTTCATCTTTGATTTCTAAAAGCAATTTGTTGTTCTGCTCATTAACTTACACATTTTACCTTTTGTATATAATCTTGTAGACAGCCAATTTTAAATGGTGACAGTTTTAAATGGCGAGTTTCCCCCTCCTCTTTCACAGAGTACTGTCAGTTTGATGTACAGCTCATTACAAACTAAAGAGAAGAATTAATATCTACTCTAAAGAAACATCTCAGACCATTTCATCTGGAACCTATATTGGTTTAGATGTTTGGATGATATCATTGTATGTTGACACGATGATTCAAGTCAGAGTTAAATTCAGCAACGGTTCCAGATGGTAGAGATCCGTGTTATTGCTTCTGAGTTCAGTCCAAAATGCTTCCACTACCACATTGGATTATTTGTGGTAAACTTTATACTTAATTTTCAAATTGGGTACTGTTACGTTCAAACAAATAATTGCCAATATTTAGTGCATCACATTTAGCTGTCTTTTTTATAACACCCTCTGTATTGATCCTGCTCATTATCTCAAGGTGATAATCAAATAGGACTGTATAAGGCCTCGGAGTGGTTTGCTCAGCAGATCATCAAAATGAAATCCACTGTTTCTTTTTTTCTTTGGTTAATTGCCCATGTGCATCGATATACATGACTCATGGTTTTTACAACAACATCACTAAGTAGCCATTCTATATGAAGTGTTTCATCAATTAATCCTCTGCATTAACACTAAGTAACTGGGCTGTTTTGAAGATGTCAGGGCTGGAGTAAGTCAAAATGCCTGTTAGGAGGGTCTACAGCAGGGGTGCACAACTCCAACTTTATGGATGACGAATACAGAAGACAGTACAACTACAAGCCACCAGAGCTGGGAAAGATCTGCTCTGCAGCAATTAATGTTTTATGTATTTTCACTGTTATTGTAGGTAAATTAAACTCACATTTATATAGTTTATTATTATTGTTGTTGTTGTTGTTGTTGTTGTTGACTGTTGCTGCTTTTATTAATAACACTATTACATCTATAAGTATTGCTTTTATCATTTTCATTATAACAAGTTAAATATAAAAAAATATAAAACTTGTAAATGCAAAAATCTCAGGTATTCCAAATTAAACCCCCACTAATTTTTTTATTAGCTAGTGTGATTAATTATAGATTAGTACATATTTTCCCAATATGGGATTGAAAATTAGGGATTGATAATAAGAACCATGTACAGGAGAAGGGATTCGGGAAATAAAGTAGCTACTACTCAATCAGCTGGTTACTGCAGGTCAACTATTATCTACGGACAACAATTAAAAGCAATCAAAAACTGCTATGGGGCAAATTTTTCCTGAATAGACAAGATTAAATCAGTATTTCAAGAAAATGCAGAAACTTGAGCTGACAAGAATCGAGTCTCACCCTGAACACACTTTGTCTTTTCTGCACCTCACAACCAACATCACTCAGATGTTTTGATGAGGAATTACTGAGTTCTGACTAGTTTTGGAAATTTCTGTGAAAGTCTACACATCTTATAAAATGTCCTGCAGTGTTTTTCTTCCTGAGATATCTATCACATTAAAAACTTAGCCAGACCCAAATCCACAATGACTGGTGTCCATGTGTTAGCTAATTAATTTGTAGCTGGAAGCAGTCATAGATTTTAATGAGGAACAAACTTTTATGACAGCAGGGTGAGAAGACCCTAAAAAATAATAATAGTTTAGCCAAAAAAATACTGAACCATTAGAAAATTTAAGACATATAGTTTTTTGGTATAAGGATGAATAAATCTTATATAAATCTATAGTAAATACAGTTTTGTTATTAGCCGTTATCCCTTTTAGCCCATTATTAAGGCGTTGTCATCACTTCATACTATAGCAAAAATGCTGCTATTCTTTGTCTTTTACATTTGTTTTAGGATATTTAGAGGTTTTGACACTGTTAGTCAGATGAAACGAGTTATGTGAAACTTTCCTTTCAAGCTTCTGAAGACAACAACGAGCATTTTTCACTATTTTATGACATTATATGTCCTAAAAATGAGAAAAAAATCTGCTTTATTGATGATTAAAAAGTATTCTGATGTGAATTCTAATCTGAAGCCCTATACACATATATATATATAAACTGAGACTGGAGTTGTACATCCCTGCTTGATCAATATTTAGTTGATAGCTAAATTACAATGCAGGTGCCTAGTCAAGTCATCGGCAAAGAGCATCACCATCACTGTCGTTATCATCATCATCATCATCATCATCATCATCATCATCATCATCATCATCATCATCTGCAGCCAAAGACGATGGAACCAAAACTGTAGTCACACACATCTAACCCCATTCTTGCTTGGGGCGAGCTGCTAAAGAATGAAAAATAACAACTGTAATAAATGAAAAAAGATATTCGGCCAATATATGAAATAAAAGAAGCAAAATAAAACATAAAAAGCTAAATTGGTTCCACAATGCTTGACCACATCCTCATCACCACATGAAGAACGACACTGGAGCTGCTGCGACAGCCTCCACATCAACAATACAATAATCTACAGCACCACCATGATCAACACCACCATAACCCCACCTATATATGGGAGCCTCTAAATCCTACCCCTATATCTTGACCCCCTCGGAGCCGTACACGTTGTACCCCTCCCTATAAGTGGCTAGATTCTGGGTGCTGGGGGAGGGGCTGGGGCAGTGGGGGGGGCTAAGGTCCACCTTCATGCGCTTGGCTTCGGCCCGAGACTTGTAGCAGAACTCGACCAGGGCCACCAGCATGGCCAGGCCAAGGCCGCCCACAAGGATGTAGAAGACCCCGGCCACATTGGACAGGCTGAGAGCCTGGGACGACTTGTCCTGGAGAGAGGGAGACGTAGTGGGGGAGGAGGGGAGAGAGGAATCCAGGCCGAGTAACGGCGGAGTCGAAGAACGAGTGTTGGGTGAATGCAAGAGGAGGTGGTGGGGTTAGTTGAGATGTAGATGCATGAAAAACAGGTTAGTAGGGACAAGTAGAAGAGGTGGAGGTAAAATTCGAAAGATGGAAGAAAGGGAGAAGAATAAAAGAGAAAGAGGTGGATGAGGAGCAGACAATTAAAAAGTGTTGGCGGGGTGAATAAAGAGGCAGGAAAAAGCAGAAAGAGACAAAGAAATAGAGATCCTCAGAGAAAGAAAAATATTCAAACACAAACACACAAATACAAACAAGTATTATATTACCACTGCAGTAATATTCTACATGTACTAATTTACATTATTGTGTTATTATGAATAAATAATATTATTACATTCTACAGCTACAACTATTACTATTGTCACCACAACAGCTTCTAAATACGTATATTACATATCTGTCAAAATCATTACTACCAACAATCTACATTTCTAATGCAACACAAGAACAGTTTATTTCAGCAAAAATTTAACAATTAAGTAAAAAAATGGTGTCAATCACTTTATTTATGACAGAGCAGACTTTAATTTGAGCGGTGATGACATTTCACTGTGGTTTTAATGAGATTTAAAGGCTCCAGTCGCCTGCTCTAAACAGCAACTCCCATGTTCTACATTGTCAAATCTTCCTGTCTTCTAATGAAATGAAAAGTGTTTGAATTAGCAGCAAAGCTGATATCAAATATTGTAGTGCTTTATTTCACAGGTCTGTAATTTCTTATTATTTTTGTAAGAAACTGAACAAGAACTTTATCATTTGGTTCTAATTACAGAGAAACTCGAGACAGTTATTTAACTTTTAAGTGAGTATACTTGTGTTGAGCTTAAATGCAGCTGACCTGCTCAACTAGACCCATGTAATTAATAATACAATATTCATTTATTATTCACAACTTTATCCTCCATATTTGTGAAATTTTTTCCTAACCTGTGAACAAAAGTCCAGTTTTTGAATGTTAAGATGACCTCATGTGCACTCAGGTCTTCATACGCTGGTGATTAATTCAAACTGGCCTAAATATTTAATCAAAAGTTCACAAATGTAATATTTGACCAGTAATTAGTACCAAATGAAACCGTTCTTGCACAAAATAACATTGGATATTATTAAATAAATATTTCCCTGTAAAATAAAGTGTCAATTTAAGTTGTGGAAATAAATTGAAATAATGTTTTCCTGATTCAATATAAAACATGAAGGTAAAAGCCAATTTTGCCATATCAAAACAGAACATGGGAGTGAAAATTGGCTGATGATAATCATAATTTACATAAAGAGTCCTGACTGTAATGAGGATGGGATTGCCACAGATTTCTACAGAGACTGAACAAGAAACTGATTTTAATCTGATGCAGATTTCAATAAATGTGGTCCACCATTAAATAGAAAAAGTCTACTTTGGAGCACATGTGTTTCAGGCTAAGTGATAAGATGTTTCAAATGCTATTTCTAAGACAGTAGTTGCAGTAATCTGGAGCGTATTCAGGATGAGAGTTTCAGACTAGCGATCTGTGGGCCGCAGCAGCGTGAGACTGACCTTACTTCCAGAGTCCTTGGGTCCACACTCTCCCTTGTCATACCACCATTTGTTTTTCAGTTTGTCTAAGACGCCTGCTTCGCTCAGTTTCAATACTGCAAGGTTTACCGGGGTTCTTCGCGTGTAAAAATAACATAAATAACATCATAGGTCATGTTATTTTATGTTATTAGAGTATTTCACATTTGCATTGCACAGCTCAGTCACATTGAAACTTTTTTTGTACAAATCAAGTGACCTAGCATGGATCCCACTGAGTACATGTGTGTATGCTCGTTGAGGAGGGGCTGGGGGGAGCGAGGAGCTAAGGCGAGCTACAGACATATGAGTGGGACCCACCTTTGTCACCTCGAGTAACACACCCATACTGCCCCAGCTGGTTCTGCACTTAACAGAGCCAAGTACTGCTAAACCAGGACTATTAGCATCAGGCTAGCTCTGTGCTACAACTGGGAGAGAGAGCTCCTATCTTATGGTGCATTTACACTAAACGAAAAGCAAATCTTTATATCGCGTGATGAGATTATACACAATATCAATGTAAAGATGCAAATACACAAACCCAAACTTTTCCTTTAGCACCATCAACTGGTCAGAATTCCAATTGGTCTGATAATTAAAATGTCTAATTTAAAACTAACTTCAATCCTCTGTTTTGTGCTAAATAGGACATGCTATGTAAAATGCTTAGCATGCATTGTCTGCCAAACATCAGCATGTTAGCGATGCTATCGAGAGTTGAGTAAATCTTTGATTCTTAAATACAATGAAGGAACGTGAACAGAAGAAAAAACCCTGAAAGGAACTGTTGAAACTCTACAAATGAATAGTAGAAGTAGGAAACTTAACCTTGTAACAGCGTTCTGCTTTGATCAATTATTCATCAAAGAGTCTAAAAGAATCTGAGAGCTGTGATTTCACTTGGGTCTCATTTTCCCATTAAACATTTTTATAACCTGATTTTTTTTCCAGCCATGTACTCGAACAGCTGAGTTTGTCCTGAAGAAGCGAGGAGGATCAATGTGGAGTCCTTCTGTCATTTGTGCTATTTGACTCACATCTTATCTCTCCTCTCCCCAGAGCTGCCACTAGGGGGCAAATATTCCTGTCTTGGCAGTAACTGCTCTGTTTCCTTTTGACACGAATCCATCCCTGAACCATTGTCCCATTACCTGGCACTCAGTCCCCTCAGAGGGACGTTACCAGATCTTCACCAAACACAATTGAAGATGATTATTATGAAGAGGGATTTATTTATCTTGGCAGGCCCTCATCTGCACAGAGGACATGTTACATCTCTGATAATGCAACATAACATTTTCTTAAGGGTGTAAATTGTTTCTTTAAAAAGTGTTTTGGTTCACATTTGGGTCTCTAAAAGACACAGCCAACAGAAAACTGTTGAATATTTCAAAGCTTTATTTTACCAGGAAATAATATCTACTTGTTCTGTGTCTCAAAAAGCACAGTGTTGTACCTTTGTCACTGAGTCTGAACCTTTTTTGTAAAAAAGGCACACACCCCTGACAACATATGCAACACTGTGCCTATTTTTGGAGCTGCAGGGTGTCTTAGGAGATTTTAGGGTGTCACTTTTGCTGCCTGACTCTTTGCCAGGGCAGATGCGTGCGCTACTCTCCCACGGAGGCCGTTCACCGGCTGGGCAGCCGCGACGGCCACCGTCCCCCATGGTGGGGTGGGCAGACAGAGAGGGCTAACCTTGGAATCCCCTCCCCCGCTGCCACATTCTCCTTTGTCATACCACCACTTGTTTTTCAATTTGTCCAACAGGCCCTGCTCGTTGAGCTTTAGCACGGCCAGGTTGACCGCATTTCTTTAAGTAAGAAAGGAGGGAAAATAGTTTGGTCAGAGTGGAGGATGGAGGGACAGACAAGATGGATGTGGGGACCACAGCCAGGGGGTAGGAGGGAGGGGGGGAGAGGGAGTAGAGGGAGGAGAAATCAGAGGGGTTGAATGGACAAAGGTGGGTTAGTGGGGAAGGATGCACCCCGACAACATTGTCTTTTCTACTCTTTCTCTTTGACTTTCTACTTCTTTTTTGCTTTTACATCTAATTCTGTTCACCTCACATTTGTTTTCTCCCTCTCCGCTGTTGTTGCTGGGTGGCACTAACAGAGGATGTTTCACAGCAAGTGTCAGATTGCTGCTATGAATTGTGTTAACCAGGTCTCTGCAGCCTGCTGTTGGTGCTCTGACTCCCTCCTGCTCTTTGTAAGTGTGTGTGTGTGTGTGTGTGTGTGTGTGTGTGTGTCAGTGAGGTCGTGTAGCTCTAGTTCCCTACAGCCGTCCTGCTCACACCCCTGAGGGGGATTGACCTCCAAACAATTTTCAGGGACACAGGGCAAAATTTTGGGCATTAATGCTGCTTGTATTCATGTATTCATCTTCATTATTTCTGATAAGTTCATAAAGTCATTTATTCAGCATATTATCAAAATAACCAACTTGCCTATATTTGAATCCCACTTTAAATATTTTATATGTTTTTATGTGCAGTTGAAAAAGTTGAAAGTATGGATTTTTCTGCTTAAGCTGGCTCAAAAGGAAGCCGTCCTCACGCTGTTCCTTGTGAATGCTGTGCCATTTAGAAGCAACGTTTTTTGCTGACAGGTGTTAGCGCCTCTCACTGGCAGGACATCACCACACTCAATGCTTTCAACTTATCAGGCAACAGTAACTTCAACAGAAAAGTAGAGGTGACAAAATGGATAACATATCGTGTAACGTCAAATCTCTCTAAGTTGATTTCTATATGAAACTAACATGAACTGTGGTTTCTTGGAACATATTAATAATTCCAGGACTCTCTGTCTGTCTGTATGTGGCATGCTCATCTTGAGAAAGCTTCATCGTATCTGCTTCACACTTGTGTCTGGTTATTGATAAGAGAGTGCAGTGTCGAATTTTGACACAGGATACATTCATTTTAATAAACTTTGAATAAACAGGTGACCAGCGCTCTGTAGGTACAGTGGCTTGGACCCGTCAACATAAGTGACGTTGTCGGTCAGAACAACGACTTAACGAGAGCCCTTTGTGCAGCATTGTTGGCACAGCTTCAGGGTTCTGCAGATCGAGTCCTGCAGTCAGTCTCTACTACTACAGGTCACTTTTACAGTTTCAGAATGAAAGCTGCAACCAGCATCACCACGTGAGTGCGATGGCAGTTTCATACACTGACATTTTATCCTATCCTGCACTTTTTGATACAAAAAATCCCAAATTTTTTCTAGACATAGAGAAGCAAAACTCAGCAACCAGCAGTGCTCATGATTCCTCTGATATCCTCTGCAAGTGTCTCCTGAATGCCTCGATATGTAACCTGCTCCTTTAATTTAATCCCCACGAGCACATCCACAAAATTTGGCAGCAGGAGCGAAGTGATTTTGTCATTGTATTCCCAAGATGTCCTAAATAAATTCATTGTGTTCCGTCTCTCTTTCTTTTGCCACATCTCTGCTTTTGTACAGTTACCTGTGTGTCGTTTTTTATTCTTCTACTCCCACCCTCTGCTGACAACTCTTTTGTTTGTGAGATAGTTTAATCAGGCCGGCTAATCTCTACAAAAAGGTCACTGCAGTCGCTGCCTGCTTGTTTGTTAGACTGCACCTTTGTCTGTGCACCTGCCTATTTGAAAGTCCTGTTTCTCCTCAGAGTGTGATGTGCCTGCATGTAAGAGATGCTCATCACAGAAAGGTCATCAGGTCAGGATTTTTTTTAGGGGGGGGAATTAGGATATTTAAAAGGCACACTGCAGGTTTAGCTCTCTGAGTAAATATCATCAAGAGATTGAGAGAGAGAGAATGTTCTCTGGGGTGGTCTAAGGTACAGGCCATGACTAATCTCATCAACATAAGAGGTGTATGGATGATAGCAGTTCATGATAAAAGTCACAAATCATTAAACATTTTAAAAGTAGCAGTACTTCAGAAAGCATACATTCCTAACGCTCATTTCAATCATCAGGGTATTCATCCTCCTCATCAACATCACAAGGGCAAATTAGCATCGTGATTAGAGTGGTGAAAGGAGAGGCAGGCTCACCTGACGTGCACACTCCCAGCCACACGGGTGGTAGAGATCAGGTTTCCACTAATTGAGAGAAGCCAGAGACAACCGTGGATAGTCCCGGAAATGTGTTCTGATGGGGGGGGGCTAAAAGGGTCCTATCCACCCGCTGTCTGTCACTTTTCCCCCTTGAACGGAAAAACCATTTTCTTTTTTGAAAGTAAGTAATAAGGGATGAACTACAGTGACTGTGGTTTCGAGAGGCGTGTTTGCACCACACACAGGGGGAAGTTATAGGAACAGGATGTGAGGCTGATTTGCTGTTTTTTCTTGTTTTGACTTTCGTGAGGCAAATCTGAAATGCGACAGCGAGAGGTGGGGGCAGAGAACAGAGAGCAAGTGGTCCGGCTTTATCGAATTTACCCAATTATTTTCGCTCGGCAGGCACCTGTCACACCGAGAAGACAAAGTCTTGAGGGCCGTTGTCACAGTCCCTTGAAAAATGAATTATTTTCACTGTTTGTATACCCCTGTGAAACCTACAGGGACTGTCACGTTAACAAGGCAGATAAACAAGTGTCTGCTGAAGGAAAATCTAAATAAAAGGACCAACTTTAGTACCATTATTCACTTTCTCATTTGTTTCCTCCACCTTCCACTGTCTTCATTAAGACAAACACACACGTGCTGTCATGTATTTTTATAAAACAACTCTTTGATTTGGCTTTTAATTTGGTTTCACTCAAATACCAACTAATGCAACTAAAATGTAGCATCATCTTTTTTTCAGTTGTGAGTATTTTTGGTGTGGGATCCTGTAATCTGATTACTTCCTAGTCCCCCCATAGTCCAGGCCCCTCTACTTCCCATCTCTGACTTTCAGTTTCCTGCTCCGTTTATAAATTTCCCCTCTTGGCCTTGGATGTAGTGGCAGCAGTCTGAGGTTCTGCCCCTCCTTGCAGCCATATTCATTTGATAAATCTCCCCTATAATAATCATAATCACTACTATCATCATCATCATCATCATCATCATCATCATCATCATCATCATGGCTAACATTTCTGAGGATGAGAGGAACAAAGGGACAAGACAACAGGCAAATGGACAGAGTTACCTGTGTGGTGGCCCTGTGGAGAGAGAGTGATTGATAGAGCAACAGGGGAGAGAGGATGTATACGAACATATACACATGGCACATGACACAGGACATTGGACACAGGGATGAAGCTAACTGGCCATAAATTAACAGGAGAAAAGATGGAGTCAGAAAGGAAAAGAGAGCCAGAAAGAGAATGAAATAAAAAGGGAGGAAAATATGATGTAAAACATAATCTATATACTCAACACATTTGTCTCTGTACGTCGCTGCTGCAGGGTGAAAACATTAAATTATAACTGATTGGACTTTCTTATTTAGTTGTCTTCAGCGCCTCAAGTGCTAAATAATTGTCAAACATCAAAACCAAAATTCTCAAATTGAACATGAGATGTTTTCACCTGACAGCAGAGACAGGTTAATCTATGTGCAGTATAAAAGGCACAGCAGGGTAGGTGGAATATCGCAGCAATAGTGGCAACAGTATCAGCTTTGTTGCTGTCACCTATTGTTACACTATTCCACCCACCTTAACTGTGAGCCTTTCGGTGTGGCAATGCCATATCCTTTGGAGTCCAGGTTGCCCCCGACTTTCATGGTGTCGCAGGGCTTGCGTTGCTCCGTGTACTCGTTCATTGTGGACTCTAGGAGGAAGGCGTACTTCCCCTTGGACTTGCGGACCCTCGCCACTCCCTCCGCCGTGGTCTTAGTGAAGACAGTTGGCTCGGCGGATTTCATATAGGACCACATCTTCTCGTATACGGCTATTTTGGACCTCTGGGGTAGAAAAGTGTGAAGAGGACAGAGGAGGAGGTTAATTTGGGGTGAATGGGCCCCTTTTGTGCTCATATACAAGATTATATAACTAATAGCCGATAAATAATAAAAACACAGAGAATATGTACATAATATACATCTTTCACTACAGGTGGAAATATTTGGAATAGGGCTGTATGGTACTCAATATATAATGACTTTACAATACAAAATGATTGCTATAAAAATAAATAATTGGGTGTCATTTTTAATATAGTATATATTTTACAAAGATTTATGTATAGATATATAAATAAATATAAATTCTCAAAAGTATACAATATTATATGAATATAAAATAATAATATAAAATTCAAATATGAAAATGTATCATTGAAAGGTTCAACATAGAAGAATTGTGTTTAAGGCTTTGGTCTTACAATAAACACAATGTGACAATTGGACTGCAATAGTAATGAGAGGCGCAAAGAAACAATGTATTAATCACAATAATAATATATCATGATAATCAAGTATTTCCTATATAGCCAAGTAGCTTATTCATCTGTGACAGAGGCATCCTTTAAAAAAACACATCAATCAGTCTTGATTGTTCTAATCCTTCATTTCACTGAACTTTTGGTGGGATTTGCTGACCCTAAGAATAATCAACTTTACTGTTTAAGGCTGGGCTGTTATTGTTGATACATCCATTCCATGTGTCAAATTATGGATGGACATTCACAACTCACTGATGCCCACAGCAGCTTCTCTAACCACAGATTTGATTATTCAAATCATCTCTACTGAGACAAATAGGAGGAGATGAAAACAGAGCGCCCTGTTCATTATGTTGACACAATGACACTTAAGGCTGCTTATTGATTAGACACTTGTTTTCTTTCTGCTGATAGAAACAACAGCACAGTCCTGAGATTTTACTGCATTTCATTTCTCATGCTGAGGCTTTGACAATTACAGCGCTGATGGAGGGTTGTGTTGTCACTATGTTTGCCTTGATAAGTCAAGCATAGGCCTCACTTCAAATGAGCTTATGACTGGAACAGTGGCAAATGTGGATGCAGATATGAATTTGGTCACCTGATCTCCAGACTCTGTTTGGCATGAGGCAATAGATTGTCTCATATTGAGTGTATACCATTAAATGTGCATGTATGTGTGCAATCGAACAAATAATTATGCCTAAAATGGTGAGTTTATGTATTCAAATGCAGATATATGCATACCCTATACATTTAACTTCTGTAATAAAGAATTTAATATGTGACTGAAATACTCAAAGTCAATAATAATTAATTTTGAGTGAAGAGAGAGGTGTATTTTTTATTTTTTTGGTCATGAGTTCAAATACCAACAGCCGTTCCCCAGAATCTCTTACCCCATCTTTAGTTGGGAATGGATTATCCAATGGGGGACACATACAGATTTTGGTGTCAGCTGTTAAGGTTAGTTAGGTTCAGGTAAATCTCCAGAATGGATGCAAGTATGTAATGTCCCTGAAAGTGATGTGCGACAATGTGTGTGTGTGTGTGAACTGTGTGTACTCAAGAGTGAAAATAACAAGTGGAGGAGTCAAACTGTCATCCTCCACAAGCGTCCTGTTTCCCCTTCTCTCCTGGTGATAAAGTGTTATTCTGTCTCTCTGCGAGCGACAAGCCATGGCCTCAGCCACTGATACCAGCACCCAGGGAAGGTGTGTGTGTGCATGTGTGTCGCTAGTGCGTGACGGACACCTATCCCATAATAATGTAACTCACATCTAAGAGGACCATCAGGCCCCCCCTTTCTCCATCCAACCATCTCTCTCAGTCCTTTCTCTTTTTTCTTTCTCTGTCCGTCATCGAAACCCTTCTCACCATCCCCCTCTTCACTCACAGCCTCAACATCATTCTCATTGCTCAAATCCATCTTCATTTTTTTTTTTCTTTACATCCTTGCATGCTTGTTTGAGTGTTACTTTCGTGCATTCTGTGTATGTATCCTCCTGTGTATGTGTGTGTGAGTAAGAGAGACGATGATGGCTGTGCGCACATAAAGCACATATAGCAGCATCTGGCCTCAGAGGGATGGATGTGTGACAATACAATGTGACTTTCTCCAGATTCTCTAACAATGAGTGAGGCTATGAAGGAGAGAATGGATGCTGCAAGTCACCTTCAGGCATCCAAACACTAACATATACATCAACTTGTGTGAGCTGAAGACACTGACATACACAAATGCAAACACATGATGCATACTGGGCTAAATGTGGATACATAAATGCTTGCATCTTCACAGACACACACACACACACAGATAATTAATGGCAATGGTGAAGCCCCCTCAGCTGAGGGAGAGTAAATTGCTTTTTCACCCTCCAAAGATTTCAGCCCGCTCGTTATGCTGATGATGCCAGAGCCGCTCACAGAAGCACAAACTGTCTGCTAAAACGTCCCACCTCCCCCTCTGCCTCCCCCTGCTTCCCCAGATACATGCACACAAGTGCGCACGTCTTCACAAAGCATAACTGTAAATTGGTAAATATACACACAGGATGCATGAGCACACAATTGATTCTGAATATTCCTACAAAGCATGACTATGTGTCGGAGCAGATTTGTCAGTGAACAAGTAATGATGCTAGTGTTTTAGCGTCTGTCTGCAGAAAATTCTGTCTTCATCAGCACTGTGTGTTCGTTTGTTCGTGTATGTGTGTATGTTTGCATTTGTTTATTGATAACTTATGTAATTGCAAACCACATGGGTGAAGAGATCACAGGGTGAAGTCACTCCAGGTCTCCTCTGGGCCACTTCATTCCACTCTGCCATCATTTCCTGCTCTCCACTTTGACATAACCCTGTAGTAGCTGTATTCTGTTGCACCTCTTTCGACCACCACTACTTGACCGCTCTGCGCTTTCTTGCATTATGATCATGATTGCTTTATTTTACTTCCAGTAAACCTTTGAATTGATTTTATTGCTGAATGTCATGGACAGTTCTGGACTTACACTTAGTACATTTCATTTCTCTATAGGTGAGCTTCCTCACAGTCCTGATCTTACAGTCTGTAATAATAATTTTATGATGTTTTATTTTATCTAGTTTATACTCTTTTATCAACAATTTTTTTTAAATTTCTGTTTCTTGTTTATTGCTGTGTGATCTTCAATTAACGTTTAATTGTACATTTATTTGCCTGTTTAATAATGTTGAAGTGTTTTAAGTGTGCTATAAAGTTTAGTATTATTAGTATACTTTGACAGGGTAGTAGTAAGACTAAATGGATTATGGTAAACAACTGTCGTGTAGTATGGAGAATTGTCATCAAAAGCAATAAAATCCCAGATGGGTCCTCTTTACTATTCAGCATACTCCATATTATCTTATTGTGAACTCTCATAGAGCCATCATCCTTTACAAAAGAAATCAAAGCCAGACTTTTAAGCTTGGCATCATTTTCTAATGTCTTGTCTTTCAAAGTTAAAGTCAGTCATTCATTCCTCACCTCCCATCTGGACTATTGTGAATTAGTCTCTCGTCCTTGTCTCACCTACAGCCTGAGCTGAATTCTGCTGCTTTGCTTTTTTTCTGGCTCCAATAGAGGAGACAGCGTCTCCCTTTATATTTGCTTCATCTTACTGGCAAAAACAACTCATGTAATAATATTATCCAACATGTGAAAAATAATGCAATTATGAAAAGGGTGAAGACACGGAAGAGGCATTCTCTGGAAAATCATTGTGTACCATGACATTTTTACCATAACCCATATAATGCATGTACGAAAACAGCCAAAGAGACCAACAGGGATAAACTACTTCTCCCTGGTCTTCTGAGACTTTCTGCTTTTTCCTTAGTCTGAGCTCAGAAGCAAATTAACCGGATTTAGTGAACGCCTGTAATCTCTAAAGGAATAAAGTAAATGAGGAGAATGTGATGTGTCCATACCCTGAAGAACTCCTTAGTGGAGCCTGAGTCCAGTGTCCCGTAGGCTATCTCTGTCTGTTTGGCCAAATCCTCTGCACTCTCTATGGGTGAGACCATCCTCTCCACGGTGAGGAAGGCTGCCAGGTTGGCCGTATAGGAGGAGATGATGATGAGGGTAAAGAACCACCACACGCCTCCAACGATCCGTCCAGACAGAGACCTGGAGAGAAGACAGATGGACGCATAGCGAGGAGGGGTGACAGAGAGAAGAGGGGAGTCAGAGGTGGAGAGAGACAGAAGGTTAAGAGAGAAGTGGTTTGAGAGAATAGGAGAGATGACAAGATTTAGGAGGGAAGGAATTGCAGATTAGAAATGAGTGGTTATGAATTGAGTGAAAGATGAAGTGAAGATAAAAAGAAAATTAAAGAAAGACAGCAGGAAAAAAAACAGAAGGAAGAAAACATAATTAAGGTTAGCTCCTGAATCAGAGATATGCAGCACAATACACTGTAGTTTCACAAAGCATTTTCCACACCACTGTGTGCATGACTGTGAAAACGACAGCTCTGCCAAAGCAATTGTCTTTCAACAACCAATTCAGCACCAACAATAACATGAAACAGATTGTAATCGGGACGCTCCTCCATCTCTAGTCTTCCATCCTCAATCTCTTTCCCTTTTTTCTCTGTGTTGACTCTCTTTATCTACCAATTGTGAACCGAAGCAGCAGAGTAAGTGGCAATTCATTCTGTTTACACAAACTTGTTTTCACTGAGTAAAAGGGAGGAGAGCAAGCAACATTGAGCACATTAGAGGAAAAGGAGAGGACGATTAGAGAAGGTGGCAAAATGTTAAGTTTTCTTTTCCTAAGTGCCACAGTCAATAAAAGACCATGAAATTCTAATGGACACAAAGAGTGACATAAAACACCCAGACTTTAGAAAAGGAGAAAGACTGTGAAGAGGGATATTGACGAAACACATGCTCTCAGCTACTCCGTTTTCTTTTAAGTATTAGAATGTAAAAGAGAGAATGAACACACTATTTGTAGCCTTTCTCTTTCAGGGAACATTCACAGTATGAATATATCCATTTTGCTCATGTTCCTTAATAAAATCAGATTTTTGGAAATGTTTCATTTTATTTCATTTCACTCCAGGTCCAGAAAGTCTATTCAGTGGCTACTTGAGAGAAACAGAAACGAGCTGGAAACACATCTCTGACAATTTATCAACTTTTAAGGTTTATTATTTACTTTATTTGTAAAACACTTATCTTAAAAACAATTTAACACAAAGTGTTTCACAAAAAAGCAATATCAGCAATTCCCAACACCCATCCACTCACCTGCATCCACATACAGAGTAAGCCAGCATTACTGTAACA
This sequence comes from Paralichthys olivaceus, assembly GCF_024713975.1. Lineage (NCBI taxonomy): Eukaryota > Metazoa > Chordata > Actinopteri > Pleuronectiformes > Paralichthyidae > Paralichthys > Paralichthys olivaceus. The sequence goes on along the minus strand of NC_091103.1, from coordinate 13,040,881 downwards.
GGAACTGAGAACCCCCAAAGGCAGGAGAAAGATAAAATAATAAAGATATGATAATAATAATAATAAAATACGAAGAGAGAAGTAAGTCAAGCCAGAGAAAACAATAAGTAAGTAACTGAATAAACAAAATACAATAAAATTACATATCTGTCCAAGATGTATAAATACATACAGAGATACAAAGGTCTGTCTTTTAGTTTTTTATGTCATGCTACCACTTACATGATAATTTACAAATCCAACAACATCAGCATTAAATGTAGTTGTTAAGTATGAAGTTGTTTCTGAAACATGTTTTATCTGCTGGGTTGAAGTCCTCTTTACATCTTGATAGCCATCAATAAATAGTTGACTGACAAAAAAAGCAAAAAAAAGCTGGTGTGTGCAGCACTCAGACCAAATGAAATGATTAGCTGGTGTACACGCCTGTCACTGACTGACCTGCCTGCCTTTGCACACCCTGCCTGTTGCTCTCACTGTGAGTGACCGGGGTCTTCAGCAGGGGAAACATACACTACAGAAGCAGAGACAATAGCCAGCAGTTGTCAGACATTCATGTGTTTTGGGGGCTCAGCTTTGAAGTGAAGGCTGATAGGAGAGGTGCATGTTTTCAAAGTGTCGCCTGCTCTTTCTAGTTTTTCCAGGTTTACCAATCCTAGCTTTAATTTGGATTAATGTTTCTGGCTACCTGGCAAATTTGACTCTGAAGTTCACTGTCTCGTATCTTGTTTTGTTATTTCTGCCTCCACCAGGTGCCACTCCACTAAATGCTGCTGTTGGGCTGGTGGTGGTATAAGGTGGGATATTATGGTGATTGTTGATGCTATGAGGGCTACGAGATTTAACCAAGACAGTGATGTTGCATGGCGAGAAATAGAAATCATAAGCCAAAAGACGGTCAATCATTACCTCCAGTAAGAGGGTTATTTTTTTTACAAGATGGAATAGCGTAAAACTTGGTAAAATGGTGGAGTATGGGTCAGGAGAGAACCCATTCCATTTTCGGTGTGGATCTGGATTAAGGGACAGATCCAGATCCAAATAAAGGATCAGAGGACTGTTTGACCTTGGTGGACATATGCTACTGAGTGACATTTTAGTTTCTACTTGTGACTCCTTTCATTCAGAAAATACGGCATAGACGTTTCTCGGACACGTAGCTGTTTGGTGATAAGTCAACTCGGCTGTGAAAGCAGTGATATGTGAGTTACTTTAAGGATGGTTTGGGTTTTAAGGAGTGTGTGCTGGAGAGAGCAGAGAGAGAGAGAGAGTGAGAGAGACAGCGAGAGAGGTGCAGTGGCGCCTGACTCAGCATAAATTGTCGCCCTTTGGAGAAACTCCTCATTCTGCTGCTCTTCAAAAGCCGGCACACCTCTTAATCCTCACAGACACACACACACACACACACACACACACACACACACACACACACACACACACACACACACACACACGTAAATATGAATTGATAGCGTTTGTCCTTGAAGTATTGATCTGTTTACCTGAACTAATGAAACTGGTGTACACTGTGATGGATGGAGTTGTGAGGTGAAGTTTAGTACTTGCAATAATTTCTTCCCACCGGCTGAAAATTTGTGATAGATTGATGGATTAAAAATGTTAATTTAAAGGTACAGTCTGTAGAATTTAGTGACATCTAGTGGTGAATTTGCATGTTGCAGCTGAACACTCCTCATTTCACTCTCCTAGGGTGTTTGTCCAGTTTGGACGACAGTATTTTTACTGTCATGGCGGCCTCCACAGAGAAGACCCCCCTCCATGTAAATATAAAGTGCCCATTCTATGGAAAGGAAAACGATGATTCATACAATTTAGATGAAACACACCAGTGAAAACATCACTAGGATTATTTTATATTCAATTTCTGCCAAAAATCCCTTTTACCTAAATCTTACACACTGACCATTAACTATAGATTTGTTAGTGTTTTTGATGGATATACCGTTTATAATGACAAGGCTAATAACAAAAATAAATATATAATGTTAAAGATGACAGTGTTTAGGAGGAGGACCAAGGTTCTACAGGGTCTCCTACAGAAGCCTACAGGGGAGTGCGTTCTGATTGGTTAGTTGGTAAACCGGCTGTGGCAGCATTTTAATCGGACCTGATGAAGTGAGAGTAGGATTTGAGTGGACATTCACAGAGAAAGAGAAGGTCGGGGGGATGCAAAGCAAAGCAAAAGAGGGCGTTGAGAGATGCAGACAGAACAGAGGAAGAAAAAGAAAGAGATAGAGAGACGACCTGAGAGCAGTGGACTTTCCTACGAAACATGAGAACATGCAGTTATTTGTGTACACAGTGCAGGAGCGTCCCTTTAAATGTCTGTAACATGAAGCAAATCTGCTATGAAATTGATCACAATTGAGTTAAAACACTTTACTTTAATAGTAGAAGTTATATTAAACAAACCTTCATAGATCACCGGTACGTAATTCTACATTAATAACTATTGCAAAATGCCCCTACATCTGTATTAAACTATATATAATGCAAGTGTTAAGGTGTGAGAGGCATCAGAAGGACGCCCACATGAATACAACAATATTTTTTGAATTTTGCATTTGGATGGATGCAGTAAAAGTAAACACTGTGGGAGGAAATCTTACAGAATTTTCTAACTGTTCAATCGAATATAATATTAGTGGGCTCTGAATTAGTAGAGATGAATCAGAATTTGGAGTTTGATTGAAGAACATATGAATATTGTAGGTATGTATAAAACCACTGGAACAAACCTTTTAACGAACCCGGTTAAAAGTGATGAACAGAATAAATTACTTCATGAATTAGTCACATAAAACAAATGCATTCATTGACACCAAACTATGTGTATTTATTATGTGTAAGATATATGCTTGACACATGAATGATTAGGCCACATACCTGTAGCAGCTGAAGGCATACAGTGCAGTTTAAAACAAATCTAGAGTTAAAAAACCCAACAAAACAAAACATGTTTCAATCTAAGTTCAGTTCAGGATTTCAGAGCAGAAGGAATCCTGACTGAATAAATCAAGGTGGGAATGAAGCTGATCTGATCATTAAGGGAGTCCACATTAAATGTGGCTGATTGCAGCTTTTTATCTAAGACTGAGCAGTTAAAATGCTGCTGTGTGTGTCGGACGCATGAAAGACGACTATTCTACAGAGAACAGGAAAATGGATTGGTTGAGGACATCATGATGAACAACATGTCTACTTCTGAATGTGAAGTCCTTGATTTGTGTGTGTGTGTCTGTGTGTGTGCGTGTGTCTGTGTGCGCATGTGTGTGAATGAAAATAAGAGACGTGGGTGTTTGGCCTTGGAGTGATGTTGGAGAACATGTATTGGAGAACCAATGCCGATAGAGCATGTTTGACTCACATGAGCCCACGTGTGAGAACAGCATGGAGGCATGCATGTGCATGTGCACATAAATATTGCTGTTGCACATCACACATGCATTTAGGTGTACGTGGATGAGCTTCTGAAGAGACGTCCTTGATATTTAATGCCTGCGTGAGTGTGCATGTGTGTGAGGCAGTGCAGTCTGTGCATGTAGTTGCATGGAGTGTCTGTGTGTGTGTGTGTGTGTGTGTGTGTGTGTGTGTGTGTGTTGGTATGCAACAGGCGAGTCACTCTATAGCAGGTCATGTATCATCTATGATAGCCAACAGATTGCCTTTGCAATCCTCTGTGTGAAAGATTAATGGCATGCTGTTCCTCTCTCTCTCCCACAAACACAAACTGCACACACTACACACACTACACACACACACACACACACACACACACACACACACACACACACACACACACACACACACACAGCTCTGAGCTAGAGAATGCATCTAGATTAAGTAAGTAAAAGTAAAAAGACTAATTACACAACACTATTAAAGCCAAGGTTTAAAATCCCGACAGGACACAGTAGCATTCACTTCCCTCACTGAACAAAAAAGTGGGGATGGGTTATCAGTGGAAAGTAAAGCAGATCTTAAAGCTGTTAGTTATTGAGATAGCCAATGATGAAGTTGTTGGGAAACAGTTTAAAGCTGTACAATGAACATTTGTAAAAAAAAAAAAAAAAAAAAAAAAAAAAACTTACTTAACACCTTTTTTTTTATAATATCAAGCACTTTATTTTAAGGTGCATATTTAAAATGAGCTGTCTGTGATGTCTTTTAATTTTTTTTTTAGTATAGTACTTATTTACAATCCCTCCAGTTCAATGTGAAAACAATAAATATTTTTAATACATGACTGCGTTATATTTTCTTTGGTTTTACAGTCAGTTATTGATCACACACACATTTTATAGATTTCATATTTTAATATTACATTACATTACCTAAGCGTCACCTTTAATTTAGGTTGTGCTTTTATCCAAAACGACTAACCCAGAAGAACAAGAATCAAGTAAGTACTAGTTGCTTCAAAAAGCCAAACTACAAAGTGCAACATGTAAGTGCCATATAAGTGCAACTATATATATATATATATTTTCACTAACATATATATATATTTTCACTAACATATATCTCACTGGATCATAACTCTAGTTAGACATTATGATGTCCCTGACTTTGACTTAAATTGTTGACCTCTCTGAACAGTAATTGAATATCCCTGTGGTAGAATGCTATAGTGCTACCATGTAAGTGATAGCACTGGGTTCAACACGTCACTGTGAGCTACTGACGAGGCTGTTTATCTTTCATTCAGTTGGGAAATAATCCCAGACATTCTAAAGCAGTTTTATGTACAAGTAGCAATTACTGTAAACGGAGAAGAAAGGCCACCTATCTTGTCATCTATCAAGTTTCTTTTATCCATGAAAAATAAAGTAATCATGTTTTCAAACGACTTCGGACACACCAGACGTGGAGGATGTCATGCTCTGCAGTTGATTATGTAAATCAGGAGCTTGTTAAAAAACTAATTTCCCTGTTTGCCAAGACATGCCAACAGGGAAATGCAACACTTTGTTGCTTTGCTTTCTGATCACAGAGCAAGATGGTGTTCTGTCAAGTGCTGGTGACGGACATGTTAACAAATGTCGGGTTTGTCAGTTACTATTGTGTCTGATTTTTGGTGAAAAGTGAGGCATGAATGTTTGATTAGGACTCAATGAAGGGCAGTGAAAATGCTTTTATCTTCCTCGCCCTCTTTCACGGACCAGAGGTGAGAAATAAAGTGAATTGATTGAAACAGTAAGAAGGGCTCTACAGTAAATGGAGGTGGAACAAAGGGGGTGAAGGCAAACGGACACACATGAGGGAAAATCAGATTGAAGATTAGCTGCATAAGGTGGATAATGAAAGGTATGATAAAAAAAAGTCATGCAGAAAAGCTGCAAAGACACAAAGAGAGAGTCGATCAGAGAGAAGATCGTTCAAAGGATTTATATATGAGAAAGAATGTAACTGGTAAAGTTCATAAACACAGGATTCACTGGGTCCAAATCAGTGACCTTGAGAGTTATCATTATTTAGTCAGGGTTGTTAGTCAGTCATTAACTGGATCTGTTGCTGCCATTAACTATTCAACACACCCAGGGCCCTTTACTCAATACTTACACATGACACTCACAAACACACGCATGCACGCACACGCACACGCACAAACACACGCATGCACGCACGCACGCACACACACACACATACAGAGCGAGGAGGAGAAAAAGAGCAGAGAGCTGTAATTTCAGATGTTTATTGACATATACAGATCAAAACCCTCTGGGATGTTCTCTGGTGATCAGTTTACCTCTCTCTCTCAATCTCTCCTACTCGCTCTTGGTCTTTTCTCGACGCACATGCTGTCACATGTCTCTGCCACCTACTCACGGACACTTTTTTAAAGATTACAGTCCCGTCGTCCCAAGTGTCCGTCACTTTACGTTCCCACCCTCCCTCGGAGCGGTGACCAGGTCAATCGGCAATATTAGAAAGCCAAATGGCTGGGATGAAAAGATGACAGGTGGGTGGTGCAAAGTGCCACCTCAAGGTCACTTACAATCCATGTGTGTGTGTGTGTGTGTGTGTATGGATGTGTCTGCGTGCTGCTCTCTGCCATTACCTTCTGCTTGACTGAAAAGGTGACGGAAACACGAAGCGGTGGGTTTGCATGAGACAGTGCATGCACTGTGTGTGTCTTGGGGAAAGAAAATGTATGTGTGTCATGGGTGAGATGTTCTCTTTAACTTCTGCTTGTGGAAATATCAATTTTTTACACTGCGAAGTAGCAGGAAATTACATCATGTTGAATAAAAATGGAAAAATTAAGAGCACAGACAGACGGAGAGACGGGCAGGCGGACTGACAGATAGATAGATAGATAGATAGATATAGATGATGGATGGAGGGACAGACAGACAGACAGACAGACAGACAGACAGATAGATAGATAGATAGATAGAAAGTGAGAGAGTTGAGGAGGAGTGTGTGTTACACTGTCTCTTAGACTGCAAAGATGACTGCAGCAGGGAGAGTCGGACCCAGACTGAATACCAATGGACCTACTATCCCAGCTCAATACACAATGCATAAGAAACACAGTCTCTCTCACACTCAGTCTCACACAGACACACACATTTAGTGTAGGAAGTCAAACAACAAGTGTCGACACTTGGACCAGACGTCTGCTGCTTATGCATGTGAAAGACAGACTGATATGACAGATAATGAAAGAGGAGATTTTGGAAAAGTCAACAATGCTGACAGCAAGCGAGACGCACACAGACACATTTTGAAATAAACATATAGTCAGAAAGGTAGAAGAAAATCTCTTCTAGTGGAGGCTGAAACTCTATATTCCTACTTTCACACTGCAAGTCAACCTCAATACAAAATCATTTTCAGATAGTTGTAGATAAGGAGTTGTAGATAGTAATTAATGTCATCAGTCTATCACAGGCCTAATGTGGTAAAACATAAATACAAGACCCAGATTTCCATGTAAAAGAGCACATGTCTTTCCTCCCCCTACATCAGCACACTGAACAGAGGAGAGTTCTGCTCTGTAATTGAGACCCCATGGACTAAAGTCAATCTCTGGGCGAGTAGAGACACTAGAAAGAAATGTTCTGCAGCTCTATTATGTATTCTCCTTTATGAGTAATTAGTTCAGAGTGTTGTTTGTAGGCGTTGGTGTGCAGCTAAGGAAGGACTGAGAAAGTGAATAAGTGAACAGGTTATTGTGTTTTCTTTTTCATTTAAATGTTAATAATTCTGATTGAGGGAAACTTGAAGGAGATGCATCAGCAGCAGGATTAAGACTTGTGATTTGATAAGTTATATAAACGAATATATAAAACATATAGTTATATAAGTGAATATATGTCTGTTGGGTTACATTAGTATCATTTGCCTCCTTGCTAAGCTGAACAAAAGAGCGGTATATCAAAGGAAATATGATCTGTACTGAAGGGATGGCGATCGGACGTGATGATATGCATGACATGTGTCCTTTTTCTAAGGACGTTAGTGTTTCTGCAGAGCATGCCGGAACAGAAGAGGCTCATCCATCACCTGATTTTTCCAGCAGAAACTCTGCCCTGCAGGCTTATTTGATTTCTTCATCAATGAATTTAATGAACTAGTTAACTCTTTGATCATTACCTATTTTTAGTTTCCCACCTCTTCCACTTACATAATCATGGATTGCGTCACTACTTAGGTATCGCCCTCAGCCAGTTTATGTGGAAGGGTTTTATGTGATAAAGGGTTTTTTGAGATGATCAAATAAATGTCTCCATCTATTTACTCCCTGGTCATCCTGGACACAAAGCGACGCCACTAAATACACCAGACTTTAAATCTACATGTTAAACTATTCCAGTGCTGTTATCACTTTTAACTGAGCTGCCTTTAGAACAGTATCTCCGACTTAAGTTTATGTTGAAACTGATTCTCTTATGTGAGAACTCCAGTAAACAAAAACAGGAGGAACACGTAGAGTCTATAAGTGACAGATTCCCTGTTGTAAGAATATAATCTGGTGTTTATGACTGTAGTAATCCTGGCCTGTGGAGGAGTTGTGCTGTAGTGGAAGCGACAGGGTACGGTGATTTATATGACGAACACTGGCTTCATGTTAAGTATCGCATAATCTCTGTGACAGCTGTGGCTTATGCGCACACATCTGTAACAGGGCTGGCATGTGGGTGCTGCATTGTTGTCTGTTTATGTGTCTGTGTGTGTGTGAGCAGTGTTTTTATGTGCTCATCCTGTGTGTTGGCGTGAGTGTGGCCGTCTGCAGCTGGTGAGAAGGTTTTTCCAGTCTGTGTTTTTGGGCTTGAATTGGCTTGTCAGTCACACTAAAGTGGGGAGGAGTGGGAGACGACAGGTGTTGGGAGGAGAGAAGAAAAGAGGGAGAGTGAAAGAGCAAAAGAGAAGGGGCGAGGAGTGAAACAGGAGGAGGAAGAAAGGGACGTTTGGGCAGCTGATGTACAAGTTTTGCTCTTTTCTCGAGCATGAAATGCTAATGAGAAATGCAGCAGAACGGTCAATCAAAGCGGTCAATCTGTGAGTCTAAGTGAACATTTTTGCCAAATTTGAAAGGATTCACTTGAGGTGTTCTTGCAATGATTTCCCTGAGCAAAAAACGTGTTTTGCAAGATCAGACTGACCTTGACCTTTGACCTCCACATTCTAATAATTGTATCCATGTCTCTAATTTGATGTTTGTGACGTATTTGAAGATATTTACTCACAGTGTTCCTGAGATGTTGCATTCACAAGATCAAATACGTGTTTTTTTAATGTAAATATGATAATCAAGAAAATCTAATCAGTTCATCCTTAAGTCGAACTGACCTTTTTTTACCAAATTTAAAGACGTACCCTGAAGGAACTCTTGAGATATCGTGTTCACAATGGGACTGACAACCTGAGAACATCATGCCTCCAGCCACTGGCTATTTTCGGCACAGAGGGATAAACATCCAGCACTACGTATTAAAAGCAATCAGAATTTATCGCTCTTCATCTTCATCCTAAACCATAAAACAAACCATTCACAGATTCACCTCCACCTCTATGGTGAAGGGAAGAGTGTCCATTCGTCCATTCACACACAACTACTTCCTATTCTCTCAGGCGCACAAGCATTTCGCTCAGCTGCTCATCTTTTCCTTCTTTCAGCTCATCATCTATCACTCTTTCTCTCCTGTGGTCTGGTCTGATGCTCTCCCTCACTGTTCCTTCTCTCCTTAGATTTGCTCCCTAAAGGTCTTGAGGATGACGTCCATGAATATTTCACTAAACTGCATTCTCAGCTTATCAATAATAAAATGCCATATTTCTATAAATATTCTAAAAATACAGCTGGACTCTGCCTTTTCTGTCGTGCTTTTGAAAAATTCATATACACCTAGAAAACTGCTAAATCTCCCACCAGTGCACATCCATACGGACATGAACGCTGGATGGTGTGCACCATCACTTTTTTAGTTTGTGTGTGTGTGCATGTTGGTGTCATCTAAATGTCCTGTAACACAGTGTGTTGGTGTATCAGTCCAGTTCAGTGAAAACTATCAAAGTGCTAAAAGAGGTGATTCACATTGTCAACAGTCTGAATCACAAGAGCCTCATACTACAGCACTGCAGACAGTGAGACAGACACACACACGCATACACACACACACACACACAAACACAGGCTATTCCCAGCCCACACACACTCTTATGAACACATCCTGCTGACTGACTGACACACACTTTCATTCTGTCTGTCTGACACACATTCACGAATGCTCTCTATTCGTCTCACACACTCCATTTCCCTCTCCTCACCGTGGTGAGATGTCGCAGCCCTGTTGCATGAAAGCTCCCAGTGAGAACCACAGGGAGTTGAAGATGCCGAACTCGTTGGGAGGCTGGTCTGTGGGGCCCTGCTCGGTGGCTCCCTCCTCTGGTTCCTCCGCATGCCATTCGTATGGACTGAAGCGACTCACCTGGGACGGAGAAGAACATTTCAAAAAAGGATTTAGACTATTTAAAAGTCTGTAACTGTAAAAAAAAGACTTGTGCAGGTATATAGAAAGCAAATAAAAATAAATTCTGAGTGAAGCAGGGGTCCACCTCCCAGCACTGCATTTGAAAAACATTTTTGGAATTCCAGGGAAAGACAATCTTTCAATAACAAACTTCTTCCACGTGTCACAATCCCAAAACCCAGCTCGACTTCTAAGATCACTCACCAAAAACAGCACAACACTGACTCCAATGTACGCGAACACTATGCACATCCAGATCTCGTAGGCCAGCGGGTCCAGGAAGGAGAAAACACCTGGTTTGGACTTCTGGGGCTTCTTGATCATGATGGATATACCCAGAGACATGAAGGGCTTCGAGAAGTCGATCACTTCTTCTCTCACCAGAGTGATGGTCAGCGGGGCCACAGCGATTTCTGCTTTCTGCAAAAACACGAAGGGAGAAAAGTATACACATTATTTTAAGTGCAGTACATTTTCATTAACTTCATGTAAAACAGGTGAGTGGGAATTGTCTATGAACTCTTTTGTCTGCACAAGGTGAGAGTCTGGGGAGGAAGATAAAAGAAGGAGGAGGAAATTGAAACACAAAAGGGCAGGTATAGTAGACAGGATCACTATAGGATGAGTGGAGTTTAAAGCAGGAGCGACAGAGGGGAGGCAAAGAAAGGGGATTGGTGCATGGGGGTGAGAGAACAAGGGGGAGATTATTGAAATTTGGACTTGTTGAAAGCAAAGAGACAGGGATAACCGAATGACAGGGAAGTAATTCATACATAGTAGGACACTGCCTGAATATCAATCAGTCAGCATTTGCATGTGTGGGCACACACGAGCAAAAAACTGCGAGAGTCAAAAACATTATTCATTCAGCACACTGAGTATCTGTTTCTGAGTAGCTAAGTGTGTCTAAACAGCGTCTGCAGTCTTATCTGGAAAAGAGGCTGCACAAACAGCATATCAAATAACATCCTCCCCTACAAGTGAAGATGAAAGGAGGATAAACAACATAAGAAAGACAAGGAAATCAGAAGAGATATGTAATAGAAACAGGGAAGGAAAGGGCAGAGGAATATATAAGAAAGAATCCACAAAGCATAAGAGAAAGAGATTTTTTTGAGTTACAAAGCAGAGATGAATGTACTCAACATGAAAGAAAAGGGGAGGAAAGTCTCAAAGATAAACAGAGAGAAAGGGACAAATATATAAAAGCGACTGTGAAGAGATGCGGAGGATAAAATGCAGAGATCTCCTCACTGTTGCAGAGGAGTCGTTGCAAAGGGCTGCGAGTGTTTGGAACAAATCAAACCTGATTAGTCAATGCAGCGGTTCTGCTGTGTCACCTTCCACTACACACATTCTGGAGGCTAATTAATTCTGTTGCTTCAGTCTGTTCTGCAGCAGCTTCTCCACTTTCAGCTTCCCGCTAAATGCCGACAGACACTGTCCTCTGCATGTCGATAAAGTTTGCATCGACACAGTGATGTGAAATCTGCAGGCTGTGCATGGGGCGTCAACAGCGGCATAATTAGCCAGCTCACCAAATTCTCAAGAAATAAAGAGTAGGCGTCTAGATAGAGCATCTCAGAAGGAGACTGGGGTGGTAACTAAGGAGATGCAGAGCTCCAGATAAGTTTATGCTCTGAGTGAGATATTTTGAGCATTTCTCAGCTCGATGGCCTATGGTGGGGTCACAGCAGCAGGGTCACAACAAATGCAATGTAATAGCTCTGCAGTTTGTACTGCATGGCCTCTATGAAGATTACAACATTGAAGTTATGTGGAGGCTGTTCCAGAGAACTGCTAAATCAACAAAAAAAAATTTTGTGCCCAAAGATGTGTGTTGATGTTACAAAATGCTGTGAAAACTCCTATAAGACGTTACATTGTGATGAAGAGGTATACATGTCTACATAACGCAACTTAGGTCAGAATACTCCCCATATTAATTTGATTATTAACTACTCCAAGTATGACCTTATTCAGTGTCTTATTCAGACTATTGTCGTAATCGGGTTACTATCAGAATATTGGTGTCCAGTGAGAATACAAGTCCAAATGTTTTCCATCCAAACTTACCCCATACACAAGCTCTCCAACCATGCCATTCCATATCTTCGTCTCCGGATCTCTGGCTCCGTATTTCCCATCTGGTACGATCGAGATCTTGTATTTGATTCCGATGTGTTTGGCAATCTCCGAAGCCAAGTCCACGCAGTATCCTTCAAACTGGTCGTTGCCTTCGTAAAGCTCCCAGTTCTTCTTCAGCATCACGTAGGGACCCTCCTACAAAAGCAGCATAAGGGGAGAAAGACACAACTGTTTGGAGGAACATGACAGCAATTATTCTGAGAGAAAAACTTATCAAGAGGAGGCAGGGGTTTGGTTGTAAACATTGCACCAGGGAAAAACACATACGAAGAAAAATGATAGCAATGAAAAAATACAAGTGTATACGTTTTCAAAAGAAACTTATATTACTTTTTTTTTTTTATTATACCCAGAGGGACTCAGCTCAATGCAGCACACCAGTGTAATGTTGCAGACAGAATTCAAAAGAGAAAGAGGGAAAGGGAAACAGGAAACCAAACAATAAACATTTAAACTCATAAATACACATGCACATTATCAGAAGAGAGGCAATCTAAAAGTCACACATTATATATAATATTCATGTTTCCAATGTTTTTAAAGAGATAGATGTCTTCCAGGTGAATTATCTTGTCAAGAAAACACGAAACCAAAACTTGATAGAAACAGTTGCACAGTTTATAAAATGGTTAAAAAAAATATTAAAGTTGGATTTTAAGAGAACAAGTCTGGGGTAGATGTTTTATATCCTGTATTTCTGACTGCCAGGCCCTGGTTTATGCCTTTGTCTGACTCAACATGGCTCCACTGGGACCTTCACCTGACTCAACACTAAAGCTGAAAAGAGAAAAATGTACAAGAGAGAAAGGATACACAAAAGAAAATGGAAGGAAGACTACTGCTGTGGTAATTGTGGCAAGAGGTAGAATGATACAGAATGATTTCTGTTCATGCAGGTTATAAAGATGAAAGCAAAGAAGGGCTTTAATGTTGCCTAGTGAAATGGTGAGTGTACTAATGATGACACACAAAGACACAAGCATGTGCATGATAACAGACAATCATGCCCACACATTACAGCTGCGAGGATATCCACAGAGGAAAGAAGAGAAAGCTTTTTGAGTGACAGCGTATCCATCCGCAGCAGTGAGTTATGGTATTATGCCTGAGGCTGCTCATCCTGTGATCCAACTGAAACCAAGCCCATTAAAATGCTTTCAAACCCTTTTTAATCAAAGACTAATCTCATCTAATTAATCAAGCAGGCTTATTTTATATCATCAAACACTCCCAAGCTATGAAACTGTTTATGAAGATCATAAAACACAATATATTTTATATAGAATTCTTCATTTAGGGAAATTGGTTCACATTTGAAAGTAGACAGTGGAGTCAAAGAGGATTTTTACACTGACGTGTCTTAAAAGGTGTCAAGTGAGTAATAACGTTACTCTCACAGAGGTAACGGTAACATTCCACCAAAGTGAATTACACAGAAAGCATCTGTCGATTGGAAGAGACAGGCAGAGGGATTAAAAAGCCATACAATGGAATGTGATCGATACAAACAAGACCTACAGAGGGAAACTGGATTTAGAAGTTGATTTTCTCTTCTTTAGTAAACAAAGAGCTTCAAATAAAACAAACCTTCCCATTTGTGAAGTGCAAAAAATCATAGATTTACATATAAAACAAACAGACACATTTTAAAACAAACAAAAATATGCAAATGTCTCAAAGAAACATTATTCAGTCATCACCACAAGATCTTTTAAAGCAAAATACAAAAAAAATCACACAAATAATATTTCAGCTCTTAATTTATGCTGCACAGAACAATCGGCATCATCATCAAATGCTAAAAAAAATGTTTTTGTACTGTTTCTGCTAAAATGTCATTATCACAGACATTAGCAGTTCCCGGGGGGCTCGTTACATTGACTCAACATGAATCATAGTGTTAATGAACAGCAAAACACTTTAAAGTAAATTCACTCTGTTAACACAGCCACCAAGGTTTCTCTGTGTTACTTTTTGCAATCATAAACTTGATGTGTGGTATGAGCTGCCGAGGGTCCCAACACATATTATTGATTAAAATGTGACATTACAGTGTGTGTACATGCCTGAAGGCTTCATTTATGGCAGATATCATTTGGTGCATTGCTTCAGATGAATAACACCAAGCTGCCTGAAATATCTGGTGCATGCTTATATGAACATAACTCAATTTAGACCCAAAGTCAAAGACAATACAGAAACCTCCCACAAAATAAAAGTAAACTAAACTCTTAGATTACAAAAAGAATGAACTGTAACCAGATGGACAAGATTACATTCACTGAAACTGATTAAAATGCTGCGTTACTCTGCATGTTTTGGATTCAGTGAAATAGAAATTGAAGAATCTGGTGCCATTTTGAACAGAGACTTTAATCCAACTTTGTACAGACATTTGTATCAAGCCATAAGATGGATAGAAAATATCAGCACTTTATACAATCATCTTATTCACTGTAAATTAATTCAACAATTCTCACCCTTTAAAATAAACAAGAGATAATATATGGTGCATCATTTCTATGTGAATGTTAAATGAGATGATCAAGATTTGTCTCTGAGATGTTTATCTTAGTTTATCACACAAAGACTAGAGTCTTGTCACCGTGAGACTAAAGAGTATAGTTTGTGCTCAACGTTAGATACGTATTCACAAACACACAGAGCTTAGTGTCCATACGGATGGACAGAAAAGAGTAGTACCACTGGAAATCATAGGGGGGCAGTGTATCCAACAGTTCAAGCAAGACGATTGCAGGACACAAGAAAGAAATGGCAACAACAGCAGAATGTTTAGAAGGAAGACTTTGCGAGTTGGTAAGTTGGACCAATGCTGTGATTGCTTTTGCCTCTTTTTTCAGAGGTACATTAATCACAACCTCATCCACTGTGGCAATGTTTGTTAATGTCAGAAATTCTGCACTGCCCTCTACTGGATGTGTTGCTCGACAACCATGCCAACGTAAAGGACTCATAGAGGTCTCTGATTTTGTCGTTTCTCTGATTGGTTTCACAGATGAAGATTAATCCAAAACATTATATGGAATGTCTTTGCATTGTTGTGAGGTCGTTCAATAAGTCTGAATGATAGCCCTTCTCCTCATTAAGATATGTTTGATGCATATTTCAGCTAATACAATAATGAAAAATAAAAGATTCTTGTTTGTATTTGGTTGGAGCCAGCCTGTTTCCAGTCTTCTGGCAGAGCTAAGCTAACCAACTGATGGCTTCATATTAAACAGACAGATGTGACAGTGGTATTGATCTGCTCATGAAACCCTTGGCAAGAAACTAAACTGTTGAATGATTCTTTTAGATGATCACTCATGAACACCGATGATGACATTTTGTTAAGCTCCTGTCCAGAAGCACAAACAGCTGTTCTGTATTGATTATTGACCTCCACAAATACAACTTGACTGGATCCTACAGTGGGAGGTTGTCATATCAGGGACTGTGCCATTAAAAATTGTAAGTGCTTTTTTTAAACTTAATTTTTCATCTTAAATCACTGATTCTCATGGGGAATCACTTCATTAATTTCTGTTAACAAGGAGAATGCAGCCAACTCCACTGCCTCCTCCTCCATTAAATTACCCTCTAGTTTATCGTCTTATAAGGTCAAGTGTTTGAAATCAGAGCCGCCTGCTTTGTTGAGTTAATTTAGTATTATGTAAGCAACTATACAGACACACAAAACACACACATACCAATGGGAGCTCAGCCAACAGTGGCACTGTTTCACTTTAGAGCCTCCTTAAGGTGTGTTATCAGTTAGCCCCAGACGCTTTTGTCTCAGTGTGATGGTAGCAATGCCAGTATAGTGTGTGTGTGTGTGTGTGTGTGTGTGTGTGTGTGTGTGTGTGCGCGCGCATGCACTGGATGATAGTACCTGTCCTTACTGCTGGTAAAGAAAGCATCATGAGAATCATGAATCATGGGCATGGCAGAAAAAGGGAGGTGAAAAGGGGAGAGAATAAGGAGCAAAGATCAGGCAGTTAAAAGAAAAAGAAAGGGAGGGAACAGTAAAGAAAAAATGGTGGAAAATCTACTGGAGAGAGGGATGCGTGGCATTTTTGCTGTGTGAAACTATAGAAGATCGCTGAAGGAGCGGATCAGAATACAGACATAGAGATAGCTACAGTGTGAATAGTAGACAGAAACAGATAAAGGGGAGGGGTGAGAAGGAGAGATAAAGGGATGGAGAGAACTTAAAATGGAAAAATAGGAGAGAGGGGCGGAAAATAGGAGGAATGGGTGGGTGGAAGAGGGAGAACAGCTTTGTAGAAGCAAATGGTTGGAGCTGATAAGACATGAAACACTTCACACTGGAGCCAAAGAGGCAGACAGGACTTGCTATGTAAGCCAATAAGTGAGCCAGTGAAAAAGAGACAGGCATCCAACTGGGCAGTCACCTAACTGTCCAGTCATTCATCCAGACTGCCAACACTCAATCAGTCCAGCATTTAAAAAGCCAGACCATCACAGGACAAGTTAGCCAGCCACCGAGACGTTTAATCAGCCTGCAAGCATTCTTCCAGATGGCCGGAGAGGCGCGCCAGGCAGTCGGTTAGTCACGGCCATGTTTTAGTCGGTCAATCACTTCAGTCATTCACTAATTACTGCAAATTACAGTACATCATCGTATCCAGTCACACGTGTGGCATACTCAGCCAGAAAGGTCATTCATCAAGTCAGTCAGCCAGATCACTGCACAGTCTGCTAGTCACTGAGTCCCCCTGACAATTACACCCAGCTAGTCATCCAGACACAAAGACGGTCAGTTAGCTGCTGTGCAAGTCAGCAAACCAGGTAACAAACCAGCCAATCAAAAACCTACCTGATGACAGTTTAGCCAATGATTAGACAGAGTCAGCACCCGCTTTATCGATCAGCCAGTAAACCAGCATCTACAATACTTTTCGTTCGTCAATATCTTTTCCAAAGCCAACTCTTTCAGAAGCATGCACAATTTGGCTCCTTTCAGATCTGGTATTCACATTTGTCAGAGCTAAGTACAGGTCTGATGCCACATAGGTTTACTCATACAAAGAATTTAATGTAGTCAAAAAAATATTATTAACACTAGAAAAGGGACTGTGCATTATTTTGCAAGCTCAATAAAAGCACTGTGCAATTTGGACAATAAGAAAATATATTTACAATTTGAAGTATGTACAGTTAGTCCATCATTGGCTACCTCGGGGGCTTTGTTGAGAGCTAACAAGACTAGCAAGTGTACGTTAGTGAAAGTCAATATCAAAGGACTTAACAATCAATTCCCGTCAATGCACTTTTCTCATGTGTGCATGTGTGTGTAATGTACTTTACATGTGTCAATGACTTATTGAATGAAAGCTAAAGAGCCTGCCTGCATGAACGACCTACATTTGGGTGAAACTGTCACATCAATGTATATTTCAGGAGGGTTTTAGGACATAACATATTCTCATACCTTTATTGTTAAAAAATTAAAATGACAATGTCATTGTGAAATTGTGTCAAAATTCAAATCTTTCTACTGTACCCTTCCATTCAGATGTTTGGATTTAGAAAACCTCTTAGAGAAGCACAGCATAGAGCAAAGTTGACTGAGTAGACATGACGGAGTAAATTTACAGGGTGACGGAGCAGAAAGATAAAGATGGAGGGAGAGCAGTAAAGTGAAGGGCTGCAGGACTGACAAGAAGACACGCGAAATACATTTTGGTCAGGTCATTTTTCCTGTAGGTGTCCTGTAGATTAACAGATAATATTTCGGTGATTGCAGTGTCCTCAGAAAGAGTCAAATCTGAATTAGCAGGGATTGTGAATGGTCCGGTGATTTTGCCACAGCGTCCCTCGCAGAGCTCTCGTTCCAACTGGGCTTTAGTTATGAGCTGAAGACATGAGCGCAGAGAGAAAGCATCCTAGTGCCATTGTCACTCTGTTTTAATACATGGCAAACCACTTCTAAACGAAAGAAATTATTTAAATAATCTTTTCAAATGAAATATACATCAAGAATAAAAGAAAGGCAGTTATGACAGAAAGAAAGAAAACCACAGAGCACAGAGTGTCCTTGTTCTGCGCTTTAGAGACACTCGGCCTATCACTGTCTGTCCTCTGTCTTTCCCGAGGGTTTACGACTCAGGTGAGTCTGCGTTTCAGTCTGTTGCTGTGCTCTGTCTGCAGACCCCGGCGTCAGTGTCGCAGCAGAGGCTTCCTCATCATCAGAGGCTGCAAAGAGGAGGAGGCGGCTGAGCTAACATTAGCCAAGGCCTGCTGAGGTCACCATCCACAGAGAAATGTGCAGGTGGAGGGGAAAAACGGGAGATGGGCGGGCGGGGGATTGAAGAGATGGGTGGAATTAAAGACAGACAGCAAGACATGGTGAGAGGGGGGGAGAGAGAGAGAGACAGCATAGCGGTGTTGGAAAAAGTCCGATGACAGACGGAGAGTAATGGGAGGGGAGCAACAGGGAACGAACAAACTTCGAAATATGTCAACAGCAAAGTCAGATTGTTTTGCACTCAGCTTTTACACCCACACAAAATGAATATAACACAAATCAAATAGCCACATATATGTGTGTTCTAAAAGGTATTGTATATTGACTCAATATGCATGCATTAAAAATAGGTTTTTTCTCAAAATAATTAATTTTACTGTGTATTTCCTCGTCTGGCTCAATGCTTCCCTGCTGTGCTGACCTGACCATGTCTAGCCACTAGGGGCTCTCGAGTTTATTTAATTCCTGAACACAGCAAAGTCTTTGAACAATCTTTCAGATATTTGTTCATGTCATGGCACCGAAGGGAGCACAACTAGAAATTGGGTCCGTACTTATGTGTTTGCTGGGTGAATCAATGTGCCTGGAAACAAAATGCTGAACTGCTGAAGCTCAAGCATCTGTGGCTTGTTTTTATCTCTGGGCTCAAATTAGTCTTTTGAGTCGCTTTCACTTGCATCACTTTGCATGCCCAATTGAATTAGACTGATTACATTTACAGGAAGGGGATGGCCACCATAAAAAGGCTGCAGATGGGTGAAGTGAAATCAAATGTAAGCAGAGGATGTGCACAAATCCAGCGATTAGCCTTCTTTTATCCTTGTTTGTGGAGGAAGGAGGAATAATTAAACTGGGCCGCAGACCGGTGTCTATGGGAAAGCCATTAGAAGAGACTGGACTGAGGTCACTTCTAAATGGTGATCTGAGGTCAGTTTTAGTTTTGCCTTCTAATGAGACATTAGTGCAATCTTCCAGCTGGATAAGTGCCACTCTCCCCTGGGTGTGCTCTGAGAGCTCCCTTCAACTTGTACAGCTCATCAAGTACCAACCTGATTCTTCAAATTCCGGCTCCCTTTTTCATACTCCCATGATTTCTGACTGAAAATATCTTGTGAGGCCATCGAGGCAATTTACCCTAGATTTTCATCACTGTGATTTATTGGAATTACTTGGAGAGACAGAGATTTGGGTGAAGCTCCACTTTAACAGTTACAACCAAACAGAAATGAAAGCAATCAGAAGGTACTTTACCATAATGGTGGTGACAACCACGGTGCGGTTCTCCATCGCTGAGCTGTCATTGGACAAAGCGTTTTCATTCTGGACCAACACAAGTTTGTCTATGTCGTTCCAGTAGCCGATCTGAGAGAAATTAGAGCGTGAAAAGTCTTAATAAAAAAGTCGTACATCTACGAGAATAGAGGTGTAATATTATCAAAATAATTCTACCTAAGTTTAGGTTGCACAAATAATTAAATACTTCATATTTTGGTTATGAGTATTAGGGTTTTTAAAAGTCTCTTATGAAGAAAGAAGTGGAGAAAGAAATGTTTGGTAGTGGTCAACCATGAGGTTATGGTCTCTGTTTCTTAAGAAATATTGAGATTGTTCAAGATTTTGGATCCAGGAGTGGGACTCCAGCGAGATTAGGTCCTCCTTCCTGGTTATTTCTGAGAAAAAATTTGTTTCCTGTATTCTCATAATACTATGAGTTCTTTTAAATCAGATTACAAATTTAGTCTATTTTAATTCTTTTTCTTGTTCAATTACGACTGTATTCTTGCTATATCATGACATTCTTCTCAATTAGCACTTTATTCTCATATTACGTCATTATTCTCAAAATCTAATGGATCTGATCATCTTCACATGGCCCTAGAACTCTGTTATTTTATAGCAAAAATTTAAGATGCTGACAATAAATCAAGATAGGAAAAAAAAACTAATAAAAGAGATATAAGAAAAAAAGAGCCTGAGTAAGATGGAAGTAAGGGAATAGAAACATTACAAAAGAGAATCAACAGTTCTAGCTCACTCCAGCAAATTTCCCATTGGAACTGTAGAGGATATTGAGAGATATTGAGTGTGAGCCAAGAACTTTCAATAAGCACACATTGCTGTCAAAGGAACACTTGAGAAGCTGGAACATAATGTTATGTCTTCATTACAGGTGCTACATGTATGCTTTTTTCCAGTAAAGACAAATTATGAGCACTTTAAACTACGGATTTACCTTCATACCTTTTGCAATTATGAAGAGGGATGATGTTCAAACTTTCGTTATTTAAGTCACTGCAGTGTTTTATGTTGCACCAGGTTGTCTGGGAGCTGCTCCAAAAAGCTACTAAAACCCAAGCTGCGACGGATATATCGGTGTTATTGAAAGATATTTACACTTAAGTAACTCAGCTCTTTGTTAGAGATTAGGGGGAACATTGGGCAGCAAATGTATTCATTTTTAACAAATAACCATCATGAGGAATCACACAACACAAACACATTGACAATTGCAGGAATCATCCTTTCATAGTAAGAGTCAGTTTAGAGTACGTTCTGTCAGTGGAGGTGAGAAATCACAAAATAGTCTTACAACAGCTGACGTATGTCGTATGTTTTCCGATGGTGTTAAACTCAATAATTTGAAGGGTCTTTTATATTGCTCCTCATCCATGTAGAGTGCTTACCTTGCGTGGTCCGTTGCTCTTTAATTCAAACACGTCCATGGTGTAGTTCACCCTCCGGCCATAGTGATCGAACTGAATGTTCCCTGTCAGGCCCTGAATGCGCACCTGGATTTATAGCAACAGTTATGGTAAGGAGTGAGGAAAATAAAAACAACACGCTCTGAATGTGAATAGGTAGAATGGCTACTGCAGAAAGTATCAACAAATGTTTTAAACTTTAACATGAGTTAGCAGCAAGGATATGAATATGAATAGTCCCGTGATAATGTCAGCCTCCTGCCACCCTCAAAGGATCATGGATGGAAAACAAGTGTCTTAAAGTTAAGATTTAAAATCATAACTAAATATAGGTTAGGGTAAGTCTCCCAAGTCAGGGGTTGCATCTTTCAAAAGCTGTATTTGAAGACAGATTGCGTCACAGTGGTGCGAGGTTGTCCAATTTCAAAGGCTCCTTCAAATGCGGATAAGAAACGCGTCCTCCCATTCCTGCGTAATGAAGGATCCAATGGGAGGATTCTTCCCAGGTCAACTTATCCCACAATTCATTGCATGCTGGTGACAAGCTGCTTTTCAAAAAGAGACAATGATGTAACGTTACCCTCATCATTGCATTGGGACAAGCTGGTGGCGCAAAAAGACAATCCTCAGTAGACTAGGCCGTCTCATTTTGGTTTAGTCTTTGCAATGTAGCCTTAATGTTTATCACTAATAGTTATTGTTATGTCTGAGTCCAAGTGATTGGACATCAATGCAATGTCCCCACAAGTATAGTGTGTGGGAGCTCCATCAACTTCACATTTTCATCAAGCTCCATCATCAGGTCATATAGTATATATATTTTGCAAGTACTCTTATTTCTTATTACCTAATACAAAAATCAGATGATTTCCATTGGCCTCAGCTGCAGTAATTAGCAAATGTTAGCATGCTAACATGATAAACCAAGACAGTAAACATTAAACCCTCTAAGTAGCTGTATATAAGCATTATCACTGTGAGCCTGTTTAATTAGAGAAACTTTAATAACTCAATATAAATGTGCTGCAGTGTTGTTCATGGTTCCCTATAGGCACTAAAGATTTACATTTTGAAAAATCTATATCCCTGTTCAGGATAATTCACACACCTTGCTCACCATGTGCTAAACATGTCACTCGAGGAACTTCTCTAACAGTTTTATCATTCCTCTTATTTTATTTTTACAGTAATTCACACTTGATACAGTGATCAGTGTTAAATATATTCGCACCTTTCATTCACACGTTATGTCATATCTTTGTTCCTACATTAATATGTCAGGCCTGTAGTTAACAATCATTATCTCTGTTTGTTCCAACCTGTTCCTGTTACCTGCTGTAATTCTTACTAACGCATCACTGGTTGTGTGTGTCTGTGTTTGTGTGTGTTTATGTATTTTGCAAGCCGTCCATGCAAAACTTTAAAACATCACACCTGTTTGAGAGCACGCTCCATATCTATTCCTTGGTTCCAGGGAGCTGCTGGATTGGCCAGGCAGTCACCAGCATTGCCACGGCGACTGATATCAATTTTCTGACGGCGCAGGGTTCGGAAGGCCTCGGCCATCACAAGAACACCATCGTACGTTAGAGACGAGGTATACTGAAGAACAGAAGAGAAAACAGACAGGGAAGAGAAAATGTTTATCATTTTGAGGAGTTTTGAAACTTTGGTGACAAGCAAATAAATAAATCCTTTGTAAGTCCAAGTCCATAGTATATCAGAAATTAATCCTCTCAAACTTGCAGTTCTCAGGTTGTGCAAAATATTTGAAAAGTGAGGGAAGCATTAAAAAGTTTCCAGTTAAAATTTAATGCGTTCCAAACTTTGCCCAGGAAGAATCCTGGGCTGAGGTATACCTACATAAAGCTTTAAATTATACACTGAAAATAAGCTTTTAGTAGATTTGTAGAATATATATTATTAAAACATAATACTTTTTTTCCAGACTTTACTGGTAAAAACAAAACTGTATATCACAAAGGATTACAGCAATAGAAGAGATTTATTTAAATTTTGGAATCCAAAAGAAATTGTGAAGATATGTATGATGTGTTTGTGGTCAGTGTCATTTAAAAAAGTGATCGTTTCAATGAAGGTAGCTACAGGCTTACATCAGTTTCGATACATCATCCTTTGATATAGATGCTGTTGCATCGGCTGTACTGTGAACCTATGAGACAACCAGTTTAATCCTGGACAACAGCTCTACTACTGCAGCAGCTCTCAGACCACCTTAACTCCACATTAGCCATGCTGACCTGAGCCCCAATCCATCTCATCACTCTGACTTTTATTTGACTTCCACAGTTAACACCGGTGAAGGTCAAGCAGGCAGCTTGTAAAAATGTAACATCACAGTAAATGTGCCACTTTTAGACAGGTTCTAGTTTTTAAATACAGTTTCCGGGCAAAGTCGGACATCCATTAAAATGGTCAAATATTATTGAAAATCTCCACTTCACCGGAAAATTCCCACTGATGATATCATTTGCATTTATAACAAGATTTATAAGCATGAGTTTGGGTATTATCGTATTACTTTTATTAAATAAAAATAATATTAAAAGTTGTGATCAATAAATGTAATAAAAAATTTTTTTTTTTCACAGTCTAGCCTCTGATGAATAATTGGCAAATGGACAGCATTTATATAACGTTTTATCATAGTGTGCTTTACTCTACAAGTCACATTCGCACACACATTCATACAAGCATTGATATGCAGCTATCTATCACATAACATTCACACACAGACGGAACAATATGGAGTTCAGTGTCTTGCCCAAGGACATGTTGGCAAACAGACTGATCGAACACCAAACCCTCTGGTGAGTGGACAACCCACTCCACCTCCTGAGCCACAATGGCTGGAAAACTGCACATGCCTGCCAGTCAACGGACAGTGCCTCTGCTTGAAACTGCAAAATGACTAAAAATAAAGGAAATCAACAATGAGGAAGAGATGCAGTACGACCACAGAAGTAGGTTTCTTTGTGGCTTTTAACATGTCTGTGCCCAGGGACCCATTATCTCATTGTCTGTTTATGGATGTAGCACATCAGAAGTGATTTTGCGTAAATCACCAAAAATTAAGTATTTTAATGTGACAGACAGACTGAGGATGAATAAAAGAAAAGGCTAAGAGACTATCAGTCCTTGTGCCTTAATGAAACCTTTCAAAGTGGTGTTGATCTGACGGATTGTTTGACAAATTCATTACTGGGAAGACACAGCACAGCGAGGAGCACCACCACGCACTCAACAGCAACACCCCTATCCACCCCAGACACAGCACCACACAGACAGAGGCAGTCAAACACACAGCGGGCCGCCTTCACATCACTGCAGAAACAAGTGGCGAGATGAAAATGGAAGGAAAGAGGGAAGTCAGCTGAGAAACTCTGCAGATACTCTCCATGCCTCTGCAGGTAGTTCCCTCTCACTGACATCTCTTGATTTATATCCCACAAGGCGTGTTTTGGAAGGCTGCGCAACCATGTCATCCTCTTTCATCTCTCCCCTTTGAAACTAAAGAAGCCTTTAGGCGAGCGACTGACAGATGATGACTATAGAATTCAAATCGAGGAGAAAACAACAGGAATACTGAGCCAACTATCATACGGTTTTCTGTTTCTGTCAGGGGTGAGACAGGAACATTTTGGAACACATAGAAAACAGTCTTGGATTTTTCAACATTTCAAGGATCAGTTTGAATCTCCAAGTTCAATTCGAATCCAGCAAGTCTAAACAGATTTCCTCTTGACATACTTCACACTGTGGTTACTCAAAAATGTATAGGATGAATCCTCATGAGAAGATAATCTCCTGACTTTTCTTCTCTTATCATTATCAGATCAATGTTTTAATTTTCCCAAAAACTGCATTCCCAACAGCCGCAGTTAGCATGGCTTTAGACTTGTGTTATTTCAAATTATGTGGGTAAATTGTTCATGAGCATTGAAACTGAATTTTGATGAAGTTCAAATATAACTTTGCCAGGTCACTGATCATTTTCATTAAAATTCAACAAATTCTCCAGGCACACAAGAGCTCATTTCAAGGCACACCAGTCTAGAATTTTTGACTGATGGCTAAAAGCAGCTACCGCTCAAAATCCAGTCTCCCATGCAAAAAAAAGGACAAGTCCGAAAAGTGCTTTTTACACTACACATTATTTTTTCTACTTGGCCTGAGGCTATGAGATGGCCCAAGGCTAACTGAGCTCAGTTTTTACACAGCACCAATTAGCCTACAGCAGTTTGGAGGCAGCTGTTGTCGCTAGTGCTATCTGGTTTACTGTCATTGTGTTAAATCATTCATCATTGTTTCCTCGTTTGCAAAAAAGCATAAGGGAAAGCTCAACCTTTTGGGGTTGCAATAAGGAAAGAATGTTTGAATACAGTTTATCAGAGATATTTACTGTGTGTAAACACTCACAGTTGTGTTTGCCTTGACTTTGTGTATCTAAGCAAGTCCACTGGGTTTATGTCTGAAAATTCTACATCATTTAACATACAGAACGTTGTGTAAACGTTACAAGACAACTGACATCTGCTAATGAGAATTCATCAAGTGAATCCAACAATAATGATTGGTTCATTGACACAGGCCCCTATGTGACAAATGTCACACCAGTAATAAAGGAATATGACCTTATCATCACATTTTATTGTTGCTATGTTGTGTGTATCTCCTGAAAACATTTGCATGCACGTGGGCATGAGCCGAGAGAGCAAGGGACAAAAAGCTGCATTGTGATGTATTTTTAATCGGAAGGTGGACATATTTCCAGTTAATATATGCTCAAATCAACCGCGGTTGGCTGCAGGTCAGTAGCCAGTCAATAGAGTTGCGCTGAGGGAGGAACGAATGACAAAGACGGACATGGAGAAGAAGGTCAGAGTCAAAGAGGGTAAACAGAAGCACACACGAGTGACAGAGGAAGAGACATGGAGAATGAAAGAAAACAGACACCGAATTTGGTAAAAGTAGATGGATCATAGAGTAGAAGATGTGTCACCAAAACAAAATTTGAGTGTGTGTGTGTGCACTTCAATTATTTGTCCATTTGCAACCACTGCTGTTTTAAATGACAATCTTTATATCTAAAGATGTGTTCTCACCTTAGGTGGGCTGTCAGATCCAGGGTACTCTCTCTGGTCCAGTTTGTTCCAGCGCTGCATCAATTTAATGACTATAGGCTTTCCAAAGTCCACCAGCTGGAAACCAGTCACGTTCGCCCCGCCATGCATGAACCTCTCCAGAGATATGTCCTTAAAACCCTGAGAAGGAAGGAAAGAGAGAGAGAGACAAAAAGAAAGAAAGAAAGGAAAGAAAAAAGAAAATCATTCACTGATGGTGATGAGTGGAAACGTGTGAGTTTATGCACCTTTGCTGACGTTATCATACTCCACATACCGCCACAGTTTACCTGATTATTTATAACCCGAGTTAATACGGAGTGACTCGCACAGCTGTGAGTGTGACTGCATGCAGTGCAACACTTCAGAGTGAAGTAGTCGTGAAGTGGGATCCATTTGGGAAATGGCCAGAGACAGAGGCAGGCAGGGAGTAAAGACATGTGAGGGTTATCCTGGGTTGATGGATGCTAATTGCTAAAAGCTCTGAGAGCCTGCGTAGCTTGGCCTGAGAGCAGTGGCCCCTTTTTTCACAGTCCCTGAGTGACCTGCTGTTCAACAGAATTCAGGGATTAAGGTTGTAGCAATACTTCATCTACTGACATGGTTTCATGGTGTCCTACAGCTAAGGCTCTGTCAAGGAGAGACTAATGGAAATATGCAAATTCTGACGTAAAAGCAAAATTTGCAATTTGGTGGAAATATTAAAAAACATGGGGCTGGCTATCATAGTTTATTTTTTCTGCTAAGAGCTAAAGAACAATTTACAGCTTTAGGACACATTAAGTAAGGTCTTAAATTTGTATCATGGCAGATTCTAGGTAGTTTAAAGCTTCAGATGTATAATATTTATCAGCCTGTTGTAAATTCTGTAGTAGATTTCATGTTAAAGCACAAACACATCTCAAAATAACAGCCGACAGCAACAACATTTAGGGTTCTTACCAGGTTTGCTATGATGTAATGGTAACCTTTCACATGTTTCCCCACACTGACAGCCTGGAAGAAACACAGGGAGAAAGATGTGGTGTTCAATGACATGCATGTAGTATAACAAACCAGGGAGATACAGGATTCATTATCAAGTTATAGCTGCTTTAAAGTTTTTAGGGTCCAGGGTAGGAGATTCACAGGAAAGATGAAGGAGCTTTGCACCAATCTGCGGCTCCCTTGCTTCCCCCAACGTGATGTGGTTATTCTTTATAAAAGCAGAGGTAGAGATGAGCCTGCAGTGACCTCATTGGTTGTTGGGACCATTCTGATTCATTAGTTTCTTGGAATATGTAAAGTGCTTCAGCAGCATTGTCAGCTAGCCACTTTTTTTGGACAGTTCAGACTCTCAGACCAATTGCAGGAAATTGAGACGGCATTAAACAATAGAATAAGAGAAAGAGGGAGAAGCGGCTCAGAGGATTGCTTGCAGTCTTCGCCTCGAATGATATGTTTGAAAGAGGATATTAATTTAGCTGGGAGTCACAATAAATCTATATACCAGTGGCAACAAAATAATAAAATAATTGAATGAATCAGTTCATTCATTCTCTCCTCTCAAACTAAAAGGCTACGTTTCCTCCATGCACTTACAGAGATCGGACTGAAAACATGCCAACGTCAGATGCAAGCCAGTCTACATACCAATCAATGTCAAATACATATTTAGAATATCTATACTTTTGGATCAGCAAATACTGTTTGGGAAGAACACACATGTAACAGGTTTCTCTGTTACATGTAGCCACTAAAGCATGGTGAGTATGTGGTGAATCTCAGATAAATAAAACCATCTATGAAGTCCGTGGCACTTTACACTGCTTTGACCTTAACACCTTTTCTGTTCCACTTCATGTACTGTCAATACATGCTGCCAGTAAACAACAATTACTACAGCCTGTCTGTCTCATGTGCTGCTCCTGCTGCTGTGTTTGTGTGACACTGGCTCCATCGTGAAGTCAAACTTATAATTCTGCTCCAAACTGAAATGTTTTTTGTTTCATCATTTTATCTGCACAGTTGGGATGGAGTGAAATATGGCACATTGCGTATAAACATGGTGCATAAACCTTATCAATAACTTCCTCACGTTGGATTTTTCTTTCTCCCACCCACACATATAAACAGCTTTATACTGACACAGACAGATGCACGCACACACCAATGCACTCGCAGATCGCAGCTGGCAGGGCGAGACAAACAGAGCAGTGTCTGTCTCAGAGCAGGAACACTAGCCAATGCCAGCACAGCAGAGCCCACTGTGACAGGAGTGTGTGTTTGTGTGTGTACGCCTCTCAGTATACACTTGTGTGTGTGGATGTGGGTCCGTCTGTCTGTTCACTCACCACGGAAGCCAATTAAAAAACAGTCTGTCAGTCTGTGTCTAGGATGCTGCTGCTGATGTGTGGTTGTGTAGCTGTATGTGCGCGTACTGCAGAAGCTGGTGTGTTTGTCATGCTTGTTTGTCTCTAGCTTGTAGAATGTACTTAAATGTTTATGTATTAGTGGTCATTAGTGTTTTATGAATGCATGAGTAGAATATATTTGTGTGAGTGTGTGTGTGTGTGTGTGTGAGTGTATGTGTGCATATCTATCAGGTTATGTTTAATTTTCAGTCTTAAGGTGAAAGTGATGACATCTTGTCCAATTCAAAAGAAACAACGTGTTGAGGTCAAGGTACATTCTTAATTAAATCAAGGCAAGTCCTTACAAA
The DNA here is from genome assembly GCF_024713975.1 of Paralichthys olivaceus. Classification (NCBI taxonomy): domain Eukaryota; kingdom Metazoa; phylum Chordata; class Actinopteri; order Pleuronectiformes; family Paralichthyidae; genus Paralichthys; species Paralichthys olivaceus. The sequence continues at coordinate 13,011,914 of NC_091103.1, read as the reverse complement.
GATAGAAGCTTGAACATGTGTGTGTATGCGTTTTCTTGCATGTGTTGTATGTGACATTGAGTGTGTCCGATGTGCAGACAGGATCAGATGTGATGACAGCTGGCAGAACCAATGGGATGTCACACTGAGACCTGAGTTACTGAGTCAAAGGGCACACACACACACACACGCGTGCATGCACGCACGCACGCACACACACACACACACACACGCACACACACACACACATCTTCAGCACCTGTCAGAGCTCGAGCCTTAACCATCAAAACAAGACAGATAATCTAATGAAGTTAGACAAGCATAAATTGTCAGAGTGTGTTTGTGTGTGTGTGTGTTTGTGTGTTTATAAGGGCTCAAAATCTGAAGTGGACAGTATGGTGCATTTACTGCAACAACACACTGATGTGGCTGCTGGGGAAGCCTCATTTTTTTTATTTCACAACTGCAGGGGAAATCTCAAACCTTGTTTTCTTTCCAGATGTCAGAAAGCATAAGGCCTTGTGTTGCAGCTCGCTGACTGGAGCAGACAGCAGGCAGACACACACCAGTAACACAGTGGAAAATAAAACCAATGCTATACTAATTAGTGATATAATACTGACTCTAAATGCTTTCACATTTTCTCTCATGTTCATTACTTACCACAGCCTGTTTTGATGACTGTGGTCTGAGGTAGTAATGATGTGTCACTGTGTGGTTGCAAACTTGGAGCCTCTGAATTAGCCAATATTTGGGGGCCTTAGGTGGAGACAGCAGATATCTGGACCAAGAATCCACCGTCCAATCACTGTCTACTGTTTACAATCCAAGCAGTTTTTTTTCCATACAAGTCTAACATTCATAATATGTTTTAGGTAAATTTACCAACCTCTATTAACAGCTATCTACATATGAATGCAGAAATATTAAAAAGCTGATGATAGCCAATGCCTTTCAGTCAATTCTTGATCTCCCCCAGTTCCTTTTGAATCTGAGCCTCCTCCTGTTCTTCTTGTTCTCTCTGAGCCAGTTCCTGCTGCAGGCTCGCCTCCAGTGCTATGAACGCTTTCATGCAACGCTGCTTTCCTGTGAATCTTCTGAGGAGCTACAACTCCCGCCTGAGTCATTTTGAACATTCATGAAGTTATGGTAAAAGAACTATTGGAAAATATTCATATTACATTATCTAATTTCTAATTTAATAAGCATAAGAAACAGAATGAACTCTGATTATATTACACAACTCTTATGGTTTTGGTTTTAATTAATTTCAACTTTGTTTTGGAAGAAATATTCAGATAAAGTACCACTACAATATTGTAAATTTCTACTTAAGTGAAAGTACAAGCACTATAGCACTATAACAATGTGAAGTAGTTACAGCAGCAGTTACAGTGGCTCAGTAGTACAGTGGTTGAAACTGTCTCCTAACAGAGAGCTCTGGGTTTGAGACCCTGTGGGTTTTTCTGGGTACTTGGGCATAGATTTGAGTGTGAGGATCAATGGTTTGTTTGTTTGCCCTTTAAAGAATGATGGATTGGTGGATAGTGGATGGATATTTCTTTTGTCACACTGTTGATTTATTAAAATACAGTACATCATCATATCATTAATAATCAAGCATCAGCCTGTTAGCAGCATGTTATTGCTGTAGCTGGTGCCAGTTTGAATTCCTTTATGTACAGTGCATACATCCACAGAGACACTAGCTAAATCTGACAAGCTTTTGGGTGAGATACCATCTGAGCATTTGTAGAAATAAAATGGGTTTTGGGGGAAAGAAATCACAACTTGATGGTGTGATTCAAAACTGGTAGACATCTAAAATGTGACACTGACTAAATGCCCGAAAGGTTGAAAACCACTGGATTAATCTGTAACAATATGTTGTAATGTAATAGCTTGTTATATTATACATTAGGTAAAGTCTCAGTCTTATAAGAAACTAGGACTAAAGCTGAAGTGTGATTTTGACTTAAAAAAATAGTATCAGTTAGAAATTAGTTTGCCGCTGTATGGTTATTGTTGTGTGCTAACATAGCTTGGTTAATGTTTTTACCAATATTACCTGCTCTAGGATGTTCTGTAGTCTCTCAGGCTCCAGATCGATGACGTATTTCTTCTCTTGACGTCGTTCCAGGTCCTCGAGGAGCCGGCGATACGCTGCCTCATTGAAACTCTCCACACAGATTGCACTCACCTGAGTGAACATACATGAATGAATGCGTGTATATACATAAACAAGCAAATGGCATGTAGGCACACGGTAATGGAAGCAAGCAACCACAAAAATCAAAATGTAATAATGTGTATGCAGCATATGTGGTTGTGTCAATTGCATAAGTATGCTGCAGGAGATTATGAAGGATTTTGTGTTTGTTTGGTCTGTTTCCAAAAATGCACGTGTTTGTGTGTGTTCTGACCTGCCATCCATTCTGCCCTGCTCTCTCCATAATTGCCTGCAGTATTGCATAACCTAGACAACAGGGAAGAAAGGAAGAAAAAAAGAGAAAGAAAGAGTTAGTGCTGTACTAGGTGGAGGCTATATTGGGCCAGATAAGACTTATAGGTCAAATCAAGGGGAAAGAATATGACAATGAATGATAACTCAACATTACAGTAATATTTGTTCATAATATTGGCACACAGCGTATTTTTTTTATCACAATGTAATTGTAATCCGAAACATGCACCATAAGATATTACGGGAGTTGGATACAAATTTTATAAAATGTCACAATTCACCCAAAGTCACATGCACGTGAAGAGAAATTCACAGATCGACAGAGCAAACGCATAAACCACAGTGACACATGTGTGCAACAACACAAAATCTCTCGCTCACACACTACAGTGCAATGTTACCCTGTATTTTCTATTTTTGTGTGGAAGCTATTTACTGGTTCAGTTGAAGCAAAAAGCACATCTGAAGCCTCAGTAATCATGGTGTGGAAGTGTGTGTGTGTGTGTGTGTTTTATTGTGTGTGGTAAAGTAAATAAGTGGAGCCTGTCTTTCTTTGTGTTGTGGGATTGTGTTTTTAACTTCCCAGTCTTACCAGTGATAAAATACACAAGTTTAAATGACTGTATTTGTGTCAAGGGTTGAACTTGTCTGTGAGCTGTTTATGTGTTTTGGTGTTCCATCTGTGCTTACATTCATTCAGGCACGCACATACATTTATCTACTGGAAGTGCATTTATGCACATCTGGATATGTATACGTGTGTGTTTGTGTGTGTGTTTCTGTGGAGAAGAGCAGAGCAGGCAGCATAAAACAGATCACAACGTTACTGCCCATTTTCCAGCACATTACCGGCAGCGGGGCCTGATGGGAGCCTATAATGAAGGGCCCTGCCTCGGCCAAGACACGGGTGAGCACAGCCCAGACTCCATGCATCCATCCATCGCTCCATTTCCCTTCTCCTTTCTCTTTCCCTCCCTTCTCTCAATCTTCCTTCTCTCTCTGCTATACACGACTGTATATCCCCAGAGGTTTGTGATCCTGTCCGTCCCCCTTTCTCCCTCCACTGCCTCCCATCTACCTTTCCAATCTCCTCTTCTCATCTCATCCCCTCTTCACCTTGCTTGTCTCTCCCTCCCATTTGTTTCGCATGCTGTCTTTACCTATTTCTCTCTTTTTGGCTGTTCCACCAGCTCCGCTCACCTAACCCGTCTCCCTTGCTCCCCCTCTCTCCTTCTCTTTCTCCCTCGTCTCCCCCCTGGGTACTAACCCAGACAACCTAGACCAGAGGGAGGCTGGCAGAGGCACAGACAGAGCACACCGAACTACACACACACGTACACTGTGCGCTGCTCACTGATTCCCTGACATGCCACTATTCTGTGGTCTGGGGACGCTGCGTCATGTTTGACCTGTGTGCCTCTCCCTGTGGCTGGGAATTAGCCTCTGTTTGTGTGTCTGCATATGTGCGTGGCAGAGAGAGATACAGAGAGAGAGAGAGGGGGGGAGAAACTAAGAGAGAGAGATAACGTGCCAAGAATTCCCATGAAAGCAGTTAGAGGCTGAGGCTGTCAGCTGTGCCTGCCTCACATGGTATGTGGGATGGTTAAATGAAAGGTAGGTTAACACTACATGAGTTGAGGCCGACCCCAAGATTCTGTCTAAAAAGTGCGAAATTACACCTTTGTTTATGCAGCTGTATCTTTCCATTAGGAAATAGTGCAGCTCTTGCCTTTGTGCTTAATCTGTGAGAAAACAAGGCTACATTTGGGAGTTAAATCAAGGCTAGACTTTTAACAAGATGATCACAACTCGATTATACTCTAATATTGTTTTCCGCGTGCCGTTTCCAAATCGAGCCCAAATTAAGGGCCATATCTTCATGCAAAAAAAGTGTTTTGAACCAGACTAATTTGGAAATCTATTTTAATCTTCTGTAACAGAGTTTTGAATTAAGGCCCAGGGATTGAAGACAGCAGATCTACCCAGTTAGCTCTTGTTATCACAGCAGAGCTTATGAATCTCTGGCAGTGCCATCAGAACACAATGCTGCTGCACTCTTACTCAATTTAACAGTTCGATTACAATGACAGTAGACTGTAATACTCTAAATTACAGCCTCTTTTAGGATATTTTTTCCCAAATCCCTCTGACATCTCTCTTTAAAGCCCACAAGGAAGAGACATGGAGTAGAAAACAGATATATATTTATATATATCTATATCTATAGATATATATAAAGTGATGTCTTAGTTACAACAAAACTGGTGGAATTTAAAAATGAATAAATTGTTTCAGTAGTCATGCATTTCTGTCCCTCGGCCAGAGAACTCACTGATTAAAGGCTCATTGAGGCTCAACATCAAAAAATGAACAGAGAATTATGTTCTGCGTTTATTTTGTCTGTATTTTGCACGAAAGATTATGGATGTGGATGAAACAGACAAAACAGAGCAGTAACACCGTGAATTCTGGGGGGGCAGTGTAGCTAATAGTTCAAGAGAGACGGTCATAGGACACGAGAAAGAAATTATTACAAGGAAAGAAAGAAAGAACTTTTTAAAGAGAGTTGGTAAGAAAAATAAGGGCATTTCAATAAAGGTACATTATCGCAACCTCCTATACCATCATCATGTTAGTTGTTGTTTGAAACTCTTGACTCAATGCTGCCCTCTAGTTGATGTATAGCTTGCATGCTATGCAGATATAAAAGATGCATGAAAGTTTATGGGCAGTGACGGCTACATGGTGTGAAACGGACGCATCTCTTCTCATACGGAAAGGCAGCATACTTTTTTTTTACCATTTTGCACTATTATATTATATAAGGACCAACCAGCCTCAGTTGCTTCACTGCATCTTTATAAGCCAAGTCAAAACATAATTATTTTGTGCAAAGTGGTCAAATTCTGGGGCATTTTCTTTCTGTACCAGCAGCTCTTTGATAAAATATGAATTTACCTCTGTCTGTGTCGTAAAGGAAGACAAATCGGCTCCAGTCGTAATGGTCCAGCAGTGACAGCAAAGCCCCTCTGATGGACGGCCGGAGCTGCAGGGTGAACTGGCCCTCTCCTTCGGTGGGGAAGCTGGGTGTCACCAGGCTGATGTGCAGGGCCCCACAGAACGACGTCAGCGTGTTCACCGAGCGCTTGTCGTAAAGGCCGAAGATGGCAAAGACCCCCCTTGAATATTGAGAACAGACTGATGTAGGGATGTGAGAGAGGAGGAGAGATGGTGTTGGGGATAGAGGGATCAGGAAGGAAGAAGAAAAAAAAGAGATTAAATTAAAGTAAATCAGAAACAGACATCTAAAGTTTTTCAAAGCTTTGTATTGGTTTTGTAAAATAACAGAGTAGAAACAAATGAGCAAATGGTCCTTTAATCTGTGGAATCTGGTTAAACATGTCAACATATTGAATGAATCACAGCTCCACCATGTGTCAGCTTTAATATTTCATTCCAAATTAGACCACAAACAAGCCAACTTTTATTTTATCCGAAACAATAAGATTAATGTCTTTCTCCACCAACTCACATGTAGCTATGAATCATGAGCCCTCACATGTGCACGCAGATGTGGAGAAATCAGGGACTGCATAAAAAGATGGATGACATGATGGCACCCCATAAATGAAGCCAAAGAATCTCAATCGCCACCTGGTGGCTGGCTGCATTATAGCCAATATAAGCCTGCCTCCTCCATGTTGAGAAATGTGGATGGGACATGGACCAGAAAAAAGTCAAAATACACGTCAAAAATTTTAATGGTGTCTGTCATTAGCCTATATGTTGCTTTTATCACTCTGACGGATTGGTCAAGTGCGTGTTACTTGATACTCAATGTCCAGCAGGGCACAGCACAGATCAGGCTGCAAATTTGCAAGAAGGCAGCGTTCATACCCGCAACACTCCAGCTTCATTTCTAGATAGCGAGAGGAAGTGGAGACGTGTCGTCCATCTTTAAACACAGTCTACAGTAGAAATCAAACTATACTAAAAGCCCCTGGCAAGCAATTTAAAAATGTTCTTAGTAGCATAAAATCAATCCCACTGGCCAAAACTGGCACGGCTGCTTATACAGCAGTTAAGGACATTACAGTCAAATAACCCCACCTGCTTAGAGTTTAACATCCTTAAGATTCATCTATGCATGGACACACTCACGCACGCACACACACTCACACAAATAGATAAAAAACCCTTGACTGAGTAGCGAGCTCCAGTCATTTTCCACTACAACATTGCAACTCAGTCTTCAAACACCCTGAAGCTTTCATCCATGACAGAGAGGCACTGACGTTCTGCACTATCTTGCTTCCACAAAAATTGTCAGCTGCTTTGGTTTGACATTTATCTGCACTGGTCCACCCAAAATATGTTTGAACAAAAATAAAAGGGGAAAAAAAACTTGATATTTTGGGAAATCAACCAAAATGTGCACAAAACTTTCCAAGATTTAAGCACATGGCATTTTTTATTTCACAGCATCTCTTTGTAAGCTTCCACGCTCTTTCATCCTTTTATTCCCACCCCTCCATTCATCCTTTCAGCAAGATTCTTTCAGACAGGCGTGTTTTGAGCGTGATTCGTCTCTTGCGTCATGGTTCACAGTCCGGCCCACATGTTATATTTCACACTGGTGTAACCATTAAGACAGACATTGCTTTTGGCAACAGCCCGGGCATTACAGCTTAACCTTTTCCCTCTTTCTCCCTCTCTATTGTGAATCACGTCATTTCAGGCCTTTTTCTCTCTTGCTTCTCATTTTCAGGGGAAGACGCTGCATCCATCCCGACTTTCTGCTCCCACCATCCACATTTCTGCGTCTCCTCCACTACGAATGCCTCCTTTCCTCTTTCTCCCTCTCTCCCTTCTCGTGGGACTCAGAGTAATTCCATTGTCAGCTATAAGCCTCCGCGGGGCTAAACACTGAGGGAGATGCAGCTTTTGACGGTTCGGCTTGTGGCAATTAAACAAAGTCGAGGCCTCTGCGCCCAGGAAGCGATAAGGCAGGGATTTAGTCTCTGATTATGACAGGAGCTAAATGTCTTCAATTCAGAGTACTAGCATACTATGCACTTAGCATGCGTCATTCAGAAGGAGCTGAGTCACGGTGTCCTCAAAGTCAACGTACTTAGTGTCTTCAGAGATGATTTTTTTTATGGCTTTTCTCGCTTTTATTTGACACCTCAGAACATAAACCAACATAAAATGATGGAAAGATTGTTACAGAGATGAGACTGCGTGTGATAAAGTACTTAATGGCAGGTGCTATACTCAACTGAGACACCAGAACACTACAGCATGCACAAAGATGTTTACGCTGCATCATTGAAGCTGAAGTTATAATTTAGTGCTCAGAAGGTGAGAGGCGAACATTTATCTAAAATCAAAATAACAGGGAAATGATGACACTTGTAGCAAACAGCGAAACACGCAGGGAAAATTATACTTGGCATTTATTTATGATGGCAGCTTACTGGACAGAAAAAACTTGGCTGAGAGAAATTATGTCATTAAACTGTCTAAGGACAAAAAGAAAATCAACATACAATTGAATTTCTTTGACAACAGCGTCATGGAAAATGCAATTCCCTTGATTTAAATTAATTTGCGTTTGCGGGATCAGCTGTTCTGGGGAGCGGAGCAAAAATAGAAGAAAGCAGAAAGCATTGCACATGTGAACTGACATACTGGGAAACAGTCTGGCGTGCTGCTCCAATGCCAACTTTTGACTTTGACATTTTCTTTTCACTTTTTTAAACTAATACTGGCCTTGATGGAGTTTTTGACATCACTGTCTGCAAATTGTATTTCTCACCCACCTCCTGGGCCTACATCACAACTAAAGGAAATATTGACAGCCTTAATCCCCAACCATTCTATTTTAACTGCAGTCGTACACAGGCCCAGAGCACATAACAAAAATCTTTATATACGTCTTATTCTTCATTTATCTGCTCGTTCTTTCTGCGCTTCCTTCCCCTGTCCCTCGCCTCTTCACTCCCTTATTGCCTTATTTTCTATCTCTGCCTTCTGATCCTGCCTCTCTGACTTGTTCATCTCCCATGTTTCTCTGTCTGATGCACCTCTCGATGGGCTTGTTTCTCCACAACACCCTCCATCGCTGTCACAGCCGCAAGGCTAGAATGAGCCAGGCAGTGGCGTCATTGTAATAAAACGTGCGCTACGCTTGCTTCATAAACCTTTAATGAGAGGAGTGGACCGGCAGCATGGTGCATCATCGCCACAGTAAAAGCATCGGACACAATAGCTCTCCAGGGACATCCTCTACCTCTACCCTCCACTGCCTCCTCTCGCTTGTTCTCTCAGCATCTCCATATGTTCGATTGTTTTGTGTGCAGGTTTGTGTCTTTTTTAGGGCTCTTAATTGCTCGCTCTGTCTGTCAAGCTGCTCTGTCTTTGCACAGACTTCTTCATAAATCTTTCTCAGACAGCTCGTTTTTTTTATCTGCATAACTCCACACAGCATGTCCAGCCTGCATCCTTAATGCATCTCTCTCTGCAGCTGCACCTGCCGCTCGCTGATTCACTTCATCTGGAAAGCCCTCTTATACATTTTACCCTTTGTTTTCAAAATGAGATTTATGTTCAACTTGCATAATGGGGAAGACATTTTGTTGCCTAAGTTATACAATACTTTAGAGACTAATATCTTAGTTCTCTTATGCTTCTCTGGTGTTGTTTTCATGTTACAGCATCAACAGATACTCAGTTAAACCTGCTACTGATTTCATTGTCACTGAACAGCAGCACAACATAAAAGGTTGCACATACACACAAACACAACTTTACAACTTTCTTGTCCTGGCATTGCTCAGGGTTACAGTGTAGCACAGGCCAACTAGAAGATGAGGTATATTCGATTAATATGCTTTATGAGCCACATCATTGGTCATCCACTATCAAGTGCTTTACACTGGCATTTCACATTGAATCTATTGACAGTAGTAACCAATAGAGAAGCAGCCCCTGTATATTTTGCTTAAGCTATGCAAAAAATGTCCGACCTTCACACAAAAAAAGGTGTAGTGGAGCATTTAAGAACAACAACAGAAAAAGATAGATCCAAGACAATCTTCACACAGTTAAAAAGCCTTTAGTCAAATGACTGTTTCATAGTAAAATGATACAAACATGGACCATAAATATTAAAATGATATTACGTTTGACCAGGACCATGGCTTAAATGTCCATAAAGGGCCACAGGATCTTTGCCCTCTCTTCAGTTTATTCTTCAGCTCACTGCAAAATGGACACTCTGGTTTACTTTGTCACAGCAGCATTCTTGCTAGCTGTGTAAAACCCTTTGAAAAGGATAATAAACTCAAACTGGAATCTTATCAAGAGTGACTCCTTTCCAACCCCTTCTAAAACATTTTCAAGGGGTTCCCTACATTACGGGACCTCTTACAGCCAAGACATCTTCCTATGTAGAACAAAAAATCTACATGGCATCATCGACCATTAAAGTTTACTTATAAATGTGTCTTTTGCAACTATTGCAATATAACATGAAAGAATGTAGACAATTCAATTACTTAAAGTGCTCTATCTTAAAAACCTAAGCACATGGCCTGAAGCCCACAAAGCAAGTGTATTTAGTCCAAATCCACTCTACAAGAAATGAAAAAAAAATGTGAGAGCAGAGTGCATTGTCATCTCTCCATTGATCATGTGTGTTTTAGTGTAACACACAATACTCTAGGGTGTCATCTCACATTCCCTTTAAAGTTTGACCAATGTTAATAGAATAACAGATTTTCCTGCAGTAAGAAAGCAGGAGCAGCGATTTGCTCTTGTGCAAAGCAAATACATGCGAGCAAACCAACTGCAGCAACAGCTGGATTCCACCGAGGCTCCCTGAAGTGAAGGAGGCACTTGAGCATTCTAGCACAGTGTTAAGCCCTCTACTTAACATAACACAACCTTTCGTGTATATTTAAGACAAGATTGACAAAAATAGTAAAAGCGCAACTCTGACACAGCAATAAAAATCAGACTCTATCCATAGATATGCTAGCTAATGATTAGCACAATTTGAGGCCTACATTCCAAAAAACACAACAGCTATTTGTTATAGGTCTAAAATTTTAATAAAATACAAGTGTTCCACGCAATAGCATACGAGGCAAAAGAGGATATATTGAAAACTGACTGCACAAATACTAGTGCTACAGAATGACCAAGGGGGGGCACTTTAGTACACAAAATCTGAACAAAACTGCAATGCTACTTTACTACTTAACAAGAATATAGCTGTAAACTCTACATTGATTCAAGCTAATAAAAAGTTATGCAAAAGGCATTGAAAAGCTCTAGAGTCAGCTGATAATTCTCTGCAAGTTTAATTGCTTCCAGAATGCACCTACACAGAGAGCTAATTGCTGACTTTGATTGGCGAATGGTTTTAGCCACAGAGGTGTTGAAAATAGTTTACACCCACACTACCCTCTACAAGGAGTTGACAAAGACAGAAAGAAGTTGTGATTGTGAGGGAGTTAACCAAATAAAACTCCCTCAGGATCTTTCCATAAGGTTTTGTTCAGGGGGCACTTTCTGGGTAGCGTTGGCTAGTTGAACATTCATTGGAGAAGAATGGGGAGCTCTCTTTGTCTCAGTAATTTCAGGGGCATAGCTCTCACTATAGGTGGATGGTACTTGCTTGCTGAGTACTACCAATTTTTCTCTAGTGTTTGATAGCTCCTCTCAGCTCTCCAAACCAGAGGCATAGTAAAAACAAAAGATCATGTCCAGACTTCATTGTAAAAAGCAAAATTCCTATACAATGTTAAGTACTGGCTAATGACAAACAAAATTAAATTGTTGAAAGTCTTTTGTTTTGAAGATTTTCTTAGAAAGAATGGAATTTAAGGACACATCCTGTTTCCTGTTCTTGCTTTATTCATTTATAATGTGTGAGGAGCCTGTTGATATATTTCTGGTTGAAACTGTGACTGTGTTCTACAGAAAAAAAATGAGTCGATATGAGGGCCCTTTTGTTAAACTGTAAAACAATAGTTTTACACTTACAATAGCACCTGTGTGCCAGTACAGAGGGGAATTACAAGGACAATACAACGTCTGGAGATGAATTATATTTGGCAGAGACCACAGTCACAGTATGGATTTCATATTTGTTCCCCTGTACTATAACATGGATTAAGGAACAATGGGGCAGCTTATAAGCAAAAAAAAACAACAACACCAGCACCTCAAAGGGAAGAGAAGAAATGTTATTAACTACAATGATAATCCTTTTTTTTTTTTTAACAAATACATCTAGTAGAGTCAAACATACAAATGTTAAGCAACTTTTTCAGATATGAAACAACTGAACACATGCCCCCACAATACATCCATTCCCAGATAAATATAGACAATTATTTTTAACGCAGATAATAACTCGTCATCCATCTTCAGAAGCAATTTTACAGTGACAAGCTAAAAGCCTGACGATCAATATTCATTCAGAGAGCATGCTCGCTGTTTCATAAGAATATGGGCCAAAATAAGAAGAATACACAGGAGCTGTTTGAGCTGTTTTCAGCCAAAACAACATCCACGAATGACTTCTGGAGAATTACATTGTTTCTTTCCAAAAGAAATATGCTTATTATAGCTACACTAATGGGTGTTGTAATTGGCTTCCATCTGGTTTAATAAGATGCATTTAAAATATCTAAAATGCCAGCCTGCAGTGTTTAATTGGTGAGGTGTTACTGCTGGCACCAGGCCTCAAGTGTGCTCATCAGCAGCATTGTATAAGGACAAGATAAAAGATACAGCTTGACAATCAATAGTCCGGCAAGGGAGTTCAGCCACCTTATGGATTTCATATCTGATCCTCTCCACTAGCTCGAGGTTTACAAGATAACTGAGCCGCAACAGCGTCATCAACAGGCCACTGATTATCGAGAGTGGTCATGTATTGTGTGCGTGTGTGACTGGTTTGCTGTGCTTGTGAATGGTGCCATTCATCCTGCTGTCTGCTCCTCCTGTCTGTCTATCTTCCTTCTTTCACTAGACCGCCTCGTGCAGCGACGGGGAGCCTGGGCTTTTCTGAGCGAAGAAAGGAGAAAAGACACGGACAGCGAGAGAAAGAGCAAGAAAGGAGGAGAACAGTTCCAAAACCCAAAAGGGGGCTCTGATATTGACGAGAGGGAGAGCGCACTTCTGCCAGGCAGACACCTCAGAGACTGCGAGCAGGAGCAATTGGTTACTGAAAGTAGATATTCACAAAGAGGTAGAAAGAGAAAGTAGGGAATTGCTGCTTAGCAAGTCAGCAAAAAAAAGAAAAGGCTGGAAATTAGTCCTTAAGTGATCTGACAGATTAGGTGTGTGTGTGGAGATGAAAACAGCAAATACACATTTAGTATCAAACTCATATGTGCACAGATGCACTGCCTCAAAGGCCATCCAGGAAATATTTATTTTTTGGTGGGGAATATACAGCTGAATATGAGTTCAGAGGTGACGGACAGCGGGAGGAAACGCTCCTGGGTAAGACCGCCACACTCCACTGTCACTTGTTTATTCTCTTTGATTACATCATTCCACCTCCCTGCACCTGTTATTCCTCTCTGCTCCTCCAGGCCCTGTCCCTCAGGCTGAATGAGTAAAGCATCGAAGAAAAAGAGAAGTGATTGGGTAAAATGAGGGTCGGTGCCCAAGAGGGGGAGGGGTCAGCGATCTCTATGGCCTGTGGTGTTGCAGTTAGCGAATATGCTAATCGTTGCTGACATTTGGCTTCCTCTCTTGTGAACTCTAGTTCAAGCAAGAAAAAACTCATTGGCAACCACCTACAACCTATTTCCCATTTGAGGATGATTCTGACAAATTATATTTTAACTGTTATGAAAATGAATGAAAAATTAAAGGTGAGATATTGTTTTTAACCAGGGCCCTATGTTGATACATGTGGGTGTGTAAATATTTAGTACTTACAACATGGAGGGAGTGGCAACATTAAATCTTATGGGGCAACTACAACAGTAAATTATATGTCCATAAAAGTGCTTTTTTGCACCAATAAATGACTCAAATTGTTATTCTGGGTCTTTGCTAAGAGTCCAGAAACATGTGTCTCACTCTCAAGTCTTGTGAGACCTGTTGCAGGAAGAAGGGGGTGGAAACGTGAGTGAGAAAGAGAGACTTGAAGAGAGGAGTTTAAATTTTCCTGAAAACTATAATGGCTGAAACCTTCCTGATGTGGATGATGTAGATGAAGCATTTCACTGTGATAGATACGCACAATGAGCTCCTACAAACTGAAGCTCGAATATGGAGAGGGAATGAGGTAATAAGCAGAGGAGGGACAACGAGCTGCAGCACATTTGAGAGTGAGACTTCTTGTTGTTGAGCGAGACGTGTTATGTCAGCAGACAGTGTTTCCGGAATCTCCTGCTTCACCTCGCTTGGTTGTCATACAGACCATCTTCTCCGATGTCTTTCTTTTCTTGTTTGCAGTTCTTTAAGAAGTCATTGCTCTTCAACATCTATCAACATCTAACTCCAACATGACAACACTCGCAATTGTTCTGGAGTAAATAGAGATGTAGTATGTAGAATATTTGTATATATGCGGACCAGAAATCGGAATTAAATCAACCCAGAAGTACAGAAACTCTATGGCTACAAATGTTTCGGCTCCTACTAGCGTTCTGGCAGTGTAATTACAGAGCTACACACACACCTATGCACAACTATGACTGCTTACAATGGCGTGGTCCTGTGCATAGGCTAGAACCACGAATCAGCCTTTAGTAACAGTTAGAAAGTAAATTAAGGAAGTTCAAGATAACTAATTTCTTATATTGCAATATTCTTTACGAGCTTTAATCTTTAATCTACTTATTTCCTTTGATTGATTCTCCTATATTGATTGATGAACCCATTATTGCTTTAACATTTAATAAAATTATATTTTAATATGTTCGTACAGTTATATAAAATCAATAAAAATGTGCGTCCCTATCTCTCATGTCGACGTGTTTATATACTACAGAGCTGCAACACCAAATCTCCTTTTCAATGATTTGCAATGCTGCACATAAGTCTGGGAAAGGTGCAAGATTGAGATAAGCATGAAACATGATGTGAAATCATTATTTTCCCGATATTTTTGTAACCTTACACAAAGTGCTGTAGTTGCCTGCATGACTCAGGATTTGAACCCCACTCTCTGCTGTCACTGTTTTGTGTTTCATTCTCCCACTGTTCACTCTGTCCAAAATAAACAAGCATTTCCTTCTTTCAAAGAAATATTTTCACGGGAGCAACAATTCCTTATTTTCTTAGACAATGTATTAGTAGTATAGAAACTTGTTTTCACGCGGTCCAGAGACTTGCATCTCACGTAAAATAACTACTTCCATTTGTGCTTAGGCGTGAATGTCTTTTTTATTTAGAATATTCTAATGTGATAAAGAAAACCTGTTCAACGTGAACTGGGAAATGCTCCAGCCCTGTGATATCACAAAAGAATGGATGTAGAACCCATCGTATTTTATTTTCTGCTTGTATGAGCAGTGAGACTGATCATTTATAACATTCATGACTTCTTTCCAATATCATTTAAATGAAAGTCATATTTTGGAAAAAAGAAAGAAGCCCTTTGCTTTGTAAATACCAAATTGGTGGCAAGACTGTGAAATTGACATTTCCTAAATAGCCTTTTGGGATTTCTCTGTATAATTTTAATACCCTGTTGTGACGTGGTGTGAAGGCCTTCACATTAGGGAAATCACAGGCTTCAAATATCACATCTTATTATTAAGTTTGTGGCATTTCTCTGCATTAGTCAACAGTGAAAATGGAGTATGACGAGAAAATGGGGGGAGAGGGAATTACATGCAAAAGCGATTGAACATTGATGTTGGTTGTAGCTATAGCACCATCTCAGTCCAATGAGCCATGCATATGGCCAATCAGCAATTCTCTTTTCTGTAAAGACATTGGGAAATGAACACAGTGCGGTGACATCTCATTAGTGTCTGTAGTTCATATCTCTTAGCTCAGCATATTAGTTGGAACATCAGGCTCATCTTCCACAGACAACCTCACACAGTGACAAGAGCTGGGCTCAGTCATTGCTTTTACAAAGAGACAAAAAAGTTACAACTCACAAAACTGCTGCAGTCAAGAGATTCTCTATATTTCCTGGAATTGTAGTGAATGTGGGGGCGGCTCAAGAAGTACAGCAGGTAATCCACTTATCAGCAGGTTGATTGCCAATGGTTCAGTTTCTGAACATTGCTCCAACGTGAATGGGATGTGTGAAAGGGATCTGTGAAAGCGGTTGGTAAAAACGGTTTCTACATGTTTCAACCAAAGACTTTTAAATACCTTTTTAAGACCATAATCAATTAAATTTAACACCTATATAAAGAGTCCCAGAAAAACGTACATTTCCCGAAAAGTGAAAAGAACCCTCGAAATGCAACGTTATCTCGCAAACTACAGTCAGAGACAGACGATATTCTTAGCATATTTCACAAAGACATTTTAACATTTTTAAGGCTTTTTAAGGCTTAAAATTCAGAATATTAAATATTTTTTTAGACCCTGTAGAAACCTTTAGAAAGGGGCCTTATGAATGCCACTGCTTTAGTATATGAATGACTATAACCAGTGGTGGTCCCGTAGGCCTTGAGCTGAGTAAAGGGCTAAGTCAATCTATTGCATACTAAGCACAAACAGCTGTCATACGATTTTCAGATGATTTCAAGTAATTAACCACAAGCAGGAAATCCTTGGACTACAGCTCTAATATAGCACCTACAATAGACAGACTGCATGTCTGTCAGATAATGTAGGAATAAAAAATAAAGTCCCTGTGGTTTCTTGTTGTGTTCACCACAATGCACTAAAATAGCTCTTGACTACAAACTAATAACAGCAGGTTTTTCTGCTCACTTAAATCAGAATGGATGGAGTGTCCCTGATCTGGATCCTTGAATGATACATTTGCTGACAGAGTTTTCAATGGCATTGTTATGTAAATATTCATTTAGGTCTATCAGGCCTGTTTCAGTAAATCAATGTGTCATTCCATCATGGAAGAAAACATTCAGGGAGCAGTTACAATAAACATCCCAACGTTCTAACTCTCATGGCCTTTTCAGGAATAAAACAAGGCTCGTTATCATGGCAACATTATTACAAAATGTCCCAAGGACCTGTGTTCACCGAGGCGTCTTGTAAATCTTGTAATACTGAACCTGGCACAAAAAGGCTCACGGCGAAAATGTGGCTCACAGTATATCTGCTCACAACATGATATACCAGTTAAACATGCACTCACACACACACACACACACGTTTGAAGCAGCATATATAACATTGACAATGTGCTGCAGAGGCTTTGCTTCTCCATTGAGGTCTGCAGCCACAGAGATAAAAGATAGATGGAGAAAGAGAGGGAGGGAATAGATAAGAAAGAGAGAGGGAAACTACATGTCACCTGTCATAGTGCTGTGCTGCATACCCCTAGGACACAGCCCTTTAAACAGGGCTAATCTGTGTGTGTGTATGTGAGTGAGGGTGTGTGTGTGAGAGAGAGAGAGGGGGGGGAGGGCGAGAAAGAGAGAAAGATGTGACAGAGAGCCTTTTTACTCCAGTCATCTTTAAGCACTACTAACAGTAGCTAAAGCCCTGCGGGCCTGTCCGGTACGAACACAGTCATTCATCACACACACACACACACACACACACACACACACACACACACACACACACACACACACACACGGAGCAAGAAAAGAAAGGCACACATGGCCAATATCAAAACCATTCATCACAGCAGACAGGGGGGGAAGGAGGAGAAGAGAAGAAAGCGAGGAGGGGAGGAGAAACTCGCTCACTATGCTTGACTCATACTGTATGTAAGTACCGTGCTTTCATCTGCCTTCACACAGAGAAACCTACTTTTCCTCTGGTACGGCACACTTGGCATGCACTCCTCTCTTGTGATGTGCCTTTTATTTTCCTTGCAGTTTTGTAGCCATGCATAACCCTTCAAATATTCTCCACTTGTCAATTCCACACTCGGGCTCGACAGCCCCAGATGCATAGAGCCATTTTGCTCGACATGGTTTGCGCACAGACCTTTTTGAAACGGATCGACTGTTTCAAATGCCTCTGTGATTGCTCCATGAGAACACCTAAACATGGTAAGGGTTCTGTGCTGGGATTCCACGGATTACTAACTGTAAATTATAGTCTGATACATCATACAAAACATGCATGTAGCAGGAAGGCTATAAGATGTTACTCAGCAACAGATGCTCCAAATTTCATAAAGTACAGTTCTTCAGTGTTAACGTCTTAGTGTACCAAGTCCATATTTTCATGTCGTTTTTTTAATCTGTCATCAAATACTAATATAAATACACATCTGTTCTGAAGATTTGTTGTAGGAGATAAAGTGGAGTCAAGCAGTGAGGATGATTTTGTGGTCCCTTCACAAAGAAAAACAAAACAGTGTGTCCATCAAATGAGGAGACTGAGAAGCTGTCAGGAGCAATTTCCTCTTCTCATCAAAGAGTTGTGAAATTATCCCGATTGCTTCTCAGGCCACTGGATCCACTGGATCCACTGGATCTGTGGTTCAGTTTTAATATGCTAGTAGCAACATTGGAACCCCACATTTAATAGAAGAGAACTCATTTATGTGACCCAATTGATCCTCAACAGTGGTTTGCAGTATGTCAAAGGTAAGGATGCAAAGAAGTGCTTAAACTACTGTCTGGAACATCTCTGCAAAAAATAAAAGCACAAATCGAAACTGCTCCATAAACATAAGACCTTAAGACAGACTGAATTTTCTGCCTGAAGCCAAACAAACCAAAGAGAAAACCGACTTAAACTCGATAGGCATTCTATTTTTTGGTGTCCGAATCCAACCTAAGCCTGATGCTTTCCCTGATTACAGTCACATGCAGCGTAAAAATCAAGTAGATAGCCCAACTTTTGTGAAAACCCCCGACCTGAACCTGAATATCATCTCAAAATTTTCGTCCAAACCCAGTATCGGGCTTGAGCCAGGATTCCATCCTCTAAGACACGTATCAAAGTTGTCCTTCACATTTATAAATTAATTTAAACGGGAAACAACAGTTCTTTCTTGTGGCAAACACCTGTTTTGCCGACCTTCTCCAACGTTCATGACCTGTGACCCCGCTCCTCTCCTCAAGATGGACATGAGTCATACCTCCTGCAGCAGCTAGAGATGTGTCAGTCACTTGAACATAAACCAAAGCCATTCATGAGCATTTGCTGATACAACTGATGCAGTTGTTTGGTGGACACAACCAGTCTGGACACATTAGCTGCATTATGGGCCAAATTCCTACTAATTTGAAACTTTGAATGCAGCAGTGAGGATTTGGATTAGTGTCCAATGCCAGAGGTAGTGTTGCATCCAGTGTTTTCCCCAGAGGAAAACAATGGCTCAGTTGTACAGCTTAAGAAGCAGCAAGAGAAGTATAACTCAGAGACAATGAAGGTTATCTGTCTGATTCTTAGTGTTGGCTCAGAAATGGTTGGATCACACAGTTGTCTGTCCAACCTCAATTGTCTTTTGTTTTGCATGACCTCGGCAAAGTTTGGCTACTGACTGATTTATAATGATGCAGACAGTGCATCTGTCAGAGGAAAATGTTTTTCACCTTGTCTTACATTGAAACCACTGTTGCCCTCTGTTTCTGGACTAAATGACTCTCTGCCGCTCTCACTCTCGTTTTATTTCTGACCTTGTCTCTTCTTTGATGATAAAATATTGTATGTGGGCATAAAATGGTCAGAGAGAGAGAGAGAGAGAGAGAGGGAGAGAGAGAGAGAGAATTTGCTTAGTTTTCACATTGGAAGCGCACTAAATCATCTTTTAGGACATACTTACGTCATCTACAACATATATACGTCCTGATGTCAGTGTCAGTTTGGCAGGTGGTAGTTTTTCCATTTGAATGGAAAAACTGAGTGAACCAGTTAACTTTGTTGCAACTGATATCATTCTGGTATCATTACCAGCATCACCATCTACACAGTACCCAACACTAGTCAAATGAGACAAATGATTGTCCTCGTCATTTAAACATTATATAATTCAAGTAAAAACTGCAAGCAGACTGGAGACACTTCCGGCTATTCTTCTATTGTTTAATGTTGTCTCAACTTCCTGCAGTTGGCCCGAAAGTCCATATTGTCCAAAAAAGGATTTTCACACTAGAAGTAAAAAAAAAATCAAACAATGGTTCAGTTTGATCCAGATCGAGATCACCTCTTTGGGTCTGACTAAATTTTTGTCCGTGGGTTGATGCCATGGACTGATGCACCTTTCACCCCTGATATTTTGGTTCAGACTAGACTGATAATTCAGAAGGTCCAGACCAAGCAAGATAAAAATAAGACAGAAACACATCCAGTCAAAAACATGTTCACAACTCTGCATATTTACAAGTGTGTGTGTGTGAGCTGTTCATATATCATATACATTTCCATCCACACAACCAAAATGGAGGAAAGAATATTACCAGATGAAAAAAAAAAAGTATCCTAAAAAGTAATAAATAGTGTTCCTGTCCTAGTGTGTGTGTTTGTGTGTGCGTGCCCTTCTAGCTGAGCAGGTCTGCAGTGATTGAATGTGTGCACAAGATAAACAGAGCAGTAATTTAACAGAGGAAATGACACCCCACCACCCATCTCTCCTGCTGTCTCCCTCCTCACCTTGCTGTTCCTCATATTTCTTTCAGTCCATCCATCTCACTCTCTCGCTTGTCTCCCATGTCTTCCCCAGCCATCCTTTTCCTCTATCCACTCATTAGTACTTCTCTTTTTTATATTCAATTTCAACTGATTCATCAGAACACAGAAACAATACAATACAAGAACATTGATTGGTGATTTGACCTCCTCATGTCCTGAAGTGAAGTGTCCTCTCGCACTGACTGATTCTGATTGCCAGGTATTACAAAACAGCTCCACTTTATCTGCAGCCGGCTGAGAGGCAAACTGTAAATCACTTTACCTGGTAGAAAAGGTCTTTAAAACTGTGGTTGGATTTTTCCACGTTACCACTTTCAGGCTACTCAAATCAAAAACAGAGATGTTCCGAGACCAGTTTTCGCTCCCTGATACCAATTTTAATATAATTTAAACAGCTGTATTTTAATAATCTTGTATAGTAGTGATGATTGCTATCATTGTTGTCTGACCTGGCTCAGGTTAAACCCTTTGAAAACAATGAATGCCATAAAACATCTTTTATTATCTAGTCAGATCTGAAAAAGAACACCAATAAATAAATGAATGTACAACAGTTACTCCCTTTAACTCGCTTGAAACGGAGGTTTTGCATATGGTACATCTGGCAGTTTTACTTGTGGAACTTGCCAGCGTGAAGTATTGACTGATATTTTAGTTAGCTCTGGCTAATGCTACACTAATGGAGATCACTTCTTCTTCTCAACTCTAAAAACAGTACTAAGTAATTGCTGTACATCACAGTGCAGGAGCGATTTCCAGTCCAGTTTTATCTGTGTGAAACAAATATACTTTAAAGACTAGTATGGGATTTGTACATAGATTTGCATATTCCCTGATATTTTCGGCATTTGTGATGCTGGTACTCAAATCAAGAGCAAATAACAAATTAAAAAATAATAATAATAATACACACTGTTGTTATTATCGAATAATGCTTCACTGCTCCTGGTCTTAATAAAGTGCATAAGGTGCTTCACTCTCCAGACATTCAAACCATATTCTTTGAAAATGAATTTACGTGATGTGTGAGGTTTGCAGTACAGTTCAGCTGTAAATGCCCGTCATCTGAAGCCGTCTTCACTGGTCTCATTTCCTGCTGGTTTGCAAAGAAAAAAAAGATGCTTCTCAAAATGCTAAGAGCTGAGCATATTTTTTTTCTGTGCCAGTAAAAAATAAACAATTTTACCCAGAAGTCTGTGCTTACAGGGGTTTCACGTCGCCGCATAACAGCAGTAAGAACTGTGACTCGCACTTTCCCAGAGGATCTTGAGTGTCAGTGCTAGCTAAATAAAAAGGTGCCTGGTGGACACAAGCCTTAAGAGTCTAATTGGCAGCTATTTAATTAAAAGAATCAAATCTTATTTGTTTGTATTTATTTGGTGATGAGCCTCCTGCTCCCACACAGTGGGAGTGTTACTCCACAGCTCACTCTGCTTCTCTAACTTCACTTTAACATCACGTCTTTCTATCAGTTAGGATCAATTCTACATGAACATTCTCCTTCATGTTTTCTTACTCAAATGTACAAAGGCCTTTACATACAGGCAAGTTTTGCATGAATGTTTGACTTTACAAATGAAATGACAAAATGGAATATGGTATCAACATAGTTATGTAAAGGTACAGTTTAACGTGCAGCGTGGACACCATCTTAGCACTTTCACCAACTGCTCTATAGTAGCGGAGCGGCTGTGGCTGATGTGTCCTTGGACAAGATGCTGAACCAGCCAGTTGTTGAATGCACTAACTGGAAGTCACTTTGGATAAAAGCTTCAGCTAAATGTAATGTCATAGTAGTTCTAAAAGTAGGGGTTGGGTTCCTCAGGGGGGTCGGGAAACAGAAATCAAATATTATTGAAAAACTATAATCAATATCATATTTAACATAAGATACTAGTTAGAATGAAAATAAAATTATGCAAACAATCATCATTCTTCTACTTGTCTTTGTTTCCACATCTTACCTGAGGGACCTTCCAGCATGAAATTTTGCCGAATGCTAGACACAGTATTTCTGGTATTGGAACAAGACAGAACAAATAAGGAGATAGAAAAACTAACTAGTAATTGCTGTGTAGAAGGTTTTTTTACAGCTGCACAGGAAAACATTGTTAGTGAACTGACTCAAATCAACATGCTTTGGGACAATGGGGTCAGCACAGTTGTATGGGAGCTAGGAGGTCAGAAACCTCTGCTCTATAGCAAACAAAAAAAATAGCAGGTACATACACAGCTCCAATAAAATATAATAATACTTGAAAATATACAGCACCATAAGGGATATCATCTAAACTGAATTCTCCAACCAACCGACAGACTGTGGCTCCTGTTAGTGTGTGTGCTGAGCTCCCAGTCTGGGAAAACACACAGACAGAAGGTTTGGGAATCCACAAACAAAACATTAATCATTAAAGACAACGTGTGAACAAAACTTGTCTGGTTCTGACAAGTTACTTCCGATGCTAATGAAGCTGTGCAGGACTAAAGTGAACTCCAGAGAACAATTCGGGAAAGTGGTTTAAAAATGCTGCCTAGTACAACAGATGACGCTAATTAAAAAGTTATCACTGAATAATGTTGTGTAATGTGCTGAATTATAGGGTGGAGAGTTGATGCTCAGTAATTAGGCTGCTGGATAATATTTCAGGTCGATGCGACTGGTAAACTTGAGAGAAATGAATGTACCAGTTAAGTGGAACAGCAAAGTTTTCCCCCCTGAAATGATGGAAAACACACCAGTGATACTTTTTATTTAGAGGAGAGCGACGGTCAGACATTTTCTATCTCAATAAACATTTAAGGAAATACAGGGGTGCAAGTCACCATTAGAAGTTTTTGGTCAGATCTATGTTGAAACATCATGGGCTCTATCTTACACCTGGTGTAACGTGGTCCAATGCAAGTGTCTTTATTAGTTTCAGGAAGTTCTCATTTTCCTGTCCAAATATTTAATTCAGTTAAATAGCAAATCCACTCGCTACCATCTCAGCACCGATGCACATGTTGCTCTTAGAATGAGTTGTGGTCAGTTGCATGTTGGTTCATTGCTATTCTAGTAAAACCATTGCTCAACAAAAGCCTGTTGTTTTACGGATCACTGTGAAGATTGTGATATGCACCTACCTAACGTATAATCTGATTGTTACAAACAGATGGTGTGTTTGTTTCCTCTGCTGAAAAACATTTTCTTTGACTGCCAGGATACCAGGCTCAAACCTATAATATCAATCACTGGGATTCAGAACTCTGATTGCTTTATTGAATGTTATTTCCAAGACACACCGATGATTAATTAAGAGACAACACTTTCCTAATTAATCAACAAGAGAATAAGAACAAGCCTGCAGCAACCTTTTTTTTTTCCTGCTGCCAAACTAGCAAACATGGATTTGGACATTTAATGCACGTGTGCTTTATATCATGAGCTTATATGGTGTTAAAATAGAGCTTCATGTTTCCAGGACTGCATCTGAAAGGTGATAAGTATTTATTTGGTGTTTTTATTTGTGTCAAACTGCCACATCACTGCCGGAGAGATTCCATTAAGTAATGTGCCATGATTATTACGGTTTGGGATAACTCCTCGACAGTCCCTGAATTACTGTTGCTCACTTGTAACTACATCAGATGGAACATCTAAATCTACAATAATAAAATACTGCTTTTCTTTTTACTTTTAATGAATGTATTTCATACTGCAGTGAGCTGCATCAAGGCAGATCAAAGATCTTTGGTGTCAATATTGTTCAGACTTTGATATTTTACAGTGCACCTGCCTGTTTGCCAAACATTGTGATTGCCTTGATTTTTAATGGTTCACACTTTATAAACTAGACACACTGAGTGATTAGCATGATGTAATCAGCAATATGCCTAATTAAAATGATTAGAGGCAACATTGCAAGATATGTGTTCTGCTTCCATTCATATCCCTGGAATTTGTAACAACCATTTTGGCACACAAGGTTTAAAACACCAGTAAAAGTAAAATGAGAGAGGGAGAGGTGATGAGAAATGGGAGTGTGTAAGAGAACAGAACCTTTCCCCCTCGTGTTCCTGTGTAACTACACTTCATCCCCCAGGGAACACACACACACACACACACACACACACACACACACACACACACACACACACACACACAGACTGTGGGGTAGAGCAGCACAGTGAGCAGTCCATGTCCCCAAGCACAGTCAACCTCTGCAGATGAATGTTAAAATTAAACACACACACACACACACGGACACGGACACGCACACGCACACACACACACACACACAGTCGTGTCTTCAGGTCTTAAGAGGACATAACATGAACTTACACTAATTTCCTGGAGGCTTGTTCTAACCTTAAACATAATTACTTCTACAATACACCAAAACTTAACCTAACTTTTAATTATATGTTTTTGGTTTTTGTCCACAAATCCCCATAATGTGACAGATTTAGGTCCCCACAACATGACTAATACCTGGAACACACATACACACACACGTTCCTATTATTATTATCATTAATACTGAAGTCACCATTGATTTGTACCTGTTACTTCCCCTTCTACCACTGCAACAGACCATCCTAACCTCAGATGCACCAACTAATAATTCACAGCATCAGTGAAACACAACAACAAAAGTCTTATTGAAACACACAAGCTCTTTGGGGCTTGGAGGCATGTGGTGCTGCCTCTCAGCCTTTTACTGGACAGGACTGCACATAAAGGTAAAACTCTGCTCTTCAGCTTTCTGCAGAAATGTTTCCAAGACTTTCACATCCCACATAAGTATTCAAACTGACTGAGAATCAAATCTATTTTGTAAGTTGTCTTGGTTTATGTGTGCAATTTTTATCTTGCCCTTTCTCGGTGAAGGAATAATGAATTGAGTCCAAAAGTCTCTAAAGGTTGCTGCACGCTCTTCAGTCCCCTTTTCCTTTACAAAATATCTCAACTCATATTTTAGACTATTTTACTGAGGCCTCTCATCCAGAGAATTAAAACAAGCTGAGTTTCAGTGTGATGGTCTAACACTCCCACCAACAACACACTGCAAACCTGAGGTTGTTATTATAGAACAGTCAAAATCCTGCAGAAACACAAGAGAATGAACTGTGCAAAACATGTTTAAATGTCAAGCTATACCCAGCACGGAGGATGACTGGTGCAAGTGTGGCTGTAGGCAAAAGAAATAGATGGAGGTTTTAATTCTCACAACATCTACTGCTGAGGTGCCCCTGAACAAGGCACTGACTCCATCTGTAGTGCTCCAGTGAAGCTGTTCACTGAATGAAGATTAAAGATAGAAGAGGTTGTGCAGACAGGTCTCCAATGGATGAAAGAGTGCAGCTACATGATTAAAAATAAGGGAATTTCTGGCTTAATTCCCGTAGAGAAAAAAACTAGAGGAAAATTGTGTGTATATTTATATCCATTACATTAGATCTGTACATTAGTTTGCACCACTTCATTGCTTCGCTGAGAATTTTGATCAACCCTGAAAACAAACATGTGTTTAAATATGTTAAAATAGTTTTCCTGAGGTTTCTACGAAGCCCTGGAAGGGTAACAATGAGTATTTCTTGAGAATTACTTTTGCTTGACCTCACAATACTGTTCTTCTATTCTTTCTAAATCATATCATATGCTTACACAAAAGTATTACAAGATAATGGAAAACATACTGCGAGTAAACGCAAAAGTAATTTCTTATAACATGTGTTTTCAAGTGGACATGGCTGAAACATTTATAATAAAGCGGGACAGAATGGACATAAAAAGGCATCACAGCAATAAAAAAGTCTACAAGCTTAGAAAGTAATGAAAGCTGTCAAAAGTACAAGGTCCTGAAAATCAAAATCTAATATCAATTTTGTAAAATGTTGTCAAAAGTCACCTTTCACTCATGATAACAATGAAAAGAAACATTCTTTGAGCTCCTGACATAATGGATATGAACAAAGACATAGATGAAGATGAAAAAAACACTGAATGACAGTGATGCATATATCGCAGCTTCTTCAGTGTTCATGAACTTAAAGTGAGTCTTAAAAAACTAAAATCTAAAACTGACAACTTTGGAAACCCTGCTGGACACGCTTTAGTTTGAAAACTCTACTTTAGCACTAAGCTCTAAATTTAAACTAAAAAAACTAAAATTTTACAATAATACAACTGCTTGCATGGTTACATGGAAGTGAACATGAGGACGACAGTTCACCACTGATAAATTTGTATATATGTGGGACCAGGCACTTCATATGGACGAGGATAAAAACTGTTGTGGAGCCAAAATGCTTGTGTGGAGAGAGAACGTGTTTGGAAACAAGGGCTTTGTCATTATTACACAGTAAGAAGTTACATGTCTTCTATGCATAACAAATAAAGTGCTCATATTGTCTTAATTGCAGGGCTCAATTAATTAACTGTTCATTTCTAAACAGTGTTTCCATGTAACATTCATGCACTGAGATAGGTCAGCCTCAGTAATTCCCCTATGGCAGAAACCATGCTATTTACACACACCACTGGGCTTCGGCAGTATACACACATCATCGCACATGTACAGACACACATTCAAAACCTTATCTGCACATCAGGCTTTCAGGAGCCGTTTGATAATGAGTCAGTCTCTCGCTTTCTTCAGGCTAAGCTGTTTGTATGCAGATAACCACAAACAAACAGGGAAGATAATTGT
This sequence comes from Paralichthys olivaceus, assembly GCF_024713975.1. Taxonomy (NCBI): domain Eukaryota; kingdom Metazoa; phylum Chordata; class Actinopteri; order Pleuronectiformes; family Paralichthyidae; genus Paralichthys; species Paralichthys olivaceus. Next base: position 12,984,995 of record NC_091103.1, on the reverse strand, counting down.
ACACACGCAACATGAAATATGGAGACAAATGTGCAAAGACATGTTGAGGACATGAACAAGCGCTTAGATGGATGGTCGGATGAGCAAAAACGCAGGAGGTTCAGTTAATGCTGGAGTTTGACGCCTATAATCTGCCGGAGAGAAAAAAGAATCCCATCTTGTTACACTTGAAAACGTAGGACATGTTTCCAGCTTAATGTGTTAGCGTCATGTGTTTATTCAGTGTCTGCGTCTCTCATTTCCTCTCGGTTGGCAGCATTGTTCTGTATGTAACATCCACAGCAGGCAAACACTCAGAAGGTCTTTGGAGCTCGAAACGCGGAAGTCTTCTCATGAAAAATAGATTTGCTCTATAAAAAGAACCAACAATCTATAGCCTCCAGTCTTTTTGAGTAGTTTCTACAAAAGTGGAAGTGATTTGGATGAGTATGCAGAGTAATGACACTAAGTGTCTTGATTACTACATGACATATAGGAGAGGGTGAATGTTTCTGCATTTACTGTGATCAAAAAATGTTTTATATATTGAAAAAGAGATTATAAAATGTTGTGTCATGTTATAGCAGTGGTTACACAGACAACAAATGCACTACAGATCATTTACAAAATGTCTTGCAAAACTATGGTCGGAATGATATTAGGTGGACTTTTAAACAAAATCTAAGTTTAGTGCTTTTAAAAGAAATGTACCTGGCAAACATACATCTGCTTTCATATCCACGCAGCCAATCAGAAACATGCATTTATGTTGAGAAAATAAGAGGCATGGAATTATGATTGGAGGCTCAGGAAGCGCTCGTCCAAAACACTTCACAGTTGATACTGCACTTTCATGGGTCGTCAGCAACACACACGCCAAGTCTGAAGTCGATCAGCTGTGCGGTTGTTGAGAGAATCAAGGGACACACAGAGATACAGACAGATATTTCAGGATACATTTAGTGGGAGAAGCAGCAGAATGGCTGGGTTTTTCAGAAATAGATCATGGAGTAATTATGATACAAATGCATTAAGTAAGCTCGGGGAGGAGGTATAACCCACCAGATTAACAAAACAACGTTTTTGTTGCACATTTAATAGGATTTTGATTCATCTTAGCTTTGAAATATGTGAGGACAGTACTATATAATAATACTTCATAACAATACCTATGAAACCAAACTATATGAAGATGTTGAATTTGATAATACTTCTACTTTCATGTCATGCTCCTCCCATCAGGCAGACAGTACAGGGTCCCCCTCGGCAGGCACCAACGCTTTAAACAATCCTTTGAAATGCTGTCTATCAAAGCCCCAAACACCACCTCAGCTGAAATATGTGAATAATGTCATTTATCACTATTTGTACATTTTATCTGTGTGGAAGAAAACGTGATGAATGAATTTGTTGTTTTAATACTGCAGACACAGTGATGTCTGAGGCAAATTTCCCACTGGGACAACAAAGTCTATCTTTGGCTCAGTTACTTTAGCGGAGCTCCTGTGAGCCTGACTGAGTGGTACAGTCCAGTGGAGGAGCTCTCCATGGTGCTGACTCTGTAACCGACCTTAAAGAGCCACGTGCTCAGGAATGCAAGGAATGTTCTCACAGGTATTTGTGCCTGTGCGTAACCATGACCCCCCACAACCACCCACCACCCTGTCTGAAGCCATCAGTCATAGCCTGTTTGCTCCCTCCCTGTCGCAGCTCACAACCAGTTCAAGACTCTGCTGCTGGTCTACAGGCTGATGAAAGGAGCAGCGCCTCTCTTTCACACGCTAACAGAATTTTGTGTTACTAAAACAGAGATTTTTTACAAATGCCATCCAAAGTGCAGATTATAGAAGAGGGAGCTAACTTTACACATGCCCACTGATGCTTAAGCACATGCCAGAAACAACAACAACAATAGCGGCTATATTCCAGTTTCTCTACATTTTGTGAGCACTGCTAGGTCTGATTACAAGTTGACAGCTAATATTTAGCATCACTCCACCACTTCTCTGGTACTTGATGGATCAATGATGTAGACTTTATCGCCACCTTCTAGCCCGGCATTCTTGTTGTCGCATTTCTGGAAGGAGATATTTTGACAAATGAAGGTTGTGCATTATTTCAAGCGTAAATGTGCATTATTTCATCTCTTGTGCTCTCTATCCAGTCTCCTTAATCTTGAGATGCCCCACTGGAACAACAGTGAACTAATCACTATGAAAGTCATTGTTGAGAGAACTGTATGTATAGAGTACATATTTATTTTCTTGTTTCTTGTTTAAGGCTTTGACCTTGACGAACAACTTCAAAACATGTTTCTGTGTCTCTGTACTCGATCTTAGCACACAGTGTCCCTCCAGTGTTAGCACTACCAGTTTTATTATTTAAAATATATCTGCTACATGCCACGTCACCAATGGGATATGAATATTATTAGAGATTAAACATTGCATAGCTAAATTGATACCTACAGCTGTGGTAGCTCTATTTTTATAACTTAATTTACTACCATCTACTTACTGTTACATAATGAGCAATTATCCCAAATTACTAAATTAAGTCCTATATGATCCTGTGGCCATGTACTACAGAAATGAAGCCTCTCTCTCCCTCTGCAGATCTAATCTCCCTCTGCTCCTTCTCCCCACACGACTGCTCTGACGAAATTACCTTCCCATATGGAGAATATTACTCCAGTATGCCATCTGTACTATCACCCTATCATCCCCTTGAGCGTATGACCATGTGTGTGAGTGTGTGTGAGAGTGTGTTTGAGTATGTGTGTGAGGACTAGAGCCTGTGGGAGAATGAGCAGAGAGACGTGTGTGTGTGTGTGTGTGTGTGTGTGTGTGTGTGTGTGTATGTGTTTTTGTGTGTATGTGTGTGTGTGTGTGTGCATGTCTATATTCATGTGAATGAGTGAGAGTTTAAGTGTATGTGCATCAGTGCCAGTAATTCACAGTCTGTGCCACTACCATGATAAAACACAGAGTAATGATAATCCCAACTCAGAGCTGATAGGTGTGGTTGCCTCACAAACACAATTATCATCTCATGCTTATCATCTCATGCATATATATATATATATATATATATATATATATATGTATATATATATACTGTATGTGTATAGATGCGATTATAATGGCGACAAAGATTTTCTTTCACTCACTCACACACACACACACACACACACAGAGACAGACAGAGAGCTGTGAGCTGTTGTCTTCTTTTCTTCTCTCTCTCACAATCCTCCCTCCCTTTCAAGCAGAGACCAAACACATCCCTGACCCAAATCTTCTGCCGTCTACCCTCACCTACTGCCTCACAAACACCAAACAAGCTGTCTGAGGTGATACTCCTCACAGAATGAGGGCAATTTTGAAGGAAAACATTTCTGGGATTTCCAGAACAAAGCGGTATTGTAACAAGACAAAAGTTGTAACATTATGAGAAAAAAAGTTGTAATGTCAGTCAAGTCAAGTGGTCAAGAAATCTTTATTATACCCGAGGGGCAATTTGTACAGCCAGCAATCAATGTGTCACAAAACAGAAAATCAATAAAGAAAATCAATAACTATACATAATAACGAGAAGAAAATTCATAATATTTTGAGTATGAAGATGTGTTAAGATGAGGACTATAAAGGATCTTGTTAAGTTATACTTTATCATCATTTTCACAAATCTTGACATCAGATTCAAAATTTTGGATCCAGAGGGAGTGGAACTAACACCGGTTCTTCTCATTTCCCAAAAAATGTTTGTTTGTTTATTCTCCTAAAATTATTATTTTTTTCTCATAATTATATGATTTTATTCATTTAATACTACAAATGAATTCTCGAATAATTTCGACTCTTGTCACATAACATTTTAACTTTACTTTCGTAATATTAAAAAAAATTCTCCAAACATTTTTTTTTTCTTCAACATAGCCCTAAAACTTTGTGTTAAAGAAAGAAAGAGAATACAGAGCTAAATTAAAAAGAAAAGTAATGGGCTCTGTCTTTTACACACTGAACACGCCCTCACACACATTTTGCCGTTTACCTATGGGAGTTCTATATGTGTAATTACAGACTGTATTTTGAAAGCTTTTTCAATCAAGGTCTTCAGAGTGGAGTGTCTCCCTCCAGCTGCCCAATCGACACAGACAATAATAGCTCCTAATGAACGGTGTTCAGCTACTTGAATTATCCGCAGTTTAATGGACAGCAGACGAATGGATGGATGGACACAGGCTAAAAACAGAATCAGGCTATAAACAGAGACGGAATCCTAGACATAAAAATTTGTCTTCATGTAATATTTTAGATAATTACAGAGGCAGTGGATTAATGTGGCACAGACAGTGAGCAGTGCCCTCTACCTTGAGGAATTCAGAGGGAGAAGGGAGGAAAAAAAACAACAGCAGTGGAGTCCTGCGGGCAGTTGGTGATCCCATTTAGCACGCCCCCTCTGGTGACTCCTCCAACTAAAAAGGCCCCAGATGGGAAGACTTTGACCTTGTTCTGAACTCGGTCTGCACTGCCAAGAGGTAATGTGGCTGCTCAGCTAGTTTACATTTCCCAACTCTCTCTAAATGGAGTCATCGCAGAAACAACACGGGGTTATCACACAGACCAACTGTGCTCGACACACACGGCTTGACGAGACTACTTTTAATATCATAAGGGTATTGAGGACTACAGTATAGTCCTCAATCACGTTGTGTTTTGATGGTGCTGGTTGGCTTTACAATGAGAGGAAACATACTGTGGTGCATCGTCAGTAAAATGATTCAGAGCTGATGATGTCCCAGCTTGTGGAGAAATATTTCAAATGATATTGGACAGTAAAATGTATGGAGATTGTTAACCAGAGCCTGTATTCATTCTCCTCAAATTCTCAGACATGTTTCAGTGAAAAAAGAATGATTTTAATTCACTCTCACTGGTTTATAATCATTTTCAGAATTATATTACTCATATAAAAAAGACACCAACATCATGAGCAGGGTGACCATAACCACTGGTGGAAGAAGAATTCAGCTACTTCACTTCACTTAACGTTTATGTTTGCATGTCTTGCACACAGAAGGGTCGAACCCTCTTGGGTTTATACGACAACAAAAGTAAAGTTTCAGGAGTCCATCAATTATTTTGCAGCTTGGTCTTAAGTAAAATATTCTGTCTTTTTTCCCGGAGGCTCACAAATAGAATCGCAAATAAAATCTCATGTCTTTCAAAATCATCCAACCCAAAAAATCAGCACACATGGAGGACATTTTACTAAAATAAGAACATCACTTAAGTCCTCATACACAGGAAAGTAAAACAAAAATTCCACCTCATTTTCAACTTCTCCGAGCTCACACATCAAACACAGTCCGTGCTCCTCTGGAGTGGCATTAAAGCCGCCAGGACCACTAATCGGTTAGTGCACAGTTTAAGTTTAAATCAAAAATATGACATGATATTTTACAAAGCGATCATACCGTGTTCAGTAAGTATGTGGAATCATTAGGCCCCTGCACTACTGATGGTTATTTATTCATGTTTCAGGAAACCCTCAGGAAGACATGCATGCCTTGCCTACAATCATATGCTGAAGTGAAATCCCAATGAGACACACTGTGGAACATTAACACTGCATATCCAAACACTAAGAGCAACACACTTCTGCATCACGCTTGAAGCAAGACCCAGCCTTCTGTCACCCTTCACTGTGTTGTGCGTCGACGTGTTTCTGTTTGAGCGCAGAAGTAAAAAAAAAAAGAGTAAAACACTGAGGAACCTCCTCGTGAGGCAGCCAGCGGTGCTGTGTGGTGCTGTGTCTCGCTGCTGTCTCAGATGTCATGAGGCCGAACAAGAGAGATGTGGCTCAGCCAGGAAAAACCTGCCGGGTGTGAAAAACACACACTAGTCATAGGAACACAGACTATTTCAAATATCCTCCTGGCACAGACGTACAGACTCGTCTCTGGTTTGTGTTGTGATAAAGGGATTTTCTTCATGTCTCTTTACTTGTGATGATGAGAAGGCAGACACACACACACACCGAGTGTCAGAGGTAAAAATAGAAGCAAGGGATTGTACATCCATCACTGTCTGTCTGAAGAGCCAGATCGATTGTGTGTGTACGTGTGTGTGTTATTTGATGCACTCCACTACCTCAGCAAGACGAGCCAGAATGTGAGTGGGCAAACTGTGATGTGACTTTTGAAACACTCTCTCTCTCTCTCACTTTCACTCACATGCACGCACGCATGCATGCAAGCATGCATGCACAAATGCACACACACACACACATATATGTGCGTGTGTTCATACATTCATGTTTACCTTCCTTCTTCTTAAATTAGTGATTTCTTTCTGGTCATATGAGGCCTCTTACAGCTCTGATCTGTTTAGTAGCTGCTTTACTTCCTACTCTGTCTCCTCCTATTTGTACGTGTGATGAATTACCGGTTACATAGGAATCCAACACACTTACTGAATACCAATGGAAGTGTGAAGTTGGAATAGATCAGTTATTGTAATAATAATTCAGCAACAAATGACCTGAACCTGTGTGGGTGGTTTGTGTGTATTTTTTGTTTGCAATTGTCAGTTTGAATGTGTGTGTGTGCATGTGTGTGTGTGTGTGTGTGTGTGTGTGTGTGTGTGTGTGTAAAGGTCACGCCTCTCATCTCTAAGTGAGCCTCTGTGAGAAAGACTGAGTGGCAGCACTCATCAATATTAACTAATGCCCTTCCTTTCATCCGCATCATAAATCCATGGATACGAACATATAGGTATAGGGATGAGATGTTGTGTGTGTGTGTGTGTGTGTGTGTGTGGGTGTGGGTGTGGGTGTGTGTCTGCGTAGTAGGAGAAGAGAGAGAAAGGGAGATAGCATGATGATTATTATAATTAAGAAGAAATGTTAAGTAAAAAGCTGAAAACTGCTATTTCAAATATATTATTCAGGAAGCGGAGAAAAAAAAGAGACAACAGCTACGTGCAATGTTGTGTTTGTGATTATGTGCAAGTGCATGCATGTGCTTATGAGTGTAAAAAAGCAAAGAGCGAAGAATGAAAGAGAAAAAAGTCGAGCAAGTGGAAACGCTTTGATCAGGACATGAAAACAACGGCAGCTAAGCCGAGACGGTGGAGAACAACAAAAAGACGTTGCAGACAATTACTGCGAACAGCACTCCATTCACTATAAGCACCCCTGTGTTTTGCTACGGCGATGCGTAACACTTAAAATCCACTGTCATCTCTTCTCATGCTTTTCATCTCCCAAACTCCAGAGCGTGAAAAACAAACACGGGGGAAACAGACCTTTTTTTTCTGTTTACGACGCAGCTATCATGCCCAGTGGGGAAACAGAGGTCTTAGTGAAACACATTAGACAGACAGAGGCTGTTATGTGTGGGTGTGTACAAGTGTGTAGGTGTGGGTCAGCTTGTGTGCTAAAGACACACAGTCTGCCTTTTTATCCAAGTGAAGTTGTATTACCTTTAGGGGACAGGGGTGTTCACTGAGATGTACTGCATGCACTAATAATATCATTCACTCTTCATTAGTATGGAGGCTCGAACAGACAGGTTTAGAGGAAGCAGCCTGACCTGAAATTTAGATGAAGATTCCAAAAACCTCTTCCTGTTTGACCACAGCCGGTTAATAAAAGTGTTTTTTTTCTCTCTCTTTGAACCAGACAAAGCACCACAGCAGGTTGTGGGAGGATTTAACTCAGCCAGCTTCAGGCGTCGGTCGTCTATAAAACCTGTGAAAAGACTCATTCTGCCTCCTCTCGCCTCAAGGAGCTGCAGAATCACAAAAAGGACTCATTAATGACTTTCAGTGCGGTTTTAGTATCAGCATGAATCCTTAAATGGCTTCATTGGCTTTTTGTCACTATAACAACTGATGTTTTTTGTGCATCTAAAGCTTATGAACAAATATTACTGTCTGATATCTGTAGTAGAAACATATCATGTTGAAGTACCAACACTTTTCATGATGTCTTTCATTTTTATTTGACTGTGTTTAATGTTGACATGTCATTTTAAGCATATGTGTTGGTCACTTGGGCTCCCTGTACTTAGAAGCTGTAGTTAAGCTGAAAAACCACCACTGGCATATTATCAACTTTAAAGATTCAGATCCAAAACAGGATTGTTACTCCTTTTGAGTTGTGTTTCTGCTGACCTGATGAACATAAGTTCATTCATTCTCCTTTTAGCACTGGATTGTTTTATCAGGGGAATATCTGGCTCTTGACCTGCTAAATCCTCCACTATGTTCACCTGCTGGTTGCTAAGTGAGTTGTTTGGTGGTGGAGTGTACACTGTGGAGTTAGAGCTGAGAGAAACTGTTGCCTGAGGTGGGCAAAAATGATGCAGGGAGAGCGATGACTGTTTCCCAAACAATGGAGTGAAAGACAAAAGCTACGTAGAACAGAGGGGATCTGCAGAGACAGGTGAAAATTGAATTTCGATTCATAACTATACAAGACCCCTGTTTGATTAGAGGGTGTTTAACTTTTTTTGAAATATATAAATGTCATGACAGAGAGACATCCCAAATTATTAACTCTAATGATTAGCTTTGGCCGTGAAAGGTCGGTTTAAACAGTGGGTGTTGTTATGTATTTTATCAAAGAATTAAAAAACTTTATTACTACATTTTGTTCACAGCTCAAAAAGCACATTTAAGTGTGGAGTATCACTTTAGGTTCACACTGTGAGTAACACTGTGTTTAAAGAATAAAACATAGGAAAAACTGTGTACACTCAGCAACAACCAGGTCTTAGATATTGTGAAAAAAGGATCTACAATCATTAAAAAAGAACAAATATACTGTTGACAAATATTATTGACTATAATAATGTAATTGCATCCCTCAGCACCAGCTGTGAAAGCAAAAATGATTTCCTGTCCTTAAACAACCCTTCTCAACATCACCAGTGCAGTGATGTCAGTTCAACTGGCTGGCAGTGCAGATTTTAATGAAAGAAGTGAGACGCACTGAGAATCAGTCTGTTTTATCGCACCACTAAATGAAATCAGATTACCTGGAGCAAACCTATTCATTGGGACACGGTCTCGCAGTATTGCTTGCTGTTTGGTCATTACCACTGAGGCGAGAAAGAAACCACGCAACAGAGCGATTCTTCAGAGAGCATTTACAGGACTCCACATGAGCAGTAATATCCACATGCGTGCGCTGGATACTGTTAAGCGTGTCGGTCGCAACTTGTAGTTAAAGGAAAATAAAACTAAGAAGTAAAAACGAATACTGCGGAGGGATACTCAACCACTAATGCCACATATTAAGCTAAATTACATTTAGCGTCAATTATGACTCAGTATTGGGCAACAGCCAATGTCTTGTGGCTTCCGGTGTCAGCAGCTGATAGCCGGGTCAAGACTCTGTCTTCCGTTCGCGGTTCACTGACATTTTGACTAATCTATATTAAAAGCTGTGAGATGGAGATGAATTAAAAAGGTGATGCCTTTCAGTAAATGTGCTCCGCCTCCTTTGCTCTCCACACAGACTGCAGGCAAACCAAAGCCTGCTCGAACGTGATTGGTCAAACTAGAAACAACCAGAAGGCTTCTGGCCCCAGAATCTCATCACCTGCAGATTCTCATATTCACATGTGGAATCTGTTTCTAGAGATTATTCCTGAACGGAAGCTAGTGAAGAAAAATCTACAGTGTATCTCTGTGTGAATAGTAAGCATGTTTTCTATAGTTACATAGAATCCTGGATTTTTTTTACATTGCTCCTAGGTAGTTGTGGGTTGTGTTTGTGAACATTTCAAGTAAAAGGTTTCAGATTCCATGACCCAGCTGCTGAGATACAGAAATCCCTGAGTAACTCAAATATTTCATGACAACGTCCAGATATTTCTCTGCAGAATCACATTCTTCACTGCAAATACAGTTGGGTTTTTATTATTACAGCTTTACTTTGCTACAGTACTCCACATACTGCATTACACTGAGCTTTCTAGTTTTGATTATGAAAAAGATCTGAAAGCAACTGTTTTTATCCGTCTTAGAAATTCAATTCATAAGATCCATATTTAAAGGATGTTTAGGATGAAAACATTCTTGGGAAACTAGAGGTACAGTGGCTGAAGTCAAGCCAACAACTTAACTTTCAGTCCTTCTTTGAAAGAGTATTTACATGTGTATGACCTCTACAGCTTTGCATGAGTGTGTGTGTGTGTGTATTTGAGAGAGAGAGAGAAGTCAAACATTTTCTGTTTATTTCCTTATATCCTCTTCGTAAACTGTCACAAGGACGTCAGAAGAACTTCTACAAGTAAAGGAACAACACTGCTGAAAAGACGCGTCCAGATACTTTATAAAACTGGTAGTTTTGAAGTGGTTAAATTGACTGGATGAAATAAGAGCCGTTTAATTCAAGAGGCAGCTTTGAACCTCTTCATCAGTGGAGCTGCCATCTCTGCAGCTTGCAGCCACAGGATTCACGACGCGATGTGAGATGTGCTGTGCATAGAAATATATCTACCGAGCTGCAGTGCATCTCTGTATGTACCATTGCTCTGTACCACGTGTGTTTCATGTTTCATGTGATAAAAATCGAATTTGAACATATAATGACGTAATCAGAATAAAGTGTTTTCACTAACTGGTGACAGAAAATAAGGCTCCAGTAAAGGCATCTGTAAACGGGAAGAGTTTGAAATCAATCCATTATTCCCTCTCTATTACTCTGAACCAGCCTGATGAGTCTTGATGCCAGGAAAAGCCTTTATGGCCTTGACGGAGTCACCCAACACTTTCAGCAGGACGGTAACATGAATAAACGAAGGCTTGCTGCAATGTAAATCTCTGTTCCTTTGCCACGGTTTCAGATATCATTTCATTCTATTTCTCCCAGTGTGGCCATTAAAAAGACATACGACCACGCAAAACGTCAGCAATAAAGATGATGGTACAGTGCTATTATCGAGCGTCTCAAACCATCTACAGGATGACAGAGCTGTTGAATGAAAGAAGAGGGCTCGGAAAAGGTACAGAGTAATGCTGCATGTGGGGAGTCGGAAATATCTATGGACAGGTTGGCAAATGAATGTTCCCATGTAAGAGTGAGAGAGAGAGAGGGATGGGGGGAATGTAAAATTAATTGTATTTATGTTTGTGGGTGGGTGGGGGAGGGTGCTACAGATTTGTAGCAGGGTGTACCACAAATCTATTTGATCAAAGCTCAAAGCCTGGACATGTAGTAAGGATGTGAAAGTGTGTGTGAGAGTGTGTGTGTGTGTGTGTGAGTGTTTCCTCGTAGTCATTAACACCTTTTTTAATTAACAACTCAATCACCACAGAAGCATCCATTTTCTTGTCAACACAGAAATAAAGACTTGTGTTTTTCTACTTGGCATCTTTAACACACAACAGAGTGCTAAGTGTCAGTAAAGAAGAAGAATCTCCTGAAAAAACTACACAAACCAAACAAGACAACCGAGCTGTAGGAAACGATCACGTCAACAAACTCAAATTGTGATTGGTCAGTGTGTAAAGGGCAAGTGACCGCTTGACCCACTGATGCGGCTCGTCGAATCACACTTGCAAAAACTGTGAAGCAACTGGAAGTGATTGTACGACAATTATATGAGAGTCTAGGGCTTCACTTCGCTTCACTACACAAGCAAATTGTTAATGTCGATTACATGAATCACATGAATGAATGTGAATGGATGTAATAATGAATTCTCCCACATATTTTAAATTTTCAGCAAAATAATATGATTGAACTTAACGATGTGTTAAACATTTTAATATTATTTATATTTAATCATACAATAACACCCTTTTAATATGAATAACATCAAACAACTGAATTTAATAAAATAGCCACTTGACTAATTACTTTTTGGGCTTACTTCCTGTCTTCCTGTCTTCCACCAAGTGTTTTCAACATACATGGAGGTCCAGTTGATCCGCACACCGAAACTTCTTAAAGGGGAAATGTGTAATAACATACCCTGTTACCTGAAGGTTGGGGTGTCCACAACTGGGTCAAAAATGGATTCTGAATGTTAATCTCCACCACATCTCCAAGTTGATTTTGTCTTTAACTCCAAACAACAGAGGGACAAGAAAAGACTGAGAGCTGCAGGAGATTCTGACTCCAACAGCTTCACTCAGTCAGATAATCAGGTGCAGCCTACATCTAGATGCAATCTGTGGCAGTCAATAATACATAAACGGTATGGATTTGTGAATGATTCACTATAGGCACAATCTTTATTAACTCTGGATGACAAATGAGGTTATGCATAACCGCAATAATCAAGCGTCCAAACCACCACACCACACACCATCATTATTATAGTCATGGCTGTGCAGAACAGTCTAGAATAGAGAGGAACAGAATTTATCATTTGTCTGACACTGAAAAAAAGAAAATCATATTTTCAAAATTATTTCAGCTGGTAATAAAAAATAATAAGTTTGCTAAACTTAAATTTATTTTCACACAGTGGACTTTAAACTGAAAAAAATAATTTCATTAAATTGTGTTTTACCAATTGAAGTATTTTAGGGTTGGTAAACAATTTTCCTTTTTTTAGTGTGGCTTTAAAAGTAAAAATTATGAAATTGACATATCATCCTACAAGTGTCACATTCACAGCCATGGCTGCAGCCTTAGCACATCAAAATCATCTTCACCTTCATCATCCTCCTGTCTCTCAGCTCTGGCCCCACAAACCACCTCTTTGTTTGAATTGCTTTCCTCTCCATTTCTTTCTCCTCTGTCCCTAATTCACCATATCACTTTCTGTCTATCTTCATCATACTCAGTCTCTGCTGTTCTTTTTTTTAATAGCACACAGTCGCATTCATGTGTGCCCATGCACCTCAATGACACATGCATGGACATAAATGTCACTGCACATGCACACATGCACGAACAGATGCACACACACACATCCACAGCTGCTTTTGATGGTGCAGATTCATGCGCATTATTTTCTATGAGCCAGTAAATAGTTACAGTCGTGAGCCCAGTGGAATACTGTGCTTCTCTGGCAGAGGTACATCATACGGTCACACACACATACACAGAAGTACCCATCTACAGCACAGAGATATCTATATACTACAAAACATAAAGACACAGGGGTATCCACGTGCACACAGGAAGGAACAAAGGAAGATAGACAGCGGCAGCAGATTTATGGATGTGTGACCCTGGGAGAGGAAAAGGTGTATTCCTCAGTGAATAGGAAAAAGCAAAGGGGACCAGGGATTTTTTATGATCCGTTCACGCTTCCTGAATACTAGAATAGAGAGAAACTGGCCAAGGTCAGAGGCAGAATTCCCTATTCTAATTTGGAGCGTTGCTCAGCACCCGGAGCAAGAGTCAGGGATTAATTTAGAGATCCATTCACTACGCCTGTGAGGGGAAAATGGACGGCAAAACATGACAAAGGATAGGAGAGCAGAGGAAGGAGACAGAGTCCGTAGAGATGATGGCGACAAGGGAGAGTGTGAAAGAAAGAGAAATAGAGAGAGATGTAGTCTCCTGCAGAGAGAGAGAGCAGGGGGCTCACATGGAAGAGCTTCACTTCCAGAATACCTCTTATGGTCCAGTAACTGTGTGTGTGTGGTATGAGAGAAAGGGCGACAGAAAATATATAAGCAGAAAGAATCTCTGGAAAAGGAGAAATAAAAGAAAGTTCAAGTAAAATGAGAAAACTCACACACACAAACACACACATTCTTGCACTGTTGTCATAGTGAGGACACTTAGTGGCATAATGCATTACCTAGAATTCTACCCTACCCTTATCCATCACATCTAAATGCTTGACCATAAACCTTAACCAGCCAAAAGACCATACATAAAGACGGGTCTCCATATAGTGCATTTGGCATTTGGAGGTAAAGTCTGCAGAGTAGCAATCAGGGGACGGAGCTGTGGTAGCGAGGTCCCACCGATATACGCACTTGGCCAATCATGAGTCAGTCTCAGCTGTCAATCATGACATTTAACTCTGTTTCTATGGCATCAAATAACTAAAACCAAACATAGCATTTGGACATACACTTAAAATGTACAACTGTAAGAAACCATCTTTGAGAACATTATATTTCATGTGTACTTGTCTATGTCCCATCCACTTACATGGGGAGGCTGGATTTATGACCTGTACTTTAGCCAGCCACTGGGTGGTGATTGAGATACTTCACCTTAACTTTTGGGGAGCAATCATGTCGTCCATCTTTATTTACAGTCTATGACATGTACACATATGGCAGACAGAGGGAGAAGAGAGAAATAGAAGGAGAGGATAAGGCCTTATCTACTGTTTATGCTATCATTGTCAAAGCCCCATAAAAAGACTAAAGCAAACAAAGTGTTAGCGCACAAAGGTAAAAACACAAAGCTACAGCTAACCACATTAAAAGCATTTGGATTAGTGTGGCTTTCATCAGTGTTGCTCAGCAATGTCAGGAAACAAATAACCAATCAGCTCCAGCAATGTGAAGACAGACAGTTACAAAGAGAGACTCAAGACAAAGGACATCTCACAGTCCTGGCAGACAAAAGAATAAGGACGATTGGTCCAACAGTCTTAGCAATGACAATGATAATTTTCATTAAATAGGACTGATTTCAACATAAGCCAACAATCTATTAGTGTCTTTCTGACGTCACTCACCTTTGGCTCTGAGCCCTCAAGTGTTTCAAATGTAAGATGTAAATCTTTAAAACTAAATACAGTTTAAACAGGATACCTAATCTCCTCAAACATCCAAGACACTGAAGCTTTTAGCAAACAGGAATAAAGTGTCTTCATATTCCAGCCACATTCGGTGCATTCATCCGTGAGTATTTACGACAGCAGGACGTCATATATGAGAGTGACTCAGAAAACAACAGTGGCCGCATTCATGGTAATAAACAGACCTGCATGTCCTCAGGGTGTCTTGACTTTTTATGCTAAATTATACTTATATTAATGCAAATTGTATTAATTTAATCTGTTAATTTTTCTGATGATGAATTATTCTTGGCAATATTCTTAGAAAAACAATTGAGTACTGACACCGACATGCAATCAGACTGCACAGACAATCAGACAAAAGATCAATGCTTTGACTGTGTTTACACGCAGGCTAGTATCCCTGATATTATCAGGTGTTTGTGGTTTTTGGATTTAAGCATGTAAACGTCATATGATTTCAGCATTGTGGATAAGTCCTCATTCCGACTTTAAGAGAGCCGCTCTAGCCGGGATACTGGTGCATGTAATAATATTAATAATAATATATAATGTGTGTATACATTTTATTCCGGTTTCTGTTGACCACCTGCACAATTGGCAAAAAAATAACCAGCATACTATATATACAGGGCATAAAACCAGGATAAGCCTCATAACTGGGATACTGGTAGGTACGTAAACACAGTCGGTGTTGATGGTGGCCTTTTAATGTGATTTGCTGACACCAACAAAATATCGCTGACCTTGTCCTTTCTCCATCTTTCTTTTACAGCAGATTAAGAAAATATATTCCTGACACGCTTTGTTGTTTACTCTTGCTTAAATCTTAAAACCCAAGACTCGCCGAATGTTTTTATGGCTGCACCGTGGAAACAGTCAGGATATCTTGCACATGGCAAAGCATGATTCTGTTCTAACTAAACCAGACAGGTCACCGCAGTTAAAGTGGATAGACTGTAACTGAAATAAGAATGAGAGAAGAAGGAGAGAGCAAAGTTTCTGGCGTCCATTGTCACATATCTCAATCAGGTGGTCGTGCGTGCTTGATTATAAAACACCTGCTGGACTGTTTTTTACTCCCAGAAATGATTGTGTCTAACCTTCTCCCCTTGACACACCCCTTCCCTCATCATGAGTGAAAATTCATCCCTTTCCGACATTACAAGAAAGCCACCTGATGTCAACCTTCCTCACACAGCGATCAACAGGAAACATGGAGCATGGGAGGATATTTTTGGGTGGGAGGAGGCAGACTGACTATTAACTCCAATCATTGAAGGTTCATTCATGTGCGACAATGAAGTGGGTGGGAGACAACAAACATGGGAATATCACTACGTTAGTTGATTTGATTCATGATTATATGTGACTTGCATTTGGCTGCATTAGAATCCTCTAACCAGGCCTTCCAGGGATGTAAGATGCCTAAATTCATTTTAATAATACATAAAACAACATAAATCTACAGCCGGGTGATATTTAAAATCTTTCAGACGTCGAGGCCTTTTGAGGAGAAGCTTTTCTTGCTCTTTCCAGTCGCCTTGTTTGACAGTAGAGTCGGCTTTCATTTACAACATGGAGATAACCGAAGTATCCTGTCTAACACATTGCTACAATACCATAAGGAGAAGGACTGCACCTTGTAATATACAGTATTGATTCCGTTCATGTGTACTTGACATTGACATTGAGTTGTTGAAGTTGGATGAGATATGGAGGTAAAACCAGAGTATAATCACTTGATAGTGGGATAGGAAGAAAAAGAAAGACCATATGAGTAAGCTGACGAGGGGATGAGGTGAAGTCATATGGTCTGAAGGACGTGATTCGAAATTCAGCTTGTCAAGACAGAACAAAGAGTCCTTTGCCACCCACACCCTTCGATGATGAAAACCACTGAACAACTTCATATTTTGCAGCAAAGGACCCACAGATTTTCATGTTCTCACAGTATTTTCTTCAATCAACAATAACCCCCGCACAGAGCTAACCTTGACCTCCCCCCCATGCGTAATGTGCAAATAGGAAGGACAGGTGTCATGCCGAAAAGTGATCAGTAACCACAAAGTGATTTAGCAGTCTCTTTCACTTGTGTGGCCTAGTTTGTAAATGTCTACAGCTGCTTTTATCTGGATCAAACTGTCAAAACCTGCACACACACTTAACTTTATGTCTCATATAATAATATTCTAATCTATGTATTTCACAGAATAATCACATCAGTGGCCAAAGAGGTGTCAAGCATTGCATTAGGACTATTGGAAATAGACAATACTATTGTTTCTGAGGTGTATATGTGTTTGATAGTCAATATCCCGTTTTCTTATACTTTTTTATACGTTAATTACAGCCCTACCCTAGGGCTGTAATTAACATGATTTCCAGATGGGTTAAATATATAAAATAAAGCCATTGCGTCTTTGCAATTATCCTTTTGACATTGGCGTTATTTCATCTCAAGCTGTAGATTGTCCTTTTCACCAGTTTAATGTTCTTTTTTCTAGTTTAAAGGCAACAATACATCTCACTGAAGTCAGTTTTCCACTGAATGGCAATCACTGTCAGGCAGACAATCACTTACTGGCACAGCACCTGTTGGCTCTGCCACCACATACTGCTGAACTCTAATGTTCCAGTTTTGTCTTTTATCAAAGTGCAAATGAAACAACTTACTCCAAAACGTATAAAAAGAAACAGTTCATTCATCTCCCCTCACACACACACACTTCTCTCACCAGGAAGCAGATGAGCAACAGAATTACAGTGCATCCTGCAGAGAATGTTGCCACCACAAACAAACAAAATGGGGAAAACACTCAGGAGGACACACACACACAGAGATACACCACTTTTAGGGCATTTAGTTTAGTGTGGCCTTCACCAGTGCCACTCAGGGGATGTCAGAAAATAAATAAACAACCATATGAAATAATATATGAGCAATCTTCTTTGTGATGACAAAATATGATTCAACAGATTACTTTCAATAAAGTCTGCAGCTTTCAACAATCGCTGGCCAAGTGGCTCCCAAACGCACCCACCAGACTGGTAGAACAGAGTGATTGTAACCTGCTTCCACCATCCATATGTGTTACTATGGAAAACAAATGACCATCATCACTGTGAAGAAATTCACACTACAGTGCAAGAAAAGTGCAAGTGTGGGACGAGCTGAAAGCAGAAAGCCCTGAGAAAGAATTTTAAATAAGCACAAAATCTTTTTGAGATTATGTTGTTGACAAAAAAATGTTCCAGCGTATCATATTTGTTAGTTCTTATTCTTTCATTATTAATATTCAAAACAGACCAATATCTGTTGTATAATGTGTCAAATTGAGTTCAAATTATTCAAACTTAAATCTTTATTGTCTAAATGGGCCAAAAACTGAGGATTCTTCCAACTAGTTACTTCCACCATAAGTTGTTTTCATTGCTGTTTGTCTCTTTGTAGGATTGCACAAAAAAGACTGAACCAATTGTCTTGAAACTTGGTGGAAAAGTGGGGTACAGGCCAAGACAGAATGAAGAACATGAACAATGGGGCACATATTTCCCAGGGAATCATTCATGAATCTTGATGAAAGTATCAGGCATAACTGATATCCATGAGTGTGTGCATTCGGTGCAGATTGGTTAAATTTAAGGGAACTGTTGGGCCTTGGCAGAAGCCAAACTTTCTATGACATCACAAACTTTATTCGTTTAACAAGACTTCATATATATTGTGATGAATATTATCTTATGTCACTGTTGCCTCAAACCAAGAAGGTTCCTGCATGTTCTCCTTGTGTCTAAGAGAGTTTTCTGCGGGTGCTATGGCTTCTTCCCACTGTCCAAATATATGCAGACCGGGGATTAAGTTCATTAGAGACCCTAAATTGACCATGTGACCGAGTGTGAATGGTTGTTTGTATGTTGTGATACTCTGGGGGCCTGTCCAGGGTGAACCCCACCTCTCGCTCAATGTCAGCTGGGATTGGCTCCAGCTCTCAGCAGCCTTGTTAACACTGACTTTCTAGTACAAACATCATAAAGCCCTTCTTGCAAGCTTCCAGATCGAGAGGGCATGTGAGGGATTGGATCTCGATGCCCAGACAACAGACGGGGACAGTGAAGGATTACCTGTCATCCTTCAAAAGATCAGCGAGGACACAAGTACCAACTGTTCCCCCCCACTCTGAACACAAAGGACTCATTTTCACCGCTGCCTGCAACAGCTTCTGAGACTAATTTTATAGTTGTAATAAGCTGCAGCATTTAGTGATGGGCCACATTATCTTTTTTGCAGATGGGATGGATGGTGCTAAGTGGAAATAGATGAGAATAACATATGGATGAGCAAAAAGTATGAATGAAAAACAATGTGGGGCCATAATCGTTGGCAAACTTAATCAGTGACATCGCCTGAACATTCCAGCGACATTCCAGTCCACCACTGAAAACTCAGCCGCTGTATTGTGCATGACAAAGATAATGGTCATAATCTTATCACTTAAATAATTTGAATTCCTCATTAAACCGATCTTTATCCAACAGCGTTGTGAGAGGAGAATAGTTAGAGACTGAGAAACAAATATGGAGACATTGTCCCACAGAGACGGAGAGAAAGAAAGAGACACATATTTCTTTAAGTCTCACTCATTTGAAAACTTACATGCGTTGGTGACGGCGAAGCTGTTGGCGGTCTCTATGTTGTCGACATGTGGGACCAGGTTAAAGGGCGCTTCTGTAGCATTAGGGCTGGTGTTGTGAAGGAAGATAGCGAGTCGAAAGGCTGTATACTCCTGATCAGTATTCCTAATGAACAACCCGCCTGGAGAAAGGGAAAAAAGAGAGAGGGGGCAAGGAGGAGAGGAGCATGACAGAGAGGAGAGGAAGTGAGTTATTGTAGGGCAGAGAGGGGTGGGGTGGGAGCGTGGTGAGAGACGGACAGAAGGAAGAAGTGTAATAAATGGAGAGAAAGACAGATTGGGAGGGAGGGCAGAGGAAAACAGAGGAGGGGAGGGGGAGAAGAATGCCAAGATCTTCATTAGCTTTGTCACAAAAGGTAATTTGTCTTTCAGCACATCCTCACTCTCACACACGCATATATACATGAGTGGAGACACACTTGCAGATATCCACACTGTGCATTTCACTGATGAAACTGAAGAAAAAGACAGAGATAGAGAGAGAGAGAGAAGAAAAGAGAAACAACTAAGCCAACAGGAAGGAAGTCGAAGAGATAATGAGTCTGGGAGAATATAAAAGAAATCAGAGAAGGAAGGCCAGATCAAAAAATGTCAGCTAAATAAAGGAGGAGTGTGGGGCAGTGATAAAAAGAAAGGGAGAGGGAGGTGAGTGCTAAGTGTCAGTTGGCCTTTAAAAATGAGAATATACATCAATATGGTCCATCTGACAGAATAAGAATGAGAGGGGAGAGAAGAGATGATAAGAAATAGTGAAAGTGACGTTATAGGGTGCAGAGGATGAGGTTAGGAGAGGTAAAACATGAAAAAAGAAGAGAGATCTGGTGTCTGTGGTGAAGATTGGCAGATAAACCCCACTGTTTGATAAAACCTTATTTAAACTCTGGATCAATGATATCAATGTCTTTGGAGCTGAGGTCAGTGAAAGAAAATACAACATGACAAAACATCCCAAATAAACTGAGGCAACTGGAGAAGTCAACGGGAAACGTAATGTAGGTGGAAATAACCAGAGGGCCATAATTCTAATATTGATCAAACATCAGCAGAAAATGCACAAAAATTCTGATGCTTCTGTAAAATTGGAAATAACAGCAGCAATATTTGTTTACAAATGACAACTGGAACGTGAAACATCTAACCGCCCACTCTTTGTCTCCATGAATGACAGTCTGCATTACTGGGGCGGCTGTGTCTCAGGAGGTGGATGGGTTTCCCACTAACCAGAGGGTTGGCGGTTCAGTCCCATTCCCTGTGCCAATACTGAGTTGCATATTGCCTCAGCAGTGTATAATAGATACACTGTACCAATGTGTGTGTGAAAGGGCGACCGTCCAGTGTGACTGGAGACTGGCACTGCACTGAAAAGAGCTTCATCAACACTTAAGTTCTTTCATAATCTAAAAGGAACTGTTGAGTTACAAAGTGTTGTATGAGAAAACGAATGATGTTCGTTTGTAACGCTAACAGCTCAGTTCCACATTACTCCCTGCAGTACGTGGGACGGAAGTGAAACGATGTCTAATGTGTCTACTGTTGAAATGAATCAGACTCTGCTGGATCACCCTGCAGACTGTGAAGCCTTGGCGTTTTGTATCAAGGCAGAGGTGAAAGTAAAGGGGGGGGGGGGGCAGAACATATTGACTAAAGCAGTTGTCATAACCTGTCACTCACCTGTCTGTCTGCATGCATTCATGCAGAGTTCCCTCTTTGCTTTATGTGTGTCTCTCTGAAACATCTCTATGCACCTCACAGAAGTCAGACTCTGAACACACACACATACACACACACACACACGTAACATATGTGTGGGTAATGTGCCCAGCATGTCTTGCACTTACTGATTGGTTCACATCAAAGTCTCAGGTTTATAGGTATGAACCTAAATTCCAGTAAAACATATTTTTGTTTTAGGGTAGAATTTTCACCTAAGAGTGCAGGCAAGCACACACACACGCACACACAAACACACGCACACACACACATACATTCATGGCTGTGCCTGTGTCCCAACATGACTCTGTATTGCACCAGTCGTTCAAATAAATTTCACAAACACCCTCGTCTGTGTCAGTGTCTGCCGCTATCACTCTCTTTCTCCTACGCGCACACATAGACAAAAAGGCAACTGCTTGTGTCTCCACTGATATAAGACTTGTGTGCAATGCAGAGATATGCAAATGACTCCTCAAGTGAACTGCTGGGGAGCCAAGTGAATGATCAAGTACATTTGAGCATTGTATGGGGGGGCGGTCAGTGGGCAAGACAGGAAGCGTGGATGGATGGTTTCTCCTGCATGATCACATATGCTTTATACAGTACATTATGTATGTGCATGCATACATACATGTTCCCTGAATGCACATATGTAGGCATGTTTAAATTTAATAGTGTGTAGTCACATGGCGAACATGCATGTTGAGGCATGTTTGCAGCAACATGCAAAGCAAATGTGTGCATTTTTTACGAAGGCATGTGCACACTCTTCATGCACACATGCATGCTTCAAAAACAGTGTGAGCGTGTAGTGTGTGCGTGCAGTGTGTGTGCGTGCAGTGTGTGTGTGTGCAGTGTGTGTGTGTTTACCAAGCAGAAAATATTTAGCGTATTAAGTTTATTGGCAGCTGTAGGGAGACAGAGTCAAGGAGCTGAATCTCATTATAGGACCTCCCATCTGCCCCCCACAAGGAGTGATGCAGTGCATTCATTATCACACACACACACACACACATGCTTGCAAGAATGTGTATATGAATTAGAGAGAGAGTGAGAAAGGAGAGAGATCCCATGCATGTGTGACACTGAGCAAACCACTGATGATGCTGATTTCGAATTGTTTTAACTTTATGAACCAAAAAGAGGATTTTCCTGCACTGACATGAAGAAGGGAGAGAGAGAGAGAGAGAGAGAGAGAGAGAGAGAGAGAGAGAGAGAGGGGGAAGGATCGAGAGAGCGAGAGAGAGGAAATTAGATAGACAGAAGGGGAGAGAGGGAGAGCACAAGAGAGTACTGCAGTGTCTAAACAGTGAAGAAAAGAAGACTAGAAGGGAACAAAGCTTGCTGAAACATTCATGAGCCTAACAACCTTTAAAATAAATCTCCAGTAATACAGAATGGATGGAGTGAAAGAGTTCTAGTACATTTATAAACCGTATGAGTCACAGCAGAGGTGCAACACATCTGAGGCTAAAGACAGGGTATGAGGATGGAGAGAGGGAAACGTGTCTATAATCCCGTGTTTTCTGCCCCATAAACCCTGCATGCATTTCTTGACAGTGATTTTTTGTGTTTTGGTGCCTGAAGGGTCCCGGTGCACTCCCCACTTCTCTCAGCGACTAAATTCCACTTATAAAAGGCGCAGTGTGTCAGATGAGAGTGTCCGTGCGTAAAAACCAGCAAATTCTCCCAACTCACCTATCTGCACTGAGCTGGGGAAAGCCCCCGTCGACAGCCCCCAAAGGGCGGAAAACACCCCGAGAAAGTGCCAAGCAAAAATTTTAATCCTCATGTTTCTTTTAGTTCTTTCTTTCCTCCAATCCCTTTCAGAAACTGTTGAGAGACATCGAGAGAGACCGAGATGGGGGGATGCAAAAGAGAGAGACAGAGAGAAAAAGGTGTCAGAAGGGGGAAAAAGGAATAAGGAAGAAAGATGAGAGAGAGGTTTTCTTCCCCCTCGTGTTGTCCGGAAGTATTCCTATTCCATGGTGGGGTTCGTTCGTTTTCTGTTCCCCCTGCAGTGTCCGCTCAGGAGAGGAGAGCTGCGCGCCCGGTGCACATGTAGAGACGAGGAGAGAAGGGGGAAACTCGCTAGAATGATTGGCGAGCTGGAGAAGAGTCTGCATGGAGGAACTGGACATGCGCGCACCCGTCTCTCTCTCTCGCTCTCTTTCACTCTCTCTCTCTCCTACATACACCATCCCTCTCTCTCCACGAGATTGTCCGTGTCTGTCTCCCTCTCTCGATCTCCCTTCCCTCTCTGTCGTCTTTAACTTGCTGTAATACTAAATTCATAGCTGTAGTCTATCGATAAGGCTTGGTCGACTTGTGCGTAAAACCATTTTTTTTTTGGGGGGGGGCGGAGTATGCGTGCGTCTTTGCGCGCTACTCCGTTATCATGTTCTCCATGCGCACTTGACGGTATTGAACCAAACCTTATCCCAGCCCACCCCCGACATCGCAACAGAAATCCACGTGTCTGCGCACAGGACAGAAAGACAGCAGGGATAGGAAAGTGCTTCAGAGACTCCAGGTGTGATTTGAATGCCGAGGCAGATTTCTGTGAGAAAGAGAGATGTTCTGCCTGCGCACCCAACTGATTGCATTATAAGGCTAATCCACCCTGACGCATGGGTCCACTCTGCAGCCAAACCTGACTCTGACTGTCCCACCACAGCAGCAGCATGCAGGCCAGCTGACAGAGGGAATAACCTCGGGACGTATACAGCTGCAGGAAGCTGATGGTGCCCTGGGGACCCGCAAAAACCATCGTTATTTCAACGTCACGTCATGAGCACAAACGTCTGGCCTCAGGGAAAAAAACAACAGAGATGCACAAGTATAGTGCCAGAACTGCACAGCACTAAGCCAGATATTAAACGTTTTAAACGGGAACATTAAATTGTGAAAATGGACCGGACTAGAGTTGTATCTTATCCTGCCCGGTAGCAGGTCGGTATAAAACTGACAGACGGTCCGGGATCGCGCAGTTACACGGTGCAGAGCACAGTCTCATTTCTCCAGATGGCAAAACGAAAGGGATGCTTCACGGTTGTCCCAGTGAAAGATGCGCTCTGTCCATCTCTGAGGGGTTTTCCCGGTCGACTGCAACGCATAAATCAAATAGGCTGGAGGCGAGTTGAACGTTTCTTACATTTCACACAGCATTTTGTTTTCTATACTGACTGGGTGTTCATTAAACTACTTACAATGAGATCTCATCACACACAGGGATTGCCTCCAATTCAATTGTGAAGTTGATTTTATGAACCAAACAGATAGTACAGCCAACCAAAGACCGTGTCTTATAGTTATTGATACACCTGCTGCCCCGTGGCTGCTGACAGATCTGCTTTCATGGGCTGGGTGGAATTGATCATAGTGAACTGGTTGGTCATTAGACAATGGTTATTTAAAAATGGATACTTATGTGTTGAAATTAGTGCTGCAATCAATTCTTCTTCTTTAGTATCTATTCATTTGTTGATTATTTTCTGGATTAATCAATTAATTGTTTAGTCCTTAAAGTGCTAGACAATGGTTGAAAAAAGTCATGTGTTTCTCAAACCCCCAAAATGTCCTCAAATGTCCTGTGTTGTCATTAGATACGCAAAGAAACCAAATATTCACATTTAACAAGATGAAATCTGGGAGTTTCGACCCTAGATTGTGTCGTTAATAAAATGATCGACGGATTGTCAAAATAGTCAGTTACTAATCGGTTGATTTTTGCAGCTCTAGTTCAGGTGATCTTGAAATGAACTAAACCAAAGCAACACTTTTCAACTCCTCTGTCTGCAGACTGAAGGACTCTGTCCATGGTGCTGAAATCCTACTGTTCCATGCAGGCTGCAGCTTGAGGACGGGGACATGTCCTCACTGTTCTCACACTGTGTTCTACAGAGAGCAAACAGTCTGCAGGTACAGCTCCAGACAAACACCACACCAGGAGATCTCACTGATTCCTTACTTGCCTCTAGTTTGAACATGTGCTAATTGGTAAAATCAACTTGGAAGATGGCTTCTAACCAGACTGCCTGATTTTTTTCATTCAGAACCATGAATTATTCACTGAGAAATGAAGGAAAATGTTATAAAACTCACAACTGTAAAGGAAGTGAAAATAAATTCCTGGATCCAAAATGTACTGGGTTCTTCCATGGGTCACGCCCCACTTCTCATGGAAATTGGTTTTGTGTTATTTTTCGAACAGATAAACAAGCCTTGATGAAAACCCAATCTACTTGACGGACGTAACCTTGTAAAGCAATGTAACACTTCATATTGACTGAACCATGGGTACAAACTTTACAACCTTGAGCGGCCATCATGCTGAAAATACAGAGCCAGAGCTTACTCACTATTAAATGCATGGTAACACTGTGATCTAATCTAATCATGTTGCAAACAGGAGAAAGAAATGAATAAAGACAAAATCAGTAGCAACACAGTCTGAGTTCTTCCAGTCTTGCCACATACGCATGTTTAAATGCCTCATCCCTGATCAATAATACACCATAATGCACAATAAAATCAAGATGAGAGTTTGTGCTGGTTACAACTTTAAAAAAAATGCTGCGGCCAGCTCATCTATAATCATTTCCTGCATTTGTCAAGAATACAAAAATATTGTCCGCACAGCAACTCTGATCAATAGATCTATATTCAATATATATCAATCCATTCGTCCATATATACATTGGCTCCTGGGCATTCTCCTTGCTGAATTGACCAAAGTCAATCACTTTGTTCACAGTCAATATACCACCTTGGTAATAAAGACCCATCAACAGTCCTATAGGGATGAGGTAATTGACAGTCTGATGTTTTCTCTCACTCAAACCATATCGAGTGAAAATTGGCATCACAATAGTGATATTAAGGAGGAAATCTCTACCTCTCTGTACGATCTTTACTGATGATACCCACAAACTATTTTATTTTGTACTCTGTTGCCGATTCCATGGTGCAAAATTGCTCTAATCAGAATAAGATTATAGTCCAGATGGCACTGCAGAACTACTGCCAAATCTCTTCTGGTCAGAATTTAACATGACATGGGTCTATCAGGCACAATGCCACCATCTAGACTGCCTTTGAGACTTTGCCAAAACTGGTTGGATCAAGACTCAAACAGCTACAGCACTTTTCACCACAGTGAGTGGAAGAATTCATAGTTATTGAGCCTCGAACCAGAAACGATTTTCATCTGAATTCAGACCAAATTCAGAAGCTTTGATATAAGTTTATTCAGTGCTGACATTGGCCAGGTTGTCAGTAGCTTTTGGATGGATTGTCATATTTTCTACAGACGTTCATGTTTCCTCAAGTCAAATTTTTATCCCCAGGCTTTTCAACTTGGCACCATCAGTTCAGATTTTTAATTTGTTAAAACGGTGGTTTGTGACTAAATACATGTAAAGTTAATACTTTTCCAATCCTCCATTTTTGTACGTTGTGTCAGTTATGTTGCTGTTTGTGTAATTGGACTGCATTTACAGTACATTGACTCATTCTCTCTCTCTCTATCTCACACACACACAAAAGAGAGCATTTAGGGTTCAAATTTTCCAATTAATACTTTAAAATTTCAATTGAACCACCATTACCGGACAACCCATTAATCACATGCTAATTATCACTTAACATGCATACAACACAACACAAACCAAGCTAATGAATATGAGCATGGCTGAGACTGTGTTACTCAATATATTAACCGTTTTTTCCTATTTTAGTCTTTTTTAGTTTGAGACAACACGTGGTTATGTGCCTAAACCTAATGGACAAAAAAAGAGTTTTAGCATATTTGGACTGAAATGGTTCAAATTTGATGATTTAAGAATCAGATTTCATTTTGTGCCTGTGAATGAATGTGTGTTGTTCCATTGTTCTGTGACCAACAATGCAACAACATGACTCTTACATTCAGCACAGGAATTCAATCTCACGCAGAATCACTCCACTGCCTATCTGAATCTTTCATCAAAAGACTGAGACCTTGGAGATGAGATAAAGAGTGAGTGATGTTAAAAAAAAGCGAGAGAGGGGTAAAACGACACCTATCTATCTATCTATCCATCTATCTATCTCTCTATCCATCTATCTATCTATCTATCTATTTTATGTCTTAACAAGTTATTACAGATTCTGTTGCGGATGTGTTCTTGTGTCGGTGCCAGTGCTCATCCTGGCAACTTGTCATCACTCCTGCTTGAAAGGTTACAAGAATAGCCCCCCCTTCACTTTCATCTCTGGTTATTCATCCATCCATTCTTCTCTTATTCTTTCTCCATCCCCTGCTTGTGATGACTCATCAATCTAAATGTCCTTCTCGCCATCACCTCCTCCTTCCCCACCCTCCTCATCCTCCTCATCCTCCTCTTCCTACGGCTCAATCCTCCACCTCAGCCGTGTGCTCTATGACTCCTGCTCTTAACTGCATTCACCTGACTTTCCATCCCCTCTTAAACCCTCCTGTGTTTCCTTCGGCGCATCATTAGCGCAATATCAGTATCCACCAGCTCTTCTTCACCTTTATCTTCTCATCTCTTTTTTGCCCCCTAGTCTTTCTTTCCATCCAACTAAACCGACCACATCAGGCAAAATTGCATTTCTCCTTGTTTCTGTTTTTTTGCCCTCAACAGTCAATCCTTTCTTTCTCTCTCAGTTTCTCTCCCTGCCCATAACCCCAGCAGCTATCTTGTATCTTATTGGAAACAGACAAAAAGAACATTAGCAGATACAAATCAATTGATGGTGTTACATTGTGAGGTTGCATCTGGGGACTCATCGCATTACTCTAAGTAAGGTGAGGATCAATGCAAGTCAATGGTGAACAGTGCATTTATAATATGCGCCAGAATCCGTTCAGCCTCTTCAGTTTGATTTTGTCACTGAAAGGATGGATGGAATATTCCAGCAGTAATGAACAGAAGTCAGTGGGCACGCAACAGAGTCATGGGTGTTGTTATTCTCATTGTTATGCAAATCCATGTCTCTCCTTGTTGGAAACATTTTTAATTATAATTCTGCAACTTTCCTGGACTTTGGGCGTTGATGGCCCTTGTGTTTCTGACCATTAAACATTTCAGCGCAAATAAAAGGGTGACCAAGTGTCATTAAATATTCACTGCAGCTGGTTCTTAGCAGTGCGAGGCTGGAGCAATAGCAATGCAGTCCCACGAACCTTCGAGAAACTTTGAAGGTCCTCGTAGAATGCAGGGATGATTGACTGAATGAGCGTGTGTATTACACTCACAGGCTCCACTCAGTCTCCCGCACCTGTCAAACCACAGCCCTTCATGCCGATAAACGGTGACTTGTAAATAAATGGTATTATGGTTGGATTCAGTGACAGAGTGACAGTGTGCTGCATCAATATGACTAGTGTTGAGAATTAACGTCAGGCTAAGAAGCTGGAGTAGCGAGGTAGATAGTAATTCACCATTTGAGCCAGCGAAGTTGTGCTCATTGTTGTTTTTACAAGACACTATTCGTTTGTTACGACTGTCATTGTCTCATGTGTAATAAATCTATATTCTTACTAAAAAAGCACAAATAACATTTATATATTGTCGGTGCACATGCACACTCACTTTCTCACTCATGCAGAGTGGATTCTCCTGAGGAATTACAATTGTTCTGACCTACTTAACAATACATAATAATAACAGAGGATCTGGACATGTATGTTAAATTGTATAGCTTACATCATTATACGAGGCTGAAATTTAGGATTAAATGGAAATAATAGGAATTGATATAGTTGATGATCAGTATGATTTGTAACGTCCTTTTTCTTTTGTAAATGAAAGGCATAGAGATTTTTCTTTGATTGTACTTGAAATGACCTGTGAGGCATTGGCTTCAATTGTTTTGTGACGCTGTGTTCTCAACCTCAACATAGGCACACATACACAAAATTGCACACGAACTACAGTACACACACAAAAATCCCACTGAATGTCCTTCATGGTAAAAGCTTACTGTTTCCTGTAAATATGCATCGCCTGTATCTCTACAATCTCTAATATCATATGTTTGTACAAAGAGCTCTGTCCCTGGCGATGACAAAAGTAGAGCAGCACACACTCAGCAACCTGCACTCACCTCCTAATGCTAGTGACAGGTAGCACTGTCCAATCAATCTACCTAAAACTCTCCTGAATACATTTCATTCATAAATTAAACTATGTTAGGAAATGACCTTTACATTTTGCCCACAGTATGTCTCATTTCCAAGATTCTTCTGTCTATAGATGAAAATTTAAATGTTAAACGTATACAACAAATCCCAGGATCCTCTTCTTTCACTCTTACGGTATATTAGTTAACTTACTGTGGCATACTTCTGTCTGCACGTGTCTCATGTTGTTTGTATTGCTTTGTCTTTGATAAACCCCCGTGGAGATGCTGACAGGCAGATGACTTAACCAGGCCTGTTGCCAAAACCATTAAAAACACCATCCCTGGGCGCCTGTCAGATAATGATTACACTCTTGTGCGATGGCCCTGCGTCTCCACACACCTTGTCTAAATGGTCTGCCCAGGTTCTGGCACTGCAGACCAAATGCAAACTGTTTGACGGATCATAGACAGCACAGACCCCACAGGCTGGCAGATGGCTGTAAACTGCAACAATAATGTAAAAGCGTATCACATATGCACACTGACACTCAAATGTGTGTTGATGCCAACGTATGCCTACCTGAGCATATAAATACAGATCTAAAGACGAGCACTTGGATTTGTGCACACAGGAAAATGAAAGTGGACAGACTTTGGCATGTGTTGCTGCTGCAGATGCATCTTTTAATATATTGTACTTAAACATGCTGGATGCAGAATCTCTCTGTGCATCTCTCAGCCAGTTCTCTTAGTCAGATCTGTGCCAGCTCCATTCTCCTCTCCTCTCATCCTGCCACGGGCCAACATAAAACATCTGGGAGTTCACACTGCAAGTGTGTGTGTGTTTGTGTGCGCACACTGAGAGCGCGCTAGAATTGCGGCGAGCCTGTGTGCGTGTGTGTTGGCTTCTCAGCAAGCCTGCCAGGCTAAGAGTCCAACATCTGTGAGTTCAGATGTTTTCTAATGATATGCTAATAGTGCTGGAAGGAGACGGGCACAGAGGCTAATGTAGCGGTCACAAACCTCTGCCTTCATCTCACCATCTCTTTTGCTCCCTACTCATATGATGATCCACCCATCTCTGGCTTTTCCCTCCCCGCTCTCAGACTAATTCATCTTCTCTTTTTACCTTTAGTATCAATGCATTAAAAACTCGTCTTTTTACAGTTGCATAATTCCCCTATTTAAAGTTAAAATTGCCTCATTCATGTAGAACTGATGTGCATCTCTCAGTCTTTTCTGAATGAAGATGAGAGCAAATGGCTATTTGAACTATTTGAACTAGAGCTTACAATCATGAATATATGTTGATTTTTCCATTCTTTATTTTGTATTATCCACTTTAGCAGGAAACAAATATTGGACTGCAGACAATTGCTGTGGCTACGCACAAACACCATCAATATGTATATAAGATATAGATTTGAAGTAACTCTTTCTCTGTGGTTATATTTAGCATAAGTTGCTCATACATGTTTTTAAATCAGATACTCTAAAACAAATAGAAACAGACCTGAACAGTGCCTGACGAAGAAAACTTGCAAGATATGTTATCAGTTGATATTTCTGATATGAAATTAATCAAATATTTGAAACAATGATTGAAAGAACTGAGGGTTAGTTGAAGTTAGTAGTGTGTGTTAAATTCCTTTAGCAACCAGATCAAATTATAACTGATATTGTTTGAAACTGGATGCCTTATTACCAATGTTCAGTTTAAGAGTATCAACTATTATATATTTATAAAAGCAGAAAACAAAAATTCTATCAGGGTATTTACGTCTATTTCAGCATCTGATCCATCCATCCATCCATACTCCTGATCCTTTCTGAAAAAAAGCCCATCACCATTACCTCAGCACATCCAGAACCAACATGCAGAGACAAACAACACCTCCCACCTTCTGTCACTTTAGAGAGGGGGTTTCCAACACGTTGCCCGCGAGCTATCTGCAGCTCCTGAAGCATCTCTGAGTAGCTCGCAGATGGTTCAAAGGAAAGCCTGTGAATTTGATAACATAAATTCACTTGGTAAACCTGTATAAAGCTGGTAAATGTGTATCCAGTCAAACTCACATACATCCCACGCGCTTCTGACAGAAAATGATTATTTGCCAATTGGCTGTCAATTAACCAGTTACATTGCTGACTAGTTTGTTAAGTCAGTGATGCTTTAGTAGCATTACAAAGACAAAACATATACAAATTACAAAGACATAACATATACATCCAGAGGAGTTGATATTTATAAAGCCTGTCGAAAAGCAGCTCTGTTACAACCGACTGAGCGCCAGCTATGACAGGACGTCACTCAGGATTTATTGCCCACTGCAAAGATCACTACATTCAGTATCATTCACAAACAGGCTATATGCACAAGGTGATGGAATTTGCCTCATGTCATGATACCTGTTGTTAAGATGATCAATTACATTTGCGCAAAAGCCAAACACAGGCGCTCCAAGTTGTTCCTGGAGGAATCTCCTGCTGAGAATGGAGATCTCCTTCTCCACACTGAAATCAGGTGGCTGAGCAGGGGCATGATACTACAGCACTTTCTTTCCTTGCTTAGTGAAACCAAGGCTTTCATAGAGTCAAGTGAGGAGGATATCACCCTGTTGTCTGATGCGGAGTGGCTGCTTGATCTTGCGTTCCTGACAGATGTGACTGAGAAGCTGAATCACTTGAACTTACAGTTAAAAGGTAGAGATACAAACATATGTGATGTGATCAGTGCTGTCAAAGCATTCAAAGCAAAACTGTCATTTCACATTCAGCAAGCCAAAAACAGAAGGTTTCAGCACCTCGGTCTCAAAGATGTAGGAAAGCTATGCTATGGCAGCCAAGTTTTTTGACCTGCCGTCCAAGCTCAGGCAGAAGTTTGCAGACATGACACAATGACTGTGAGAAACTTCATCCCTGTGTGACATTTATTGCCGACACCTTCATGAATGTGGACATAAGGGAGATTTAAGGACGGGTGGCTGAACTGTTCTGTCTCCATCCTGTGGAGATGGAGATTGAGGTTATACGCCCTCTCAACAGCATTCACAGGCTTTGTAGAACTTAGAAGAGCCAGATCCTTTATCAAGCAGCTCTGAAAATGTCTGCTTCTTTTGGGTCTACCTACCTTTGTGAAGCAGCATTTTCTGACATGAATGTCATTATATCTAAATTCAGAACAAGACAGGCAGATGAACATTACAAGGAGATCCAGCAGATCTCTTGTTGACTCCATGCAG